>NW_006408622.1:10970199-11012652 GCF_000296735.1 Chrysochloris asiatica
CCGTAATCATCCTGTGTCTGTTGAGAAAGTGTATCAAGATTACCTCCTTGGGCCCCTGCCAAAACATTACCATAATCTCCCGAACTGACCTCTCTGCCTTGAATCAGATTGACCTAGCAAATCACTTCGGAAACCACTGTTTTGATTGGTCCTTTTATTTCTGAAGGCATCCTAACCAGACTAAGACAAGTGTGTTACCTAGAGAACTTGTTTGCAGCCACCCACCGATTGCAGAGACTGTTTAAACATGTTTTGTTGGGGAGAAACTTGTGTATGTATGAATAGTAACCTGCATAGTTATGTTTTCTGACTTCTCATAAAATCCATGATCGTAATAAAATAGTTGTCCTTTTATGTTATGAAATTAGGGGGTGGTTTGTTATGTATCAATAAAACCAACACAACTGCTCACTTAGCAATTATAGTATTTAGTAACATAACCAACTCTTTGTGCAGAAACTAGCAATCCATTTCCCTATTTACATTACTGTTTGAATGTTCACAGCAATTGTTTCGGAAAGTAAAAGGAATGGGTTTTACAATCATTGCTACTTATGGTGGTATTTTACTTGTGAAACCTTTATTATGGAATAATAACTGTATATTTCTCCTTCAGCTCAACTGTGAGCATGCCAATTTATAAACCACCTACGGAGTTTTCCATTCCAAGTTAGAAAGAAGGCATTTTCTATATTTGAAAGCGAATATTCAGAGAGGAACACTAAATAGGAATGCAAAACTCATACTTGTGTTCCTGAGGTGCTTACACTAATTAGAGAAGATGGCTCAATCACTCCTGGCTTAGAGATGCACAGCAATGACACAGAAGTCAGAATTTTAATATTCAGCCTTTCCAAAGAGCAAGATCCCAACTGAACGTCAAAGCAACCCTGTGGTTATTATTTTATTATTATTTTCTGGTATCTACAGGGCTCCTTGGAGGTCTAGGGGAGGGTGGGATAGCAAGGCTGGTGGGAGGAACTGAGTGTCACCGATCCCTGCACACAAAGGAAACTGGTAAATGGTTGCTGAGTGAATTGCAATCCCCACTGTATCCTTCCAAGAAAGCAGTAACGCTGAGAGAGTCCAGAATGGCTCCCCAGCTTACACTTTTCTAGTAGATGCCCTATTAGTTTTTTGTTTTTAAGTTTTTATTGTGAACTGAGTGATAGTTTACATGGGAGAACATCGGCTTTACACCATCATTTCAATGCAATGATTACAATCTCCTCAGTGTATCGTTATTCAACAGTATTTGCTTCCATTACCTTTGTTTTTTGTTTTGGGGGGATTTACACAAAAACACTCAGGGATATATATATAATCATTTAAACAACTAAAGGGCACATTCTGCAAGCCTGCCTCCTGGCCGCCAGCACTCAGTCCCTCTCTTTCCATGAGTCTAAAGTCCTCAGCTGCTCTCTCTCTCCTTGTCCTCATCTCTGCCTCCATCTCTGGTGTTGCTGCTTCTCTGGATAGGGTCCCACATTCCACTTGTGCTCTTCTCCTTTGATGGTCCTAGGGTTCTCTGTTTCTGGACTGTAAGATAAACTACTCCCCTGTTTTTGTTACAAAAGTTCTACCTTTACAGTTGTGACAGTCGCAATTAGTCATGATAACAATTACTACTGAATCATAAGAATCTTATCCCCATCTCTTTTCACCAGACATGTCTGGACAAGATGAAAACTATTCAGTGGGGTTTCTACCTTCCTCCACACACTCTTAAACTAAACTTCCTCTTGAAAACTTGTAAGCCAGTCACTTCGTGCCTTTATCACCCCCTCATTTTAGGTAGCCAATATCTAAGTTGCCTGTTCCCATCTACCCTGTATACAGAGGGGATAGCATTGATATTTGATGTGACGACTCCTTCCCTCTGTTGGTATTTTGAGCTACTACATCCATAAGTATAGCTCAGGTTCATCAAATTGCAGTAATTTACACTCATTTCCTTTATATAAAAAATTTTTTTTAACTTCCTCTAGTAGAGTTCTGATTATCAAACCATTGTGGCTAGGTCAAATGGGTACTATCTGCAAGTTTGAGTGTTTCTGTGCATCTTCTCTCACTTCATATCACCTGGCCCCTATTGGTTTTTAATGCCCCAACTTCATCCAGATTCCCTAGAATAAGACCTTCCCCACCCCAGAATCTGTTCAGACTATCCAAGAATTAGCGATGTCACCTTAGAATCCCCATGGTGCTCTGTGTTCTCAGTCCCCAAACTTCCTTAGTGCAACAATTTTCAGGGGACAATCAATTATGAAGGAAACTTATAGTCACATTCCCTGAAGTTAATACATTTCTCACAAAGCAATGTGTGAGCAGTCTGGAGCCGCAGTTCACATAAGACAGGCAGGAGAATGTGACCACATGAAGAGCTCCAACAGAGCTTCACAGAGTGACTACAGGTAAGGTGTGGGGCTGGAGTGTTCCCAACAAAGCAAATTTGAGGCTCAACCTTGCTAAAGTTTTGTTTGATAAACAGGGAGTGATACTTTAAGCATGTTCCAAATGGATCGTTCATTACTTGCCCAGTGGCTTCTTTTCTGTATTGATTCATGTTTTAGAAAATTGCTTTGAGAGCTTGTGGCTGATGGGTGATGCATTATAATTGTTATCACTTCAAGTCTTGGAAAGCCATGGCCAAGAAAACAGCCCACACCTTAATTTCTCACCGGCTAGGGGCAAGAGCACCCCCTGGTGTCCATCAGGAACACCGTGAAAAATCTACAAATGTTGACATGGTGGGCTGCTAACTCAGAGGCCAGCAGTTCAAGCCCATCAACTGCTCCACAGGAAAAAGAAGAGATTTTCTGCACCCCTCTAAAGATTTACAACCTCGGGAACCCTACATAGAGGTGCTATGAGTCGGCGTCAACTTAATGGTGATGGGTTTGGCAGGGACAGAATGGGAGAGTGACTCACTCCCCAAAAGCAGCCAGGGTCCAACTCCAAGCTCAGAAGGGGCATGGGGGCGGGGACCAGGCACCCTCATCCCCAGCTTGCAGGGCCCTGCAAGGTGACTGTCTTCTCCTGTGTACTGAGAATCCTCACCCACGTTCTCTGGAAACTGCAGTGAAATTCACACCCCGCCCCACACTACCACCCACCTCATGTCATGTGGTTTAGAGGGTTTAACACACACACACACACACACAAAAAATGCATCAGGCACACAGTGATTGGATGAGGAAAAACACATGATCCAAATCTGTCTAAAGCTTGGAACTTTTTTTTCCTGGCGCTATTGCAGGTAGAGGGAGGAAGCAGTCTCTTTCCACAGGGGCTGGTCTGGTTGAGTCTGGGCAGACAGCTGGTTGTGAAGGAAGCTGCTAGAAAATGAAACTGACACAGATGAATACAGATCTGAGAGATGAAAACTATCTGAACAGCTGGAACCAGCAGTATCTGAAACCAGTTTTGTCAAGGTGTTTCCGGTTGAAGTGAACCAATTCATTCTCTTCTCTGGAACCAGAGGACATTGGGGGATCAAGCTCTCTAATTTGTGGCAGACCATAATTGCCCCACACCTCAACAATGTCTTTACTTCTGCTTATATTTGCAAACTCAGAGTCTACATTAATCAAAACCATCTTTATTATTTAAAGAGTGTCGTGCAGCCAGGGGGGCACCTATACAGGGTCCCCAGACAGCTGAAAAATATTTACATGGGCATCAGGTGGGTAAGACTTGGGTGGTCCCAGGGCTGAATGAGCCCGCCACTATGAAATAGAGGGCTCTGGAGGGAGGGCATCCTTGGACCTGTGGGCTGGGTCCAAGAAGAACACTGTTCCTTCCCAGGCCCAGCATGGACCCCACTATGTATGGCTTGAACCACATAGATCAACTTGGGCCCTGGAGGCGTGGGCAGTGAGGAGAAGTCACAGGTCAGAGCTGAGTCACCATGCCACTGGCTTCGGAGTGAGTCTGGGGAAAGACAACTGGGGGCTTCCGAGGTCTGAGAGGCTTCCCCCTCCCGCCTCTCCACCCCCATGCCCCACAACTAGCCCTCCCTGGTCCTCTGGAATCAATGTGTTCCCTAGAGGGCCTTTTCAAGGTTCAAGGATGAGTTTCCTAAAGCTCTCTGAATCTCTCTCCCCTATTCCTTATTAGAGTCCCAAATGTTCCCACCCTCAGCATCCCATTGGAGCGTGATGTTCACCTTTATGGCCTGGAATATCCACTCCCGGTAGTCATTGACTTTGGTGTAAACACCTGGTTTCTGGGCCAGGGCACAGCCGGTGCCCCAGCTCACAATGCCACACAACCGCCAACGTGGTGTCCGAGAGATGTTGTCCTCACATACAAAGGGGCCACCGCTGTCACCCTGGAGGAAGAAGGAGAACTGTGGCTGGAAGCTGAGCCGCCTGTCCAGGAGGCCCTCTCTAGGATGGCCACAGGTTGTGGTCACTGAGCCTGACCACCCACTAACCTGCGTCCCCCTCCCTGGAGTGACAGGGGCCATGGGCTACCCACAATCCCTCACCTGGCAGGCATCAATGCCACCCTCGGGGTAGCCAGCACAGAACATCTTGGGCTTGATCTGATTCCCATAGAAGTCAGGACCGTTGCAGACATCATTGCTGATTATAGGGACTCGGGCCTCCTGGAGAACCCCAGCCTGTTGGCCTGGGGGCATGTGGGCAAGGCTGGCCAGATCTGGGAGCACACACAACCCCCTTCCCTCCTGGTGTCCAGCCCAGGGCCCAAGAATCATTCAACAAGTCAGAGTGCCCATCTCCAGCCCCCATTCAGTCTCCCTAATGGCCTCAGAAGCAGGGAACTGGGACTCACCATAATACTGTGTGTTGCCCCAGCCAGTCACAGTGCAGATCTTGCCATCTACCAAGGCCTGGCCAGCAGCTGGGAGGCACACAGGCTGGATGTATTCTGGGGGAGAGACCACGCTGGTCCAGCCCCCGCTGGCCTGCCCCACCAGGTACAAGCCTCCTTTCCATCATATCTACATGCCCCAGCCCAGCCTTTCCTCTGTCCTTTCATTAACAATCATAACTGAGGGATCCCTACATAGTAAGCTTTTTCCTACTCCAGTTCCTTTAGTCGTCCATCAGCCCAGGAAGGCAGGGGTAACTATTATCCCATTTTACAGAGGAGGGGAATACACCTGAGTCACTTATTCAAAGCTTCACAATGAATAGGTGGCCAAGCCAGAATTTGAACACAGGTTAACCCAACTCCCAAGCCTGTGCTTTTAACTATGGCCCACAGGGATGGCTACCCATCCAAAAGGAACCTTTATGAGAATAGGAAAAGCTCCCTTATCTCGAGGCACCTGACTTACATCACCACCCATGGTGAGGATGGCGTGTCTGAGACTTAAGGCCTCTTTGTGCACTGCACAAGCTAGCCAAGTGGCCTCAGCAACTCTGACAGCTGTCTTCCTGTGACTTCACCTGCCTGTACCTCAGTGCTCTCATCTGTAAAATGGAACTAATCTTCATTGCTCAATCTCCCAAGGGTCGGAGTGAGGAATGTGGTGACGTGCTGATCGGCACACCTGGCAAAAAGGAAGTGCTCAGATAACTAGCAACAGAATCAACAGCAAAAATAGTTAATGACCCTGAGATCAGAAGAACTAGATGGTGCCCGGCTACCACTAACCACTGCTCTGGAAGGGATCGCACTGGAAGGGCCTGGATAGAGTGGGAGAAAATGTGGACCAAAACATATAATTATTTTTTAAAAACCGAGACCAGATTTGCTACTCAGAAAGACTGGAGGAACCCAAGACAACGGCTCTTGGCCACTCTTCAGTCTAGAATGGAATTTGCACAATTTTCAGCCAAGCAGTAGACAGGAATATAGTAGGGACGACAACATAGTTAAGGCCTGTTCACCATGGAATGGTCAACTATTTAAGATCAAAGGGGCAACACTGACCTAAGGACAAAGTTGAGATAGGTTGGGAAGGTGAGTGGAATGGAACTAGGAACCCCAGGGAGGAAGCGGGACTCTGTTTTTATGCGGAAGGGATTGCAATCATTGAGCTGAAACAAAGTGTGTGATTTGTTGAAGACAAAACTGATGACCTAATCTGTAAACCTTCCCTGAATTCACAATAAAAAGTTAAAAAAAAAAATTTTTTTTTAACGAGTGCTCCCATTTCCGGAGGGCTCCAAGGGTCAGCGCTGCTCTGTGTGTTCTGTTCGCACTGACCCTTTCATTTTCTCAACCCTAGGCAGTCATTGTATAGATGAGGGAAACTGAGGCACGGGGTGGGGTGGGGTGGGTGATACTGATGTAAAGTCCTACCCGAATCAAGCCCCAAAGCTCATGCTGGTACTTCCAGCAGCCTGTGTCCCCGTGGGCACTTCCTTACTTTTTCCACTCAGGGAAAGGGTTTGCTTTGGTGTGGTTTAAAGGACAATGAATATCATTCCCAAAAATGGAGAACCAGTATCAACGATCATTAAAGAAAAAATAACCCTAAAAATACATAAAATGCAAGCCACACCATACCGGCTGCCATGGAGGGGGTTCTAACTCAAAGCAACTCAAGGGGACAGAGGGTTCAGAGACTGTACATCTTCATGGGAGCAGCCAGTCTCATCATTCTCCAGCAGAAGGGCTGGTGGGTTTGAACCATTGACCTGGTGGTTAGCAGCCCAACATTTAACCCATTGTGCCACCAGGGCTCCTATAAACCATATTGTTGTTGTTGTCAAGTGCTGATGAGTTGGTTCCAACTCATAGCAACCCTGTATAGCTAAGGGTTTCCAAGGAGCAGCTGGTGGGTTTGAACTGCCGACCTTGTGGTTCAGTAAACCATATGATGGTACTAAATTCCCTGCAGTTATGAGCAGAGCCTGGAGTGATAGGCACAGGACCCAGTGATAGGCTAGTTGGCTTGGGCTCAAATTTTTGTCACTTTCCAGCTGTGAGAACTGGGGACAAGATTTAACTTCCCTGTGTCAAAACCCTTCCACATATGAGCAAAGACAATCCTTAGAGGGCCCACCCTCACGAGGATTCTGTGAGGATCAGTCCCATTCTTCTATGGGGCATACTTAGAACAGTGTCGGGGACATAGGAGATGCGGTATCAAGTGCTCGCTTTCATCATGGTGATTCCTATTTGTCTATTACTTATCATTAATATATCATTTTGCTACTATTATTGTTGCTGTTATCAAGTGCCATCGAGTCAGTTCCAACTCATAGTGACCCTGTATAGGGTTTCCGAGGAGCAGCTGGTGAGCTTGAACCACCGACCTTGTGGTCCAATGCACTAACCCACAGCACCACGCCAGGACTCCACTATCATGAATTCATTAGTATTAAGGTTATTGGAGCCTAGATGTAGCTCTGTAGGATAAGCACCGGACCACAAAGTTGGTTTGAACTGAATCTTAGCGCTATAGGATCAGCACTAGACTATGAACCACATGGTTGGTAGTTCAAACCCACCATCTGCTCCTTGGAAACCCTATACAGGGTTGCTGGAAGTTAGAATTGACTCCACAGCACCTAACAACAATAAAATGGGCAAAATACTGAGCGATGCAGAAAGCATCAAAAGAAGCTGGAAGGAATACAGAGTCACTGTACTGAAAAGAATGGTTGACGTTCAACGCTAGGGATGAAGGCAGAGGCAATGATGTGGACAGAAGGAGCGGCTGGGGACTCTGAACTCAGGGAGGGAGAGGGGCTGTGTGCTGGCGGCCTCGGGGCAGGCGTGTGGGGTGTACCCTTTGGTTGTTTGATGATGCATGCAGGGGATTGTGATCATTGAAGTGAAACAAAATAGGATAGGATGAATGTAAAGGTATGTTTACCCATGTAAACTAACACATAATTAACAATAAAAACACACACACACACACATATATATATATATACACACACACACACACACACACACACAGTACATTGACAGGGAACTGCCAGAGGTTCAAGCCAGATTCAGATTCAGATGTGGAACGGGAGTTCTTCATTGCTGATGTCAGATGAATTTGGGCTGAGAGCAGAGAATACCAGAAAGATGTTTACCTGTGCTTTATTGCCTATACAAAGGCTTTTGATTGTATAGATCATGACAAGCTATGGACAACATTGCAAAGTATGAGTATTCCAGAACTCTTAATTGTGCTCATGAGGAACCTGTACATAGACCAAAATGCAGCTAGTTGTTCAAACAGAACAAGGGTACACTGAATGGTTTAAAATTAGGAAAGGTGTGTGCCAAGGCTATGTTTTTTCTCCAATACTTATTCAATCTGTATGCTGAGCACGTAATTCAAGAAGCTGGATTATATGAAGAACGTAGCACCAGGATTGGAGGAAGACTCATTAACAACCTGCAATACGCAGGTGATACAACCTTGCTTGCTGAAAGCAAAGAGTACTTAAAATACTTACTGATAAAGATCAAAGACCACAGCCTTCAGTACGCGTTGCACCTCAATGCGAAGAAAACAAAAATCCTCACTACTGGACCAATAAATAACATCAAGATAAACGGAGAAAAGATGCAAGTTTTCAAAGACTTCATTTTGCTCAGATCAACCATCAACACTAATGGAAGCAGCAGTCAGGAAAACCAACGACGTATTACATTAGGCAAATCTGCTGCACAAGACCTCTTTAAGTGTTCGAGAGCAAAGATATCAGTTTGAGGACTATGGTGCGCCTGACCCTAAGTTGCGGTAATTTCAATGGACTCATATGCATGTGAAAGTTGGATAATGAATAAAGAAGACTATAGAAGAATTGATGCATTTGGCTATGGTACTGGAGGAGAATAGTGAAAGTACAGTGGATGGCCAGAAGAACAAACAAATCTGTGCTCGAATTAAAGTCAAAATGCTCCTTAGAAACCAGGATGGTTAAGACTTCATCTCTCATATTTCAGACATGTTACCAGGAGGGATCAGTATCTGAAGAAGGACATCATGCTTGGTAAAGTGGAAGGTAAAGTGGTGAACCTTGGTAGCACAGTGATTACATGTTAAGCTGCTAACCACAAGGTCAGCAGTTCGAGTCTACCAGGCACTCTGCAAGAGAAAGATGAGGCTTTCTGTTCCGGTAAAGATTTACAATCTTGGAAACCCTATACAGGGTCACAATGAGTCAGAACTGACTCAGTGGACCACCAACACAAAGTGGAGGGTCATTGAAAAGGAGGAAGACGCCCCCACAGGTTGAATTGGCACATTGGCAGCAGTAATGGACTCAAGCCTAGCAATAATTGTGAGGTTGGTATAGGACCCTGAGGTTGTTATGAGTCAGTAACAACTCCATGGAAACTAACAATGTATATTTAAACAGAGAGGGAGAGCATGTGTCTTGGTGTGGCGCTATAGGATAAGTACTGGAGTGCTAACTGCAAGGTTGGCAGTTCAAATCCATCAGTCACTCTTTGGAAACCCTATAAAGGGTCGCTATGAGTCGGAACTGACTCAACGACACTTAACAACAACAACATATATAGAGAGAGAGTGCGGTAATTTCATATGATGAGCAATGGACTATGAATCACGAGGTTGGTGGATCAAGCCAACCAGCCACTCCATGGAAGAAAGAGAAAACTTTCTTCTCCGTTGAAGATTTAAAGCTTTGGGTTGCTTCTACCTTTTGTTTCTTATGAATAATGCTGCTACAAACAGTTGCGTACATACTTTGGTGTGGACATGAAATTGCTGGGTCAAATAAAACACTGTGTTTATATTTTTGAGGAACTCCTAGAGTGCTTTCCAAGGCAGTTACACCAATCATTCCTCATCACCATGGACACGTGAATCCTAAGTTTGCTCTCTCGCACCCTTGGCATTCTCTTCTGTCTTCCCTGGCCTCTGGAGTCCCTGGGCCAGTACGCTGCCTCAGACTTACCTGTGAGGGGCAGGGGGCTGGAAAGGTGGACAAGGGCAATGTCGTTGCTGTTCTCCTCACTGTTGGAATCACGAAAGGGGAGATAGCCCCCATGGTAGACCACCGCCTGTACCCCCAACTGCAGGCCATGAGGTGAGGCTTGGGCCACTGCACCAGCAAACACCCGCCATCTTGACAGAATCCGGTTCCGCCTACCAGGAAACAAGAGGGAAGGGTGGTAACCTGCCTGGATACATTCACTCATCTCTCTGCCTATCTGGGGGTTAGTGCTGTGGGTGACACTCACTCAGGAAAGCAGTGGGCAGCCGTCAACACCCAGTCTCTGGACAGTAGGGACCCTCCGCAGAGGTGTGCCCCATCATAGCGAAGACTGACTTGCCATGGCCATCTTCCCAAACTGGTGTCCTGTCCTCCCACTATGCGATCTACAGGCAGCTTCCTGCGGCCACAGTCTGTGGGAGACAGGACAGGAAGGAACCAGTGAAGGGACTGCGAAATCAGTGCCCAGGTCTTGCCCTGCCCTTAAAGAATCCTAGTGTGGTGCTGTAGGATAAGCACTGAACCATAAGGTCAATTTGAACCACAAGGTCGGCAGTTCAAGCCCACTCCAACTGCTCCTTGGAAACCCTATATGGGGTTTCTATGAGTCAGAACTGACTGGACCGCACTAACAACAACAACAAGGGATCTCAGAGGACACACCCTAAAGGTCTGAGGGGACTCTGCCCACTCCAGGAGTCTGAGGAAACAGAGTTCCACCCTGGGGTTCTGAAGGGACTTAGCCCCACCAAGGGGCTCTGAGGGGAAACAGATTGGCCTGGAGGTCGAGGGAACACAGCCCAATTTGGGGGTTCTAAGGGGACAGAGTCCTGCCCTGGGAGTCTGAGGTGGACACAGCTCAGCCCTGGAGGCCTGAGGGGTATAGTCCCACCCTGGGGGTCTGATGGAACACAGTCCCCACCAGAGGTTCTGAGGGGGCACAGTACCACCCAAGGAGATCTGAGGGGACACAGGTTGACCTTGGAGAGGGTCTAAGGGGACATAGCCTCATCTTGGGGCTTCTAAAGGGGAGCAATCTGAGTTTCAGATCTTACCTTGGCAGATGGCACTCAAGAATCGACCCCTGGGACAGTCACTGTAAGAGAGAAAGGGATGGATACACAGAATTTTTTTAAATGACAACTAAGATGATGGAAGGAAAATGAGAAAGAACAGGTAGGGGTGTTTCAGGGGCTGCCCACTGTCCTCCTTACCACACAGAGATGACCTCTAGCAGCCTCCGGGCATGGGGTAGTCTCCCCTCATCGACGCAGAAGAAGCCCAAGGTACCATTGGCTCCTGCCATCCGTACATCTAGCTCCGAGTGGGCCAGTGCCCTGGGCAGGGCAGGGGTCAGGCCTGTCCTCCCATCCTTCCCAGCTTCCACCCCTCCCAGGGAAGTCCCAATACCTGAGGAAACCCATTTCCTCGCAGCTGAGTCCAGCCACCCTGGCATTGGAGCGTGAGGAACACAACAGCCTCCACGTCCCTTCTGTCTCGTCAAACACCGTGAGCCTTGCGTCCGCTGGGCCAACCTGCACTACAGGGGGACAAGGCCAGGGGCCACCTGGGTCAACACAGGCATCCCACAGCCTCGCCTGTTCTCCAACCTGTTATTCTAGTCCTGAGTTCCAGAGAGACCCAAAACCCCTTCATGATTTTTTGCGGTTTCTAGAAAGGCACATGACTCAATGCCTACCAATGAACAGTAACCCCAGAACACTGGCTGGTCCCTCCCACCAGGAACCAAGGGCTCTCATCTTTCTGTAGGATCCCTAGGGTGCTGCTCAAGAGATGCAAGTCTGGATCTTTGCTTGGACATTTGAAAAGAAGGAAAGGGTTTCAACTGAATTTCCCAAAACATGGTGTGTCAGGTTAAAGCTCTTGGGGGCCATTTTTGTCCTGATAAGGGACAAAGGAAGCCAACAGCGAGGTGAGCCAAGAGAGACATCTGACAACAGTTTTTAAAAAAAATGCTTTGATGTAGCCAGGCCTGAAGTACCCCTTGAATTGTTGGTTAAATGAGATAATATTTTTTCCTTTTTAGCCAGTTTAATTTTTCTTTTTTGCATCCTGAAAACCCAACATTGTTGTTAAGTGCTGTTGAGTCAGTTCTGACTCATAGTGACCCTGTATAGGGTTTCCATGGAGCAGCTGATGGATTTGAACCACCAACCTTGTGGCTAGCAGTCAAGTGCGGATCGTATAGCACCACACCAGGACTCCAAGAAAACCCCACCTGATTGCCAAAATGTTTAAACAGATGTCCCATAGTCTTAAAAAAAGAAAAAGTTTCATGGAGTCCTGGTGGCACAGTGGGTTAAGCACTGGCTGCTAACTACAAGTTGGGCAGTTCAAGGCCACAGAAGACAGATGAGACCATCTGCTTCTATAAAGACTTCCAGTCTCGGAAACTCTATGAACAGCGTTACTCTGTCCTTATGGGGTCTCTAGGAGCCAGAAGTTAACTCAGTGGCAGTGGTTTGTTTTTATAACTTTACAGCAGAACTTTCTGGAACCTTAAACATGCTAAAATGCACGATGACATCTCTCCCAGTGGAGAACGCAGTGTTTATTCCCATTCACTCAACAAATGTTAAGTGGACGCATGTGCCATGGGGTGATGATACTGGGTTTGCCCTCACCGAATCACAGGCTGAGGGGTAGACAAAGAGCAATCAAAATGCCACCAGTGCAAACGTTAAGTAGAGGTAGGGATGAAATGTGCAGGTGGGCTGAAGAGAGCTAAGGAGGGACTGTTCACGTCTGGGGCTGGTCGGGGGCCATTTATGTTGAAGAGAGACACTCTCTTTCACCCCTCATACCACCACCACCACCACCCCACCCCACCCCCATTGACAGTCAGAGGAATCCTGTCTACACCTCTTAGGTCACAGCCATGAGGTGTATTTATTCATATTTTGTTGTTATTCGGTGCTGTGGAATCAGTTCTGACTCATAGCGACCCCAAACAGTGAGTGTCTATTTGTCAGGCCCTATTTTCAACAATGGAGCACACAGCCAAAGCAATGAACAAATCAGACCAAAAAAAACTGCCCTTGTGGAGCTCAAAGTCCAATAGGTGAGGTAGATAATCAACAGGGTAAATCAGTAAAATAGAAGTGAGTAACAAGATTTTAAGGGACTGCAAAAGAAAACACACCTGGATTTCTAAAGGGAGAGGGAATGCTGAGGTGGGGGATGAAATTTCCAACAAGTGGTTAGGAAAAGCTTCACTGTGAAGCGGGCTCTCTGAACAAATATCTGAAGGAGCCGAGAAAGCCATGAAACCATATACAGGAACAGCAAACCAGGCAGAGGGAACTGCAGGTGCCAAGACCCAGAGGCTGGGAGTGTGTGTGGTGTTGGAGGAACAAGGAGGCTGAGCAAAGTGAGATGAAGTGGGGATAGAATGGATCAGAGTCAGGATTTGGGCTTTGACTTCAAGGGAGATACAGCCAGAGGAGAACTCCGAGCAAAGGAGGGCCTGGACTTGAGTCTGGTGTTCACAGACTCCCCCAGCTCCCTGTGGGTGACAGACTGTTGTCGAGCAACCCTGTATAGGGTTTTCAAGGAGCAGAGGGTAGGTTTGAACCATTGACCTTGCGGTTAGCAGCCCAGTGCTTATCAAGAACTAGGGCAAGGAGACCACGGAGGAGGTAGGGATGAGATGTGCAGGAGAAGACATCACGTGTGCTGTGATGGTCCAGGTAGAAGATGGTGGAGACAGCGGAGGGGAGAAGAGATTCTGGATAGATTCTGTTTGCGAACAGACTGGATGTGAGTGAGGGATGGAATGGTCCAGGAAAGACCTCGGAGTGTTAAGCTAGGGGAAGGGCAGAGCTGATACTAACAGAGATGGCAAAGGTCGAGAAGGAGTGGGTTTGGGGCAAAACCAGCTGTGAATCTCTTTGTCCTTTTCTCATGAGCCTGTGATGTGGCCTCTGAACTGGGAAACTGAATCTGGTGAAAGCTTACATTTGCAGGAGCCCTGGTGTGGCCCTGCAGGTTAATGAGCTGGACTGCAGGGTCGGTTTGAACCAAAAGGTCAGCGGTTCAAGCTCATCAGCCACTCCTTGGAAACCCTACACAAGGTCACTGTGGGTTGGAACCAACTCGGCAGCACTTAACAACAGCAGAAGGAACACAGTTAGGCCATACACAAACCAGGACAATGAAGAGCAAGACCTTCCTGAGAGAACTATGCTTTGCTAGGGGGCCTTCTGTACACCTGGTGCAATCCTACAGGCTCTCCCTGTCCACCCCCATCAACCCCACCCCCCTACAGGCCACAATCTCATCCCCATTCTCCAGATGAAACCTATAGAGGCCAGGTGACTTGCCCAACATCACACAGCAAGTGAGGTACAGAAGACCTGAATTCAGATCTGCGTGACTTCAGAGCCCCAGTCTTTAATGTTGATATTGCCTTACATGGGAGGCCCCCTCCTGAGAATGAAAAAGCAGCACGGATTAAACAGTAATCATGATAGTAATGGCTCTGTTCACTGAGGAGCCTGACCCCATGGGGTATGTGTCATTAGAGGGTCTTTGAATCCCACAGCCATCCTGTGAGGCAAAGACTTTTTCTACACCCGTCTTACAGAGGGGAAAACTAAGAGCCACTTACTTGCTCAGAGACACACAGTTGAAAACTAGCAAACCCAAGATTTGAGCCCAGGCCCCCGACTTGTGTGTTCCCTGCATCTCTATGCTCTAGGCTCACATTGCCTGTCAGGGCCCTGAGTCCACGCTTCTGCGTCAGGACAGGAGAGCATCCTGGACAGCTAGTCTTAATTATGCCCACACCCCTCACTCCAGGAGTGAAAGAAGGGGACCACGGTTCCTCTGCTGGTGGTACCCATTCTCTTCAAGATCAAAATCAGAGGCTTGAAGCACCATCTGGGAATGGAGGTAAATCCTTAGTTAAAAATGACTTCTAACAATTCCAGAAACAGGATTTTCAGAGAGCGTTGGGTTTTAAGAAAGAAGTCTCCCTTTAGGAGTATCTGGGGCAAGGCTGCAATTATTTTTAAAGTCACATTCTATGCCACTGGTTCTTTCTCTTTTTTTGCTATAAAATCATAGAAGTCTTTATTAACAAAAATATAAAAATCCCTCATCTGGGATTATACACTCCTGAGGGGAGTATTTCTCTCTCTCTAACCCTTCCTAAAGAATTCTAAATTCTTCAGTTTATACCATGTCAAAACAACAGTCTTGGCATCCTCAAAGAACTCAAATTGTATTCCTTTTAAACGTTCTCTGAAATTGGGGAACAAAAAGATGTTTGCAGGGATAAGATCAGGACTAAGGTTTCCTAGTAAAAATTCTCCTAGGACTTGCTACATTTAAAAAAATTGCTACTTTTGAAGAAAGGGCAGGTGCATTGTTGTGATAGGAAAATTCCTCTTTGTGACTTTTCTGGCCTTTTTCTCAGCAATGTAGTTTTCAATTTTCTTAAAACTTCTTTACAATAAACCCCCATGATTGTCCTATGGCCTTTGAGAAAATCTATCAAGATTGCCATTCTGTGATCCCAAAATGCAGTAGCCATAACTTTTTGAGCTGACTTCTCTGCCTTGAAGATATCTAGCCTCGTAGATCCCGTCAGAAACCACTGCTTTGACTGGGCTGTATTTGAAGGCGCCCTAATGACACTAAGGCAAATGTATCCCTGAGAGAACTTGCCTGCAGCTATCCACTGAAAGCAGAGAACAGGCTAAACTCATTTTGTTTGGAATAAACTCATCCATGTAAGTATGAATTGGAATCCTACTATTTTTTTACTTGCCTTCATATATGCATTCACATCTACTTAAATTATAACATTTACCAAAATTGTTAACTTTTTTCTAGTGTACTTCTTAGAAGTGTCTTTATTTATCAAGTGATGCTGACTTCATTACAAGAAGAAACAGCAGTAAATATCCACTGATAATCAGAACATGGAATATACGAAGTATGAATCTATAAAAATTGTAAGTCATCAAAAAGGTAATGGAATTCATAAAGCTAGATATCCTAAGCACTAGTGAGCTAAAACAGACAGGTATGGGCCATTTTGAATCAGAGAATCATATGGTTCACTATGCTTAGGATGACAAATTGAAGAAGATTCGCATCATATGCATTATCAAGGAGATTATCTCAAGATCTATCAGGAAGTACAATGCTGCTTGCAATATGATACCATCCACATGCTTACAAGGAAGATCAAATCATTCAAATTTATGTACCAATCACTAAAGTGAGTGATGGCAAAACTGAAGAACCTGACCAGCCTCTTCAATAGGATACTGATCAATGATCCATGCAAAAAAAGGTGCATCGATTATATATTCCTGAGTGCTTTTATGTACATCCCCCTACCCACCTCCAAAAAACTGAGGGAATAGAAGCAAATACTGTTGAATGCTGATGCATGAAGGAGATAGTAATCATTGCAATGAAATGATGAATGTAAAACTGATGTTCCCCCATGTAAACGATCACTCAATTCACAATAAAAACCTTAAAAAAAAAAAAAAAAAAAAAAGATGCATTGATATTCACCAGCAATTGGAATGCAAAAGTTGGAAACATAAAGGAAGGAGCTTTTTGTCTGTTGTTGTTAAGTGCCATCGAATCAGTTCTGACTCATAGCTACCCTGTATAGTGTTTCCCAGGCTTTAAATCTTTGTGAGAGCAGAAAGCCTCAGTAGTTAGAAAACATGGCCCTGGGTACAGAAGGATGGACTTCTGCAAGACCAATGACTTATTCGTTGCAAACGCTGCTTCTCAACAACATAAATGGTGACTCTACACATGGGTTGCACCAGACAGAATACACTGGAATCACAAAGACCACATCTCTGGAAAAAGACAAATTTTCTGTTGTTAGGTGCCATCGAGTCAGTACCGACTCATAGCGACCCTATGCACAGCAGAACGAAACACTGCCCATTCCTGTGCCAGCCTCACCATTGTTGCCATGCTTGAGCCCATCGATGCTGCCACTTTGCCACAATAGCATCAGACAAAACAAGGCCAGGGGCCTGGTGCTCATTTTAAATGCTTTATTCTTGTTTTTCTTATTTAAAGCAGTGAATAATGTATGTTCTAGGTCACCTGGTTTGCTTACCAAATTGCCTGATATATTTAGAGGTGTGAAAAATCCCAGAAAAATGAGGTAGGATGTTTTGGGTTTCTGTTTTGTTTTTGATTTGAGGATTTATTTTGTTTCTTTCTTTTTCAATTTCCCAACTGTTTTGAAAAACTCAAGTACAGCTGAAGGGCAAAGGTACTGGCATTGGCCAGAGTCTGGTCTGAAGCAGGGCCCAGCTAATTTCCAGCAAGAGAACCCTGAACTAGTTAGTTATCTGCTTGATTTGTCTTCATGTTTACCCATTAAGCAGGAGTGCTAATGTTGCTGTCGGATAAGCACTGGACTGCTAACCGCAAGGTCGGCTAGTTCAAACCCACCAGCTGCTCCATGGGAGAAAGATGAGGCCGTCTGCTTTTATAGAGAGTTATAGTACAGGGTTACTCTGAACCCAAACCCACTCGATGGCAGTGAGTTTGGTTTTGAGCTTACTCATTAAGCAAAGATTTCTTGAACATTTACCATGTGCTGGGCACTGCCTGGGCCAGTAAACAAAATGTCCCTGCCTTCCTGTAATCTTTATTTAAAATTGTTTAACTATGTTACTGTTGTGGAGTCCTGGTATGGTGTTGTGGGTTAATGCACTGGACCCCAAGGTCAGTTTGAGCTACAAGGTCTGTGGTTCAAACCCACCAGCCACACCTCGGGTACCCTACACAGGGTCGCTATGAGTCAGAACCAACTCGACAGCACTTAACAACATTACTGTTGTACCATTTATACAATTACATTTAATTTCAGTGCATCCATTGTATTTGTGTGTGTGGGTTTTGTTGTTTATTTTTCCCATTTTCCAATGAATGGTGTGTTAGTATCTATGACAAACAATACATGGAGTTTGGGGGTCCAGGATGGCCTTTGCTCAGAAAAGTTAAAGCCTCAAGGGTGAAAAACAAAAAGCCAACTTTATTGAGTTGGTTGTTGTTGTGTTTTTAAGTGACACCAAGTTGGTTCTGACCCATAGTGACCCTCTATAGGGTTTCCAAGGAGTGACTGGTGAGCTTGAACCGCCAACCTTGCAGTTCAAACCAACTTTGCAGTCCAGTGCATTAACCCCATAACGCCACCAGGTTAAGAGCCTCTAATTCTCATTCAATTATTCTTACCCCATCTTACAGATGAGGAAACTGAGACTCAGAGAGGGTTCAGGACTGGGGTAAGGCCCCACAGATCAAAAGCAAAGCCTGCATCCAGGTATGAATTTGAAAGGAGTGAAAGCTTCAGTGCAAGGGTCATGTAAGGGAATGAGGCAGCTGGGGCTGCACCTGGAGAACCCAGGAAACAGCTGCAGGTGAGGCTGGAGGGGAGCCCACATCCACAGGGCCTAGGGTTTGTCCTGATGGCATTGGGAAGCCATGTAGACAGATACTTCCAGCAGGGTCTGAGCCCTCATTCTGCCACATATTCAAGCCAGTTCACTTCACTGGATCTGTTCCCCCACCTGCAGAAATGAGGGTGGTGATAATAGCCCCGACTTCACAAGTCTTCTGTGTAAGGCTGCAGCCAGGGCCTGGTGTATAGCCCTTAATCATGTAACTAAGTCAGCTGTTTCTCGAGAAGCAAGGCCCTGTTCTAATCAGACGTAAGGGCTGTGCTCAGACTGCCTGGGTTTCTGGGTTTCAATCCCAGCCTTACAGGTGACTGGCTATGGGTCCTGGCGACTTACGGGAACCAGTCTCCCCAGGGAGGATATGGGTCAAATGATGTTACATTGTGAGGACTGTAATCAATGAGATGAAACAAAATGTGTCTGAATTGTTGAGTGGAGAACTGATGTGCTCTGTAAACCTTCACCCAATTCCCAAGAAAAAGTTTTTTAAAAGTGGGAGGGGGCTATTGTGAGGATTTAATAAAACGATTCCGATCCTGAAGGTCTATGCCTTCCTGTTACTGCTTAAGTGCCATCCAGTCGGTTCTGGGTCACAGCGACCCTATACGGGGTTTATAGGAGCAGCTGGTGGGCTTGAACTGCCATCCTTGCAGTTAGCAGTCTTAAAGGTAAATGCTGAGATAATTCAATATCGATGCTGGTTTTTCTTGTTTGAATTTTCATTTCTTCCCTTAATAGGATAGGGGCTAAATCCTTTATGGAATTGGTTGAGTCTCAACGACATGAAAAATATATCCCACCTAATTTTTCCTTTTTTCCTGCTGCCCTGGAAAAAAACCCTACAAAAAGGCAGTTTGGAATTCGTCTATGAGAAGATTCACGTCTCCACTTCACAATTCGTTTCTGCAACTCTTTCCCACACTTGAAGACACATTCCTGGCTCCACCATTTACCAGCTGTGTGCTCAATCTGGTGCTCACTTAACACATCTGCAAAATGGGAATATGGATTGTAGCTGTCTCTTGGGAGAGCTTAAAAGGATTCACTGAATTGAGATTGTGCTTCTCAGACAAGTTTTGACTATGCTTTACAGTAAGAAACAAATTTTTACATCATGTTACAATCCACATGTGCTCTAAAATCTGGGACAAATCACTGTATTGCTCTCAGCCTCAGTTTCTTTATCTGTAAAATGGGGGGAAATAGTGGTCCCACCCTCACAGGGCATGTGTACAAACACATGAAACCAACACAAAAGCTTAACAGTAAAGGTAGAAGGTTTGTAACAAAAAACGGAGAGTAGTTAATCTTACAGTCCAGGAACAGAGTACACTAGGACCATCAAGGGAGAAGAGCATGAGCAGAATGTGGGACCCTATCCAGAGAAGCAGCGACACCAGAGATGGAGGCAGAGATGAGAACATGGAGAAAGAGAGCAGCTGAGGACTCTAAACTCATGGAAAGAGAAAGGCTGTATGCTGGTGGCCAGGAGGCAGGCTTACAGAATGTGCCCTTTGGTTGTTTAAATGATTATATATTCCAGAATGTTTTGGTGTACATCCAAAAACAAAACAAAACACAACAAAATACAGAAGGAATGGAAGCAAATACTGTTGAATGATGATGCATAGAGGGGATTGTAGTCATTGGAATGAAACAAAATACCATAGGACGAGTGTAAAACTGATGTTCTCCCATGTAAACTATCACTCAATTCACAATTAAAACTTAAAAAACAAAGATTAACAAAACATTTTCTTAACTGAGACAAGGAGCCCTGATGGTGCTGTGGGTCAGGCGTTGGGCTGCTGGCCACGAGGTCAGCAGTTCAAACCCACCAGCCACTCCTCAGAAGGATGAGGCCTGTCTGCTCCCATATAGATTTAGTTTCAGAAGCCGAGATAGAGGTGCTATGAGTCAGCACCCACTGGACAGTACTTAGCAACAAGAAGTAGAGATCAACTCAATGGAGTGGGGTTTGCTTTTGTTGTTTTTCTTGCTGAGAGACATACAGGCTAATAGTTTTCTAATCTGGTCAATTTCATGGCTTGAAAGCTGTACTTTAGAACTCTCTGATCCTCTGTGGTGCTGTGGGCTAATGTATCAGACTGCAAAGTCGTTTGAACTGCAAGGTCAGTGGTTCAAGCTCACAAGCTGCTCTTTGGAAACCCTATAGAGGGTTGCTATGGGGTCAGAATCGACTCAATGGCACCTAACAACAAGAACAATTTAATTTCATGATTAAAAATTAGCACCTTGAAGTTCAATAAACATTGGATGAAGACATGTGACAAGCTTCGACAAGGGTCTGGCACACCGTAGGCATGCAATACGCGTGCACTGTGATTATTAGCGTTTATATGTGCATCTGTGCATTTACTCAATACTCTTTTGATGACATTCTCACTAGGCAAAGGTTTTTGGTTTTTTTCCCCCCCAGGGATCCCCAGATAAGAGTCGGGCTCAGGTATCCAGGAGTCCCCAAGGGAACGCCACCTGCTTTACTCACCCGGGTACAGCGGCTCTTGATCAGCCTTGAGTAGAAAAGTCACTGCAGAGAAGGCAGAGGTGAAGGCAGGTGGGTGGGGGCGACGCGGGACAGTGGAAGGTAGAGGCACAAGGAGCCATTCTCACCAATGGCCCAGGACGCCGCCCCGATGCCTGACAGGAGCAGCAGAGTCCCCACAGTTAGAGCGGCCACCTTGGATCTGGAGCGGCATGGCACAGTCTGGCCACCTGCAACAGACACCATGCTGGGGCCACTGCCGGCTCTGACCTTATCAGCAGGGCCTGGGCCCTGGGCAATCTCTGCTCTGTCTACCTCCATGCCCTAGTCTGCCATGCTCTGGGCCCCCAGGACCACGCAGTTGACAGAGCCGTCCCTTCCTTGCCAGATGGACAACCAGGTGTCCAGCTCTCCAAGGCTTGTCCAGCTGGGAAGGGAGTATGACCAGGGCAGCCATCTTGCCTCCACTCCTGACATTCTGAGGGCACTTAGGAGATTTCGCTTCTCCAACAACACTGTGTTTTTCTCTCTCGCTGGCTTTTCTAGGTTCGTCCACTTCTGCCAGGGATCCCTGGAGCATCTCTTTCCTGTTGTTCAGCAGAATCCCACGGCCACATTTTGCTCTGCTATTCCAGACCCTCTGGGTTCCACCCTCACGCCCATCTACCATCACCACCACTAAGACTAGCTTCAAGATCACATTTGCTCCTGGAGGTTGGGGACTAAAGCATAGAAATTTGCCAAAGTTGCTACAAAATACTGGCCTTACCCTTTCCTAGCTGGAACCTTCAGCAGGTGGTTTCACCTCTGAGTCTCAGCTTCCTCATCTTTTAAATGGGCGCCCTCCTAGCACTTACCTTTAAAGATAATATACTTGACAGTTCTGTCAAGTAATAATAATGTCCAAGCTCTTACCAGATGTGCACCAGGTACCAAGTACTGCTCTGAATGCATCTACTCAGTCCTTTTCTCAAGCTTCCATCATGACGCCCATTTTCCAGATTTGGAAAACTAAAACTCATATGCCCAACATGGCTCAGCCAGGAATGGGAAGAGCTGAGTCCTGAATGCTGGGTAGATTTGGTACGGGGTCTCAAATATATAACCACTTGGCAGAGCTACCTCTCACTATTCTGCATTGCCTGGTATAGACTAAGTGCTCACTGCATGTATCAGCAGGGCTGTATGGTCCTAAGAAACTCCCATCACCTCTCTGCACATGTTTCATCATTGGTAATATGGAGCTTTATTCATTTATTGTCCTACTGAGCATCCACTATGTAGGCATACATATACACACACACACATACATATATGCACATATATACACACATATACATACATACACACATATACATGCATACATACATACATCTATCTATCTGTCTATATCCATATATTGCTGTTTTTGAGTGGCGTAGTGTTGGTTCTGACCCATAGCGACCCTGTAAGGAGCAGCTGGTGAGCTTGAACCACCCACCTTGTGGTTCAAACCGACTTTGCAGTCCAGCGCATTAACCCAGTGCACTATATATATATATATATATTTATGGGAACAGAAAGCCTCATCTTTCTTCCGCGGAACCTCTGGTTGTTCCAAACTGCTGACCTTGAGGTTAGCAGCTGATTTGTAACCACTACACTACCAGAGCTCCTTTATACATATATGTGTGTGTGTGTGTCTGTCTGTCTGTCTGTATGTATGTATATGTATATGAATATATCTATTCTATGCTCTGGGGACAGACCTAAACACCAAGCTGATGAAATTCTGCCCCTCATGGGACTTACAGTCTCACAGTGGTAAGCAGGAGGTGAATTTCTAGAAATTAACACACATAATTTGAAGAAAATAACACAGGTCAGGGGGACAGCCGGGAGGCTTCCATAGGGGGGTCAAGGAGGGACTTCATGAAGTGACTTTTGAGCTAAGCCAGCCATGCAAAAACCTCCGTGAGGCCCTGAGGCAAGAACCAGGATGACATATTAGAGGGCTACAGAACCCACTGGGAGCGCTGCTGCACTGTAGGGTAAGCACTGGTCTGCGAACCATGAGGTCAACAGTTCAAGCTCACCCATCACTCTGTGGGAGAAAGATGAGGCTTTCTGTTCCCACAAAGATCTACAGCCTCTGAAACCCTATATAGGATCATTATGAGTCAGAACCAAGCTGACAGCAGTTAACAATGACCACAGAGAGGTCATTGGTGTGGACGAAATGACAAAAGCTTAGGGAAGGCCATGAAAATCCAAGGTTAGGGTTAATTAGAGAAGCCTGGTGGTCCAGGGAGAAGAGAGGTCCTGAGGACTAAAAGCCAACTCCTTTGCTAAGGATTGTGGGAGAACTGAAAAGACTGCTAAAAGCCTTCAGCTAGACTTGGTATGGTCCCAATTGCCCTTGGCATCTACAAGCTCTCCCAGGGCTGCGGGAGCTCCCAGATCTCCACACTGTGTCTGTGGAGGATGACTGTCAGGCACAGGGCCAGGGCAGTGCCCGGAAGAGAGTGGGGAGTGGTCCAGCAGGAGGTGGGTGTCTCAGAATGTGAGAGCCCAGAGTCTCCCACTCAAGACATGGGAGGCCTCCCATGGTCCCTGCCGGTTAACCCTGGCTCATCTTGGGTGGGCTTACCCTCCTCCTTCACCCCCAGTCTGCTCCTGGCTATCTTCCTGGCTCTGGCTGGGAGGCTTGGCTCCTGGTAACCATCAGATTGGGGCTGGCTCCTTTGTTCTCAGGCTTGACTTTCAGGGCTCTGAGCCCTTTAGAGTCCACCCTGAGACTCTGATGTGTCTGGTGGGACAGTAAGCACTGCTACCCTGTGTATCCTAGCGTGAAAGGAAAAACCTCTTTCCATGCTCTCTAATTTGGGGAAATCGGGGCAATTCCAAAACCGGGTGCCTCTGGTGGGTCAGACAGTGTCTTGCTCTGGGTCCCCTGAAGACAACTATATCCGGGCTGCAAATCTTTGCTCTGTGGGAGAGGAGACACCCTCACCCTGTGGTTCCTTGAAGCAACAGGGCCTTGTGTAAGTGATACAGCAGGCCCCAGGAACTCCCTCGACCCCAGGTGCCCCCTCACGGCTTCTGCATACACCTCCTTACTGCCCTGGGTCTTCTCTCAGACAGTTCTTCCACCCTCATTGGTGGGCTACCAAGACCCTCTCAGGTGATATCCTTGGCTCTGTGTCCTTAAAAACAGACTCACTTGACTGCCCAGTGTTTCAGTCCTCATCTTGTGTAACCCCTCAGCCACATGTAGCCCCAACTTTCTTTAGCTTCTGAAACACCACACTCATCTGGTTCTACTCTTCTGACGGTGCTTCTCCTCTGTCCCCCTCTGTCCACTCCTTGGATAGTGTGGATCCTGACAAGAGCAGCAGCATCTACTGTCTAATAATGACCCACAAGGCTGCCCGGGGACTTTCTCCTGTTTCAGCCCTGAACTCGTTCCTTGGATCTTGGGTCCTGAGATCTCTTGGGTAAGCACTCCTAGATATCCCCTAGGTTTCTCATACTCCCCAAGTCTCAGGATACTCTGCCCCAGTGTACTGCCTCCAAAGCCTGTAACTTGAGCATCTTTCATACCCACTTCCTCTTTCTCTTCCTTATCCCCTGCCAGGGCTCCAGGTTCACCTTGCCCTGGGTGGCCACATAGAAGCCAGGGAGATGTGGCTAGAGCTCTCTAGGACTTCCCACTGGGATGGACTCCAAGATCCTCTGCCCAGTGAGGTCAGGCAGCCTATGGTTATTAAACATCTGATGATGTTTTCATTGTTAAGTGACACACCACAGCCCTGTATAGGAGTTTCCAAGGAGTGGCGGGTGGGTTTGAATCACCGACCTTGTCGTAGCAGTCTGGTGCTTATCCTATGGCCCAGTACCTGCCCTGTATACGGGTTTCCAAGGAGTAGCGGGTGGGTTTGAACCATCGACCTTGTTAAGTACCCTGGAGTCAGTTCCGACTCATAGTGACCCTGTACAGGCTGTAAATCTTTATGGGAGCAGAAAGCCTCATCTTGCTCCTGCTGAGCAGCTGGTAGTTTCGAACTGCTGACCTTGTGGTTCACATCCCGATTCATAGCCACTACACTACCAGATCTCCTTAGGGCTCCACCATTGTTGTTAAGTGCCGTTGAGTCAGTTCCAACCCATAGCGACCCTGTATAGGGTTTCTGAGGAGCAGCTGGTGAGCTTGAACTACCGACTTGCAGTTCAAACGGCTTTGCAGTCTGACGCATTAACCCACAGCGCCACACCAGGACTCCACCATAGAGCTTCCAAAAAGCCACAGAACAAAAGGACTGATAAAATACCAGGCCCACAAGGGTAACCACCAGCACCATCTTGTGGAGAGACTCAGCACAGACAAGGAAAAAAGTCCCACAGGTGCGCTCCCAGCTTGACTGTCTCATCGCCCTCCTACCTCCATATTCAACTTGACATCCACACATATCAGAATTCTCGGTGACACTGCACGTGCCCAGAAGTTTGTCAACTCTCAGGTTTTAGCCATACTGTTCTCTGAGTGTCAACTCTGATAGCCTGTCCTTCTTGCTAAAACCCTAAGTAGCACCAAGAATCTCACGCAGTAATAGTTAACACAAAAACTCCAACAGCAACAAGCCAATCAGAACATGCTAGAACCTCACTCTGCCACTCTATATCTGTTCTCTCCTTGGACCCATCTTTCTGGATCTCTTCTGCTTTTCCCCCCTGGTTTATTCATCCACAGGCCCCAGACCCTTTACCTCCTTTCAGTCTGCTCCAGGAGGGAAATGATCCCAAAGGCCCCAGTCTCAACCATTCACATGCTCAGCCAGGTGCAGCCCCTTTTCCTGAGCCATGGGCAAGCTAGTTCAACCTAGGCCAAAGCTGCCCAGGTTCACATGTCAAATGACAACTATGCTGAGACCCGAGGAGGCCAGAGATGATACTAATATTTACATCCGAGCCTCCAGACATTACTGTTTTCTCCAGTTTCCAGATGGGGACACAGAGACCCAGAGAACGAAAGCCACTGTAGCTGCAAAGTGTACTGCTCAGAACTCAACTCAGCGAGACAGCTTGGTTCCAGAAGGAAGGGAAGGGGTCCAGCCCAACAGAAGAAGGCAAGGCCGTTCCTAATCTGGCCTCTCTAGTTGGTGTCCCAGGATGGAAAAAGATGGAGCCTGTCAAGTTATCTGGAGTCCACTTCAGGGGCTGCTAGAAGGCCATGGGGCCAGCCATGCCATTAGGTAGCTTCTCCGTCATCTCTGGGTTGATTTCGCTGCCTTCTCTCTCTTCTCCTTCATCTCTGGGTTGATTTCGCTGCCTTCTCTCTCTTCTCCGTCGTCTCTGGGGTGATTTCGCTGCCTTCTCTCTCTTCTCCATCATCTCTGGGGTTATTTCGCTGCCTTCTCTCTCTTCTCCTTCATCTCTGGGTTGATTTCACTGCCTTCTCTCTCCTCTCCATCCATCCAGGCTGAGTTCAAAGTCCTCCCTGTGCTCTTCTGCCCACAGAGCCAGGAGGCGGGAGGAATGTCTACATTCAGTGGGCGTCTCAGTGAAGGGTCCTGGGTTCCTAGTCTCTAAGTCTGCCAGCAGCTGTCACAACAGCTGTGGTTTTTATTGTATTGAGTCCCAGGCTGATGCCTCGGGTGTGGTCCATGCTCCCAACAACTACATGGAGGCAGTATCAGGATCCACACTTGACCCAGGATTGTCACGTGTACAAGATCACACAGCAGGAAAGTGGCAGGAACCGCGTCAAACGCAGGCCTCTGTGTTTTGACCCCAGAGTCTAGATCCTGAACTACAGTAACTATTGTCTCCTGGAAGCAGAAGGCAGATCCCTAACCACCAGGGGTGAAGGGAAACTGAGGCACAAAGCCTGGACGGTCATATACGGTACCATGGAGACAGGTGGAGGCTCAGCTGTGCACAAAGTGTGGTTAATTGTTAATCCAGTGGAAGAAGCTTCAGAAGGGGGTAAGGATATGAAGGGGAAGGGTACCTAAAGATAGGGGGCTCTGGAAGGGTGGAGGGTTGAAAAGAGAGCACACAAGGCGGGGCTCCAGGCAGAACCAAAGTGGGGGATTAGCGAAAGGGGTGCTTACCCTCTTTCTCCGCCATGTCACGGCCTCTTGTTAATGATTCCCCGGCTGACCTCCCAGGCCGGGGCGGGACCTGTGGGGAGATGGACAGGGAGGCAGGGCCTTGGGGGGCGGCCCGGTCCAGCCCTGGTGCCCCCAGTCCCAGGCGCCCATCCAGGGAGGCTGGAGAGACTGGGCCCTGGCCAGAGCACGCAGTGATCACGGATGGGGATCAGGCTGGGTTCAAGGGTGGGGTCAGTGGCTGACCAGCAGCTGGGGGGGAGGGGGGTGGGAGGTGGTTCCTGAATCTGCAGAGCTGGGAGCCTTGTTCCCGGGCCTGGAAAAGGAGGGGGCTAGGGGACCTGAAGGTTTATGTCTGAGAGAGGAGCCCACTAGGAGCCAAAACTTCTGGGTCCTAGGGAAGGAAGGGTGTTTGGGCCCCAGACTCCTGGGTCTGAGGATGGAGAAATCAAGGGGTCCATCTCCTGAGTCTGAAGGAGATCCTATAACTCCTGGAAGCTTTAGGAGATACCAGAGAACCCCTCTCTTGGTGTTCCTGCAAGCCCCTGGTTAAGAGCTGGGCTTCAAGTTGGATAGGGGGTAAGGGGACCCATGTCCCCTGAACTGAAGGTGTGAATCTGAGGGCCCTTGTTCTTACCCTGGGGTCCAGCAGGTGGGGTAGAGCTGTGTGCTGGTGCAGGTCGAGGGTCAGTCTCCTGGCCTGCGGCGGAGCATGGTGGCTCCACACCGGCAGGCACCTGGGAGGCAGAGGTGGCTACGGCCTGCTAGGCCTGGCTGCCTCACCTGAGGAGGAGGGGGCTGAGCAAGAGGCGGGAGAAGGGGCGGGGAGGGGTCGGACAATGGGATTGGCAGCTCCGGAGGCCACCTGGCCAGTGGGGCCGGGCTTATAGGGGCTGGGCCAGGCAGGCACGGCCAACCCGACTCCAGCCTGCTTGGGGGCGCAGGTGTGCCAGTCTGCAAAGAGGTGGGAGCAGGGACAAGCTTGGCTGACCTGGACTGAGGGCCAGGGTTTGGAGAGACCGAGTAAGCTGGGGGTGCTTAGGACTGTAGGAGAAAGGTACAGATGGAAAGAATCAAAAGAAGGGTCCTGGCTACCCCAAACTCACTCCTGCCCCTGCCACGTCTTCAGCCTCCGCCTCCTACCAGCCCTGTCCTAGCCCAGCCACTGCCCCTACCAGCACCTCTTCCCACCTCAGGCTTACAGCTGCCCTGGTAATTTCCTACAGCCCCTGTCCCAGACCCAGTCTCCTGGGCTGCCCCTTCCCACACTGCACTGCTCATCTTCCCTCCTCTCGTCCCGACCCATCCCCCTTTCCCCAGCTGCTTTCCTACAAGCCACATGGGGCTGGTTTGCTTTGGCAGTCCCTCTGTGGCCATGCAGCAGTGACCTCTGGAGCCGGGAAAATCCTAGAGGGGGGTGGAGGGCTTGGCTTGGAAAAGGCAGCACTGAGCCCTGAAATCCAGGCCAAGTGACTGGAAGTGTCCAGAGGTAGATACACACTGTTCAGCCAGCAGTCAAGAGCAACCCAGGTCAGCCCCCAGAGCCAGATAAACATTCATACACACAGGGTCACCGTCAGACACCTGCCTGTGGTCAGC
Source organism: Chrysochloris asiatica (assembly GCF_000296735.1). NCBI lineage: Eukaryota > Metazoa > Chordata > Mammalia > Afrosoricida > Chrysochloridae > Chrysochloris > Chrysochloris asiatica. The sequence goes on from NW_006408622.1 coordinate 10,998,761, forward strand.
CACCCACTCGGTCAGTCAGACCACAGCAGCTCAATCCAGAAAGACTGTTCACACCCAATCAGGCCCACCCACTCACCGAGGGCATACAAGGGGGCTTCAAAAAGTTTGCGGATAAAGAGAATGAAAAGATCATAGAATCTCTCCACAAACTTTTTGAAGTCCCCTTGTATGCCCTTGGCACCGGTCGGGAACACAGTTGACCCATGGGCTCACCCATGGCCCTCCATGCCCAGTCAAAACCATCTGCCCACCCCATGTAGGACCCACAGACTTCCTCAGGAGAACAAACTGGGCTAGCGTTAGCTAGACTCTAATCTCTCTTCCTCTCTCTCCATTCATCTGTTTCTCTTCCTTCGTCTCTCTCCTGAGACCCACAGTGCTAATAACAAAGTAAACCCCATAAAGCTCCTGAACCTGGCATCAGCCGGCCTCTTCTCTCTCCTCCCATAGTGCCCTAGGTTCCAGGAACCGCCTCTTTGGCTCCTGCTCTTGCTCCCTCCCACCTGGCTGGCCTGCCTGCCGACAACACCCACCCATGCCCCAGCTGAGATAATGAATATCCCACCCCACTATTAATCAAGTTCTGAGTGGCCTCATCCAGCGATTTCAGGAAGAAGCTGAGCTTGAAACACTGTTTCTATCTGGTCCCTTCCCATCCCCTTTCTGTGTGTAACCAAGAGGGTAGGGATGGAAGGGGGTATAGGAAAACGGATTTGGGGGGATGGCAGCAGGTGACTTAGCTCATGAAAGAGACTATAAATCAAGTCCAAGAATCTTTATTTCATGAACAAAACTACTCTGTAAAGAGACGAGGCTGAATGGGCCCCTTTCTAAGTGGCCACAATCCAAGGCTGGTGAGAGAGGGTGGGGTTGGGGTCTGGCCGGGACAACACTGCATCACAGGGACAGGGGACCCCCAGGTCCAGCCGGAGGAAGCGGGAGGGGTAATGTGGCTGGGGGTCGGAGTGGGTCCCAGAACCCTTTGCCCCAAACGATTCTAGTCCATCTCAAGTCCCACTGGGCTGGAACAGGGCAGGGAGGGGCTGGGCCCCAGTAGTGCGTGTCTGAAGCGGCCAATATGTGCAAATTAGCAAGAAGGAGGGGTGTGGAGCCTCTGCCCCCGCCTCACCGCCCCCCAAACAGGCAGCAGAAGCGGGGAGGGGGCAGCGGCAGTATTGCTTTACCCATCATGCATGGCGGTGGGTGGACGATGGGGGTAGGAGGAGGAAGGCTGGAATGGGGGTGCGAGCCAAGCCCCCTACCCCCCTCCCACCCTGTCGGCTCTGTTGGCAGGACTCTGAGACGCGTGGAGGCCCAGGAATGGCCAACCCCCAGTGGGGGGCAGGCGTGCCTGGATGTTCCCCATTAGGGCTGGCTCTTCCTTGAGGTGAAGCCCAGGGCCTAAAGATGAGGGAAAGACGGGGAATTAGGGGGCCTCATGGGCCGAAACCCTCCCAGATCCCTTCAGCCCCCACCCCCCCACCCATCCTTACCAGGGCTATTCCGCCACCTGGATGCCTGTACAGTTCTCTTTGCTTTCTGAGGTGATGGCCAGATATTCCGAGCTGTGGGGACAAAGACAGTGACCCCAAACCTCAGGCGATGGAGGAGGGCTGAGCTCTGTGCCCTGCCTGGTGCCCAAGGCTCCTGACTTATAGGGGGAGTGGACTCTGCCAGGAGCCTGAGAGAGGAACCCCCCTGTCCCATCTCAGACAGGACTGACAAGACAGCGCCTCCCTGACTGTCCCGAGACCCCACTCACGCATTCTCCTGTGCAGCGGCCTCAGTGGCAGCGGCGATCTTCTTGTAGCAGTAGACCATCTCCGCCACGAGCCATATGGTCAACACGACAATCAGCACGTACATCATGATCTCAGATACAATGGACGCCATGTCTCTGTTGGCTGCAGGGGCCAGGCAGGGTTAAGGGAGGGTAGTGGAGGCCCAGGGCCTGAGGGTGCCCCGTGATGGCTGGGTGACTTTGGGTAAGCAGTTCAACCTCTCTATGCTTGATGTGCACAAGGGGATAATCACGTGGCCTCTCTAGACGCGACGCTCCGCACCCCACACCCCCCCCCCCCCCGGGATCATCAATAAGCAGCTTCATTCGTAATCTCCCTCCCTTATAGCTCAGGAGTGGAGTACATGGCCAACTCTGCAGACGAAGGTTCAGGGGCAAATCCTGCCTTTACCACTTGCTAGCTGTGCAACATGTGGCAAATGGCTTAACCTCTCTGGGCCTGTTTCCCCACCTGTAAAAAGCCAATAATCACCGTTTTGCCTTTATGAGATAATTCTGAGAACAGAGTCCATGTGTTACAAAGCAGAACAGGGCTTTCTACTACCTTCCGGAAGTAGATCTTTTGGCTTGTCTTTCGAGATGCTTCTGGGTGGGTTTGAACTGCCAACGTTTTGGTTAACTGTGTCACCCAGAGACTCCAGACATAAAATGTTGCTGTGTGCTGCTGATTCCTACACATAGTCCCACTGTGATGGTTACTGTCCCATAGGGACAAACATCCAGGTCCTTTCTCAAACTGCCGGCCTTTTGGTCAGTATCCTAGCGCTTAGCCATTGTGTCACCAGGGTTCCCTGACAATAATTAAACTCACTGCCACCCAGCTGATTCTGCTTTACAGTGACCCTCTCGGATAGCGCAGAACTCCTTAGGGTTTCCGAGGCTGTAAATCTTTACAGAAGCAGACAGCTTCAACTTTCTCCCAGAGTGGCTAATGGGTTTGAACCACAGACCCTGTGGTTAGTAGTCTAGTACCTAACCCACAGCGTCACCATGGCTCCTCTGACATCTAATTGTTGTTAAGTGCCGTCGAGTTGCTTTCAACTAATAGCGACCCTGTATGGGGTTTCTGAGGAGCAGCCGGTAGGTTTGAACTGCCAACCTTGTGTTAGCAGTTCAGTGCTTATCCTACAGTGCCCCACCAGGACTCCTGACATCTAATTGTTGTTAAGTGCTGTTGAGTCAGTTCTGACTCATAGCGACCCTGTTTAGGGTTTCCAAGAAGTGGCTGGTGGGTTTGAACCACCAACCTTGTCCAGTGTTTATCCTACAGTGCTACACCAGGACTCCAATTAGGACTCAATAAGTATTTTCTATTATTAATATTGGAGTCCTGGTGTGGCACTGTGAGATAATGCACTGGGCCCCAAGGTTGGTTTGAACCACAAGGTCGTCGGTTCAAACTCACCAGCCTCTCTTAGAAACCCTAGACAGCATCGCTATGAGTCAGAACCCAGTCCACAGCACTTAACAACAGCAACAAAAACATTATTAATATTATGAAGACTGTTACAATTGATCCAGTACAACACAGTGGTTCGGAGTAGAGACTGTGAGGCCAGGTTGCCAGGGTTCGAATCCTGGCTTTTCCATTTCCTAGCTGTGTGATGTTATGCAGATGATTCCACCTCTCTGAACCTTGACTCTCCTTCTGTAAAACGGTGATGATAGTACTCATGGCCCCTCACAGCACTGCTGGGAAGAAACATTGTGTGGACACACTCCATGTGCTTTGATAAGCCTCGGGGGCTGGCTGTGCCCAGACGTTTCCTGGAACCCCTCCATCCTTTCCACAACATTAGCCTTTGCCACCGCTAGCTCTGCTAGCTTCCTGTCACTGAGCCTAAATTTAAACTGTAAAGGAAGTCTCACCAGCCAGGGGACCAGAGCCACAGGCCACCTTGGCATCCGTGGCCGGATTTCACAGGTACCAGCCCAAATCCCTGGTCCCTCCTTCTAGATGACCAGGGTCTCGTTTTCCTCATGTCGTCTCCTCCCCTGTAAGCAGAGCATTTTCTGGCCCTCCATAGGAGTTCAAGGTCAGCGGTTCAATTTCAGCAGCTGCTCCTTGGAAACCCTATATAGGGTCAATCTGGGTTGGAACTGACTCAACCGCACTTAACAACAACAACAACAAACAGGAGTCCTGGTGTGGTGGCCTTGACCACAAAGTCGGTGGTTCAAACTCATTAGCTGCTCCTTGGAAACCTTATACAGGGTCACTATGAGTCAGAACCGACTCAACAGCACTTAACAACAAACAATCTTGTTCGTGCAAATGGTTTCAATGTTTTCTGGGCTAGAGTGAGAGTGGGGGTCCTTCTTCCCTGCTTCCCCGCAGGGAGAATCCGGGGACAGCGTTCCACACTCTTTCTCTTATTCACTCATGCTTCTCAGACAGTGTGTAGTCTGAGCCAGGCTCCCTCCGTGCTACATCCTGTATCTGAATATCCCCTGGACTCCTGGAAACAGCCCCAAAGGATGGAGACTGTCCCAGATTTACCGGCCACCTGACCTCAGGAACCACACTGAGTCAGATACATGTTGGACAAGGCTCACGTCATTGGAACTCTTGCCTCCGGTCCTGGAACTCCACACCCAAATGGATTTAGGTAACACGGTACCTCCTGCTCGCCAATCAGGTCAGGAGATTGAGAGGTATGAGCAGCAGCCGATTTTACAGAGGAGACGGTGCTGAGCCAAGGACACGTAGGTTGACTTGGAGCTAGGATTGAACCCCAAGTGTACCTGACTGGGACCTGCTCTGGAAACTTTCCACCACCAAAGAAAGACTTGGTACTTGCTATGGTGTATCAGGAGCCCCTGGGTGGCGCTGTAGGATCAGCACTGGGCTGCCAACCACAAAGTATTAGCAGTTCAAACCCACCAGCTGCTCTTCAGAAACCCTAAACAGGGTTGCTATGAGTTGGAACCAACTCAATGGCACCTACCAACAATATGTATCAAGTACAGTCATCCCCAACACCCACAGATCTCTCAGAAAGTGGAAACTGCCTGCCTCCCATCTGAAGGCCCAGCAGGCACCTTTTTGCCCAAATCACAGGCCAATTTCTCATTAGCCTTAGACACTGCTTCACCTGCTCCTACTCCTAGTGAGAGACCTCCACCCCAGCTGCTTCCTATGGCCTTCCACACCCCCTCTCCCCCAAGGCCAGTCAGGTCCTCACCACCAAAGTCCATCTGTTCTTTGGAAATTACTCGGATCATTCTTTGGGGGGGAAAATGGGTAATGAAAAAACCACTATGGTATGACAGGTAATGTTAATAACACAATATAGTATTGTGGGCGGTTGTTGCTGCTTGCCACAGAGTCAGTTCTGACTCACAGGACCCCTCTATAGGGTTTCTGAGACCAAATCTTTACAGGATCAGAAAGCCTCATCTTTCTCATGCGGAGTGACTGGTGGGCTGGAATTGCTGACCTCGTGGTTCACAGCCCAATGGGTAACCTGCAACATCACTAGGGCTCCTTATGCTGTGGGTAATGAGTAAAATATTACAATATGGTCGTGTAATGAAGGAGCCCTGTTGGTGCTGTGGATTGGGCATTGGGCTGCTAACCACAAGCTTGGCAGTTCAACCCTACTTCCCTCCCTCGGGAGAAGGACGAGGCTGTCTGCCCTTGTAAAGAGTTACAGTCATGGAAACCGTACATACGGTCACTGTCAGTCAGAATCAACTCAGTGGTAGGAAGTCTTGGGTAGTGTGATGAATAATGCTAAAAATAATATAATAGGATGGTAATGATGAAATTATTATAGTATGGCAAATAGTATTAAAAATACTCAACATTTTAAAGTATTATATACGGCATGGTGATGACAACAACATGGTGCTGTGGATTAATGCGCTGGACTGCAAAGTCCGTTTGAACTACAAGGTCAGTAGTTCAGGCTCACCAGCCGCTTCTCAGAAATCCTATACAGGGTCTCTATGGGTTGGAGTCGACTCCACGGCACTTAGCAACAAGGCTAAAAATATGATAGGATTCTGGGTAACATTAAAGACACGCAAGTATGATGGTGTACTGCGCTGAATTACTTATTACGAGTCTTCTAGTTTATTGTTTTTGTAACTCCCACCAAATGACTGTGTGGTGGTTGTGGCGGTTGTTGTGTGCCATCAAGTTGGTTCCAACTCATGGTGGTGGTGGTTATGTGCCGTGGAGTCGGTTCCCACTCGTAGTGACTCTCTGTACAGGGTTTCCGAAGCTGTAAATATTTACAGGAGCACAAAGCCTCATCTTTCTCCTGTGGTAGTTTCAAACTGCTGACCTTGAGGTTCGCAGCCTGATCTGTAACCACTACGCTACCAGAACTCCTTGGTTCCAACTCATAGTGACCCTGCATTTCTGAAAGCAGCAGGTGGGTTTGAACTGCTGACCTTGTGGTTACCAGTTCAGTGTTTGTCCTACAGGGACTGAGTGTTGTCGTTGCAAAGTGCCATCCAGTCTGTTCCAAATCATAGCAACCCTGTAGAGGGTTTCTAAGGAGCGACTGGTGAGCTTGAACCACAGAACTTGCAGTTCAACTTGATCTAGAGGTTGAGTGCTTATCCTGTGACACCCCACCAGGACTCCTACAGGGACTGAGTCACTGTTGTTGTTGTTAAGTGCCTTTGGGTCAGTTTCAACTCCTAGAGACCCTGAGCAGGGTTTTCGAGGAGGGGCTGGTGAATTTGAACCGCCGACCTTATGGTCCAGTGCATTATCCCACAGCGCCACACCAGGACTGAGTTGTTGTTGTTAGGTGACATCAAGTCGGCACCAACTCATAACAACCTTATGCACAGCAGAACAAAACACTGCCCGATCCTGGGCCAACCTCACTACTGTACAGTTGTTTCTCTTCATTTTGAGTTGTGCCCCATCAGCAAATGAAGGTCCCATGGGCTTTTCTCCCACAGGCTTTACTCCATTCATGTCATCACTGTCAAGTCTACTTTGAGGAGGCAGCTCTTCCCCAGCTGCATTTTGAGTGTCTTCCAACCTGAAGGGCTCATTTTCTGGCACTGTATCTGACAGTGTTTCTGTAGGACTATGAAATTATGAGATGCTTTGCTCATACTGGGGATTAAGGAGTTTGTTCATAATGCCCTAAGGAGGGGATGGGACAGTTCTGCCATCCCTCTAGGTTTAAAATGAGCCATCCCAGAGGCAAAAAGCCGACAGAACTCACTACCATCAAGAAAGAAGAGGCAGGAATAGAATGTGACCCGAGAGCCCTGTGCTGGACCTCCTAGATCCAAGAGAGAGCAGAATGACACCGGAGATGGTAAGGCAGCATGAAGGGACAGCAGAACCAGGAAATAGGGGACAGTGAGGTGGGCTTGCAGGCCCACAAAGTCAGAGTGAGTGACTCTGGGCAGGAGGCTTGCTGGTGGAATTGAGTGCTATCTATAAAGTGCTATCCGCAGAGCTAATGGAGTTTTGTAACAGGGCCAGAGAGCGAGGTGCCTTGCGAATATGGCAGAGAGGAGGCTGTCCTAATTAGGGAACTGTATCCGGAACATTCATTCCTGAACCTGCACTGTGGCTGGTTACCTCCCAAATCAACCCCAGCATCATGAGCAGCACCTGTCAGTTTTGTGTGGGCATTGCAACAGGTTGTCGAGTTGGGCAGGGAGGTGAAGAATGCTGGGGGAGGGGCCACTGGGGTCAGAATTGGTGAAGGTGTTGGACGATACATCGTAGGAATCAGCCTAACCTGATGCTAATGGTATTTCTTCTCCAAGGTCAGCAGTTCGAATCTATCAGTCACTCCATGGGAGAAAGAGGAGGTTTTCTGCTCCTGTAAAGATTTACAGCCTCGGAAACCCTATACAGGGTCACTAGGAGTCAGAATCAACTCAGCGGCACCCAACCACCACCAACAACCACTTGTGAAGTTAAAGGAGGTGAGACATCGCCTCCGTGCCATATTTACAGATGGGTTACGATTAAAATATATACATATTGTTATATGTTTGATAATGTTAAAATACTCTGGAGTATTTTAACTCCAGAGATGGAGAGATGGAGCAGCTTAGGACTTTAGACTCATGGAAAGAGAAAGGCTGTGTGTTGGCAGCCAGGAGGCAGGCTTGCAGAATGTGCCCTTGGGTTATTTAAATGATTATCTATTCCTGAGTATTTCTGTGTACATCAAAACACACAAACAGAGGGAAGAGAAGCAAATACTGCTGAATGATGATGTGTGGAGGGGATTGTAATCATTGCAATAAAATGAAATACCATAGGATGAGTGTAAAACTGATGTTCTCCCATGTAAATTGTCACTCAATTAATAATAAAAACTTAAACACACACAAAAAAACTATGTTGTTAAATGTGTGCCATCGAGTCATTTCCAACTCATAGCGACCCTGTACGGGGTTTCCAAGGAGTGGCTGGTGGGTTTGAATCACCAACTTTGCAGTTAGCAGTCCAGTGCTTATCCTTTGGTTATGTGCCGTGGAGTCAGTTCCGACTCATAGCGACCCTGCAAAGGGTTTTTGGAGCTATAAATATTTACAGGAGGAGAAAGCCTCATTGGTCTCCCGTGGAACAGATGGTAGTTTTGAACTGCTGACCTTGAGGTAAGCAGCCAACTCATAACCACTACACTACCAGAGCTCCATAATGCTTAACCTACAGCTAGTCTAAAAATGAATCATATTAAGGTGATACTGTAATATGGTGAATAAAACGTACTAAGGTATGGTGGATAATGTTAAAAATTAATCATATTAAGGTGATAGTGTAATGCAGCAAATAAAAGTACTAGAGTATGATTGTTGTTGTTGTTGTTGTTATGTGCCATGGAGTCAGTTCCAACTCATGGTGACCCTGTACAGGGTTTCCGAGGCTGTAAATCTTTACGGGAGCAGAAAGCCTCATCTTTCTCCCACAGAACAACTGGTAGTTTTGAACTGTTGACCTGGTGGTTCGCAGCCCAATTTGTAACCACTACGCTACCAGAGCTCCTTAGAGTATGGTGGATAATGCTAAAAACACAGATTCTGAGAAACAGAAGCACTACAGTTTGTACTTGACAATAAACACTAGACTACGAGCCACATGGTCAGTGGTTCAAGCTCACCAGCTGATCTGCAAGAGAAAGATGAGGCTTTCTACTCCCACAAAGATGTAAAAGGCCTCAGAAACCCTATGAGGGTTGCTATGAATTGGAACGGACTCAACAGCTAGTAAGAACAGCAACAACTAACCACAGGTTGGCAGTTCGGATTCACCTGGTGATACCATGTAAGAAAGTCCTGGCAATCTAGTTCCCCAAGACCACAGCCACTGAAAACCCTATGGAACATGGTTCTACTCTGAACCACATGGAATCAGCATGAGCTAGAACTGAGGAGGCAAGAATGAATGGTGAGCAATGTGTTGGCTGTGGTGATGGCCATGCCCTGTGGGCCCTGCAGAATGTTCTAGCCCCAGCTCTTTACTGGCCCCAGCCCTGGAATGTCTCCCTGACCTCCTAAACAAAGGGCTGTGGGGGTCCCGGAAAAATTCCAGCTTATACTAATCAGAAACTTCAGAGAAAGTGTGGACCCCGTTACTGCCAAAGGGAGCCAAAGCCTCAAAATCACATTTGCCCCTTGCTGCTCACAGTGCGCTCCCCGACCCAGGACAAGCAGCTTTGGCCTCACCTAAGGCCACAAGGTCAGCAGTTCAAACCCACCAGCTGTTCTTGGAAACCCTATACCGGGTCACTGTGAGGCAAAACCAACTCCATTAACACTTAACAGGAGGTTGTAAGAAAGGAGTTCTGGGTGTACCCTGGACCAACTGAGTCAGAACCTGCATGTTCCTAAGATTCCCCAGCAGTGTTGGCTGACCCAATAAGCAAGGTAAGCAAGAGCTTACTTGTGCTTACTATTCTGTAGTGAACACTAACGCATTCTTTCCCCCACCACATCAATAGATTCTGCTGCTAGATCTGGCTGGCATCTGTCTTTCTCCCAAAGCCCACAACACCTTCCTACAGAATCAAAGCCTCTTTTCAAAGGCACAGTCCCTACTCCCAGGGAATCGGAGTGCATAGTCACGTTTGAGGATTGCTGTTTTGGTAACACACTGATATCTCTTCCCCCACAAGACAGAGGGAGGTGGGCTAAAGCTCACCAACAATCAGAGGCACCGGCATCATGCCACACAGCGAGGCCCGGCCATGTGCCACGCACCACAAGCTGGCAGCTGACATCTGACATTCTGCTTAAACCTCCTCATATAGAATGACTCAATAGGTGGGTACTATAATTATTATCAGGAGCCCTGGTGGCACCGTGGCTTAATCACTGGGTTGCTAACCACGATCTAGGTCAGCAGTTCAAACCCAGCAGCCGCTGCGTGGGAGAGAGATGAGGCTCTCTGTTCCCGTGAAGACTGACAATCTCAGAAACCCTAAGGAGCAGTTAGTTCTACCCGGTCCTTTTAGCACTGTGATGAGTCAGAACTGACTCGGGGACAGTGGGCTCAGATTATGACTAGTCCCGTTTCCCTGCAGGACCCCTTTACTCAGATACAGGACAAGCAGCTGCTCAGGAGACAGAGTTGGGCTGGGTTTTGCATTTTGCACCCAGAATCTCTGTGGGGGAGAGAGGGTCCCGTGGAGGATTGAGGGAAGGGAGGCTTGAACTGGAAGCAGGAGGTGGAGCTGAGTAGGTGTTGCTCCCCCCTTCATTCTCCCCGACCCCCCGTGGCTGTCGTGGGCAGTTGGTTGACTCAGGCGTGCAGCCAGCCTGCTTCCATCTACCATCTGTCCCTCCATACGTCCAGCGGTGGGCTACAGAAACAAGGGGACAAGGGACAGGTGGGAGCCCACTTACCTTTGTCCACCACCTCCAGGTGGATCTTCTTGATGACGCTGGTGTTGTGTTCATAGTTCTCAAAGAAAAGCAGACGGTACACATGGCATTCATAGTCACCCGAGTGGTTGTAGGTGACGTTGGTGATAAAGATGGAGAGGTCCTGCAGGTCTTTGGTACCCCGGCTGCCGTTCCACGTCACGTGGCCCTCAAAACGTTCATCCTCCTCCAGCTGTAGCACCTCATTCTCATAGCGCAGGATCTGGGGGGACCAGGCAAGGAGCTGCCATCACTGCCGGGGACTGCCCTCCCTTACCCCAATCCCCCACGTGATTCAGAGAGACACACATTCATGTGGGCACAGAAACCTTCACCTTAGGTAGGGAGAGGGCCGGCTATCAAGGATCACTTCCTGGTCTGTCCAAAACACTCACACACTCACAAACACACATCTCATGGTCACCGCCCACCCAGGCCCTGGGCATGGTCTTCAAGAAGGGATGTTGTTGTTAAGTACTGTCAAGTCGGTTCTGACCCATAGCGACCCTGTACAGGGTTTCCGAGGCTGTAAATGTTTATGGGAGCAGAAAGCCTCATCTTTCTCCCTCAGAATGGCTGGTATACCGTTTTGAACTGCTGACCTTGAGGTGCACAGCCCGATTTGTAAACACTATGTTACCAGAATGCCTTTAAGAAGGGATGGGGGAAGCTTATTCCAGCTGCTGTGGGCCTCAGTTCTCCTTCAGTCTCTCAAAAGTGGAGGGCGCCCCACCATGGGTCATTCAAAACTCCCATTTCATGAAGAGAAGGTCAAGAACGTTCTTCTGTTTTTTCACGATGACTCTGAGTGACATTTTTGCTGGTGCCGAAGACATGCCTCCCATTGGCATCGAGTTGATTCTGACTCATGGAGACCCCGTGTGTGTCAAAGCAGAACTGTGCTCCACAGGGAGCTTATGATGGCTGAGTTTGTTTGGTGTTTTTTTTTTTTTTCCAGAAAGATTGCCAGGTCTTTCTTCTGCAGTGCTTCTAGATGGACTCAACTCTTAATCTTCCAGGGAGATGCTGAGCACATTAACTCCTGGGACCCCAGTGGTATTCATTTTGTGCCAACCATCAATTCAGTCAGTCCTCACAGAAACCTAGAAGTGGTAACTGCTGTCACCTCGATCTTATAAAGCAAGTTCAGAGGCTCAGTGACGTGTCCAAGGTCCAAATGGACCACTGCAAGTGCTGGCAGTGAAATTTGCATCCAGGCCATCAATAGTAGTAAATTATTAAAAACAAACAACTCCTCTTATGTGGGATTCAGCCTCAACTAACCCCTCACCTAATACACACACACATATTCCAGACACACCCGCTGCCCCAGCCTGCCCACACACCTTGACAAACTCCTCAGTACCCTTCTGTCGGAAGGTCCACTCAGTAAAAGTCTCGGCAGTGGTTTCGCTGCGCCGCTTACAGGAGATACACAGAATTCTGAAGTTCATCCCATATACAGCCTCAGTTTCTGAGTCCACCTCCACGCAGCCCCCCCAGGCTGAAGACACTGTAGGGACAGCAGGCTCAGATCAAACAAGGGCACCCATCACCCGGGGCAATGGGAAGCTCCCTGGCTGTTGGGTCTCAAGCCCCTCAGAAACCGCTGTTCCCTGTCACTAATGAACCCAAACAGGCAAATTTGCTCAGTATAACCTTGGTGAGTCAATCACCCTCCCAATTCTTGGTTCTATGACAGAAATGATCCTCTTTCTGTACATGTGGGGTCTGGCACACAGGAGGCTCCCCAATAAACAGGGCTGTCCATATTGTTAGAATTTGGTCTTGGCTACCTAAGCATCCCTTCCCCCAGAACGTCACTTGCCCAAGGTACCAGAGCTTCTGGATGGAGAAACTAGAATTCTAGCTGCATTTGCAGTTCAAGGGGATAGTCATTGCAACCATTTATTCATTGTTTTGCAAAGCCAGCCAGCCCCAAGAGAAATGGGAGAAGGGAGGCTTGTGGGGGGCAGGACTGGGAGCAGGGTAGAGCCACCCCTCCAGCTCTGCTCCCTTTCCCACAAACCTCTGTGTGACCCTTCTCTCCCAGGCTACTGCCTGCAGACCTCCACCCCACCTCCTCTCAGCTTCCCAAACTCAACCAGTTCTCTTTTTTCCTCAGCACTTTTGCATCGCAGCTAAATTTCCTTCCTCCACACTTTGACCTCCTTCCTGCCCCCTATATTGAGTGCTTTGTGTCTCCAGCTACAGCTCTATCCCCAAACTCTTCCTGTCCTCCTTGCCCGCTGCTTTTTACTGTCTCCCTAAACTCCCCTCTCCATCTTTCTCTGGCGTTCCTGCGGTTTGTCTCGTCTTTCTCAGTAATGATGTCTCTCTAGGTTCGGACACACTCTCCCAAGCCTCTCTCCTTCCACCTTTCCCTGTTTCTCTCTTTTTAAAACTCCAGATTATACCCGTCTCTCCTTCTTTCTCCTTCAACTCATCACCTCCCTCTGCTTTCCTCAAGTTCTTGACTCTTTCTTTCTTCATCCTACCTTCTGGTCTCACTACATGAGTCTGTGTCTTTCTTTCCCCAATGTCTCTAGTAGTTTCTTCCAGACTCTGAGTCCCTTTCTGTGTCTGCCTTGAACCCCAAGGCTCCCACGTCTGAGTTCTTCTCTGTATCTTGCCCCCTCCTTCCTATCTCTCTCGGTCTCTGGTCTCTCCGTGTCTCTGGGCCAGGTCTCTGGGCGCCGCCCTCCTCTCCATCCCCCTCCCGTAGCTGTGGGTGTCACATTGCAGCCTGCGGGGCTCCCGGGGCAGCTGACTCCGCGTTTCCTCGCTCCCGGCTGGGTGCCTGCGGCCGTGAGACTGTGCCAGCCAGGCCCCCGTCCTCTCTGGCCCACCCGCATCCCCACCCCCACCCTACCGCCTTCCCTCGACCCGCTCCTCTGGCGTACAACTTGTTTCGGAAGCCAAGAGAGCAGGGCCAAGGGGTTGGGCTGGGGGCGGCCCTCGTGCGGCTGCCCAGGATCCAGCAAGCGAATACCGCCGCCCGATCAGTACCCAGCTGAGCCCCCAGCCGCGCGCGCCCCCCGCGCACTCACCCAGCGCCGCACCGACCACGAAGGCCAGCAGCGTCCCCATGACTGCGCTGCGCACGCTGCGCCCCCCTTCTGGGCCGCCGGTATTAATAGCGGGCCGAGAGGCGGCGGGACCTGGCGGCAGTTAGAATGTCCCCGAGAGCGCGCGGGCGCAGCAGCTGCGGTTCTGGGACCGGCGGGGGGGG
>NW_006408622.1:11012974-11063939 GCF_000296735.1 Chrysochloris asiatica
GGGGGGAGGGCGCGGCCACCCAGCCTTTGCCGCAGCGGCCCGGGAGGCACCCGCTGCTCCTGCCTCCCTGGGTGGTGTAGGGACCTCGGCTTCTGGGCTTAGGACTTGTGGGTTGGGTGTCCCCGATCTCTCCAGTCCCCTGGGGACGCTCAGCTTCGGACCTTGGGAAAGGTCACCCCGAAAGTCACCAGAGGATTTAGAGGGCGTTTTGGTGGCCAGACTTCCAATTTCTGAGTAAGAAGGTCATCCTCACATGATCTAGAGAGACTTAGCTGGGACCTCCCCTCAGATCCCTCATGGGCTCGAGGCTTGAAGGTGGGGAGGGTAGGACTTCCGAGTACCCCTCCAGACCCCACCCAAACAGAAGGGACACCCTGTAGTCCAAAGCAGAGCGGCTGCTCTGGGGGACTGCGGGAACCAGGTTTCTGGTGGGAAGCCTTGCTCGACCCTTCACGCCTCTGACGTCATCCCCTCTGTCTCCGCCCCCTTTTAATACTAGGGTAAGTCAAAAAGTATTGCTACTAAGGTTCCAATTCATACATGCATGGATTTATTCCAAACTAAACGTATAAAAGAATGTCTCAGTGTTTAGTGAGTGGCTCCAGATAATTTGTCTCTGTAGTTCATTTTTCTTCGTCTCCTTTGAGCACCAAACCCAATGCCTCACAGTGAGTCCTTATAGGACACAAACCAGAGTGTAAAACTTCAGAGAAGTTTTAACTGCCAACCATGTGATTAGCAGTCCAACGCCCAAGTCACAGTGCCCCCCAAGGTACCTTATAAAATACCATACAGCATTAACTTATGGGAAGCCAGTTTCTTAAATGTTTACATTAATTCTCTGGTATGCTACGGTGTGCCATCAAGTCGGTTCCAATTCATAGAGGCCCTGTACATGTTTACCAAGAAGCAACTGGTGGGTTTCAACTGCCAACCCTGTGGTTAGCAGGCCAGTGCTTACCCTATAGCACCACCCCAAAACTAGTCAACACAGTTACTTTTGTGGTCATGTATCATTAGAAGGTGTGGCACTGTGGGTTAATGCACCAGACTGCAAAGTCGTTTGAACTGCTAGGTTGGCGGTTCAAGCTCACCAGTGACTTCTCGGAAACCCTATACGGGGTCACTATGGGTCGGAACTGACTCGACGGCACTTAATAACAATCATTGGAAGGTAATTTCATTTTACCTATCTCCATAGGCTCATAACTAAAAAGTTCACATTTGCTGTTGTTAAGCGCTATTGAGCCGGTTCCAACTCAGCAATCCTGTATCGATGCCCAAAGGCCCTCTCCTTCTCCTGCAGGTCTTGGCTTCAGTATCACCTTCCAAGGAATGGCTAGGAGTTTGAACTTCTGACCTTGCAGTCAGCAGTCCAGTGCTTAGCTTACAGAGCCACGCCAGGACTCTGAAAAGCTCACATCAGGGTTTCTTTTTGTATATATATGTATATTTCTAATCAGAACAGTGGATAATGGAGAACTACTGGAATAAATTCAAGGCAGAGAGCTTGACTCTCAGGTTACACTGATGATCTTGATAGGTATTTGTGAAGGACACATGGAGGTTTATTATGAAGAAGTTTTAAGAAAATGGAAAACTGCATTGCTAAGAAAAAGGCCAGGACAGTTGAGCTGGAGTTTCGTCCTTCATGACAATGCACCTGCTTATTCTTTGAGGGTAGAAAGGTCTGTCCTAGGAGAATCTCACTGGAAACCTTACCCCAGTCACCCTACAGACCTAATCTTACCCTTTTCAGGCTTTTTCTGTTCCTCAAACTCAAAGGAATAATGAAAAGGAACATGATTTGAGTCTCTCAACAGTGCCAAAATGGCTGTTTTGATGTGGCATCAACCAAAGAGGGCAAAATTCTTCAGGAGAAAGCTTCAAGATGGAAACACTGCCTTCAGAGGTGTATAGACCTACATAGAGAGTATGTTAAGAAACACCTTCACATTTTACTTGTTTAATAAAGGTTTCTGATTTTGTAGCAATGCTTTTTGCCCCTGCTCTTGCTCTTCCCTCAGCCTGGACCACTCCATCCCCAGATACCCAAAGGCCCTCTCCTTCATCTCCCACAGTTCTTGGTTTCAATGTCACCCTTGTGACCATTCAGGATAAACTACCTCCCACCCACCCACCCTACTTTTGATCTCCTTAAACTTTCATGGCAGCTGTCACTCCTAACATGATATTCTTCACCTATTAGAGTTCATCTGTTCATTTCCTGTCTCCTTCACGCTGGAACACATGACCCCTCAGGGGGATGTCACACTCATTGTCTTGCATACTGCTGAGTTTTCAGCACCTTGAATGATGCCTGGTACATGGTAGGTGCTCCGTAAATACCTGTCAAGGTCATAAACAACAGCTAACGCTTTCCCTGGCGAGGGTGGTGGCTCCACAGGATCAGTACTGGACTGTGAACCACAAGGTCAGTAGATCAAGGAGAAAGATGACACTTTCTGCCCCTGCAAAGATTTACAACCATGACAACCCTATACAAGGTCTCTATGAGTTGGAACCGACTTGATAGCACTTAACAACAATGTTTTCCCCAGAGAAAGATTGTACTTGTTAGAGAAGGTCAGTGACAAAGAGCAAGATGGATAGAAACAGTGGCCCTCATAATCAATGATACTGCAGGACTGGGCAGTATTTTGTTACACACAACCTCCCTGAGTTGGAAGTGACTTGATGGCACCTAAGAAGCCTAGCAGCACTGTAGATAGACATTGGGTTGCTAACCACAAGGTCAGCAGTTCAAATCCACCAGCCACCCTTAAAAGGCTCTCTCTGCTCCCATAAAGATCTACAATCTCAGAAACTCTATGTAGGGTTGCTGTGAGTTGGAATGGACTTAATGGCAGTAGGTTTGGGGGTTTTTGTTTTCTTAACGGCTTATAAAGTGCCCATTGCCACTGTGCTCGGCTGCTGACCAAAAGGTTGGCAATTAAAGCCAGGTGATCTGCTTCCAAAACATGAGCCATTAAAAACCCTACAAAGCAAAGTTCTACCCAGAGTTGAACACTGAACTCCACAGACGCCATGGCAGCTTGGGCTGTTTTGTGTTTTTTCCCTTTTAAGTTCTTTCTGTATACGGACCCTCTTCAGTAGCAAGCAGACCCTTTGCAGCCGTCTTATTGCACAGATGAGACTGAATTTGGCGAAGGCTCTTGCCCAGGGCCACAAAATCCAGCTGGCATCCTGCACTGGTTCTGCCAAATGGAGAGGATGGCAGTGGGGATTCCAGGGTACTGGGGTGAGGGTAGGAAGGGTGCAGAGTGGGACTCCTGGCTAGGAGATCACTGCTCGGGTCCTGGTCTCCAGTTCTGAGGAAGGTGAAGCCACTGTCTCCTTTTGCATAGCAGGGTTGAGCCAGGGGAACCAGTATGTGAGGTCAGCCTAGGGCAGAGGGACAGGGAGCCAGGATGCAGGATACTTCTGTGGTCTGGGCCTTTATTTCAGGACTGTGAAATTTCCCTGTAAAAAATAACCCTCTGACTATCTTGGGCCCTCCCTTCTACAGGGGATGGTGGGGGGCACAATGAGGAAGGACAAGTCCTGGGCACTGGGTAGAGGGCACCTAAGAACCCTAGAAGCTGTTGTTCACTAAGGGCCTACTATGAATTCATTTAATTCTTCTTAACTGCAAGGTTGGTGGTTCAAACTCAACAGCTGCTCCTCATACAAGATCACTATGAGTCAGAACCAACTGGCTGGTACTTAACAACAAGGTAGTTATTTTATTATGATGCCCATTTTACAGATGAGGCCAACAGAGGCACAGAGTGGGTAGCCTCCTTGCCACAATCACAAAGCTAAAAGGTAGGAGATGCTGGCTCTGCCCTTTTCCACTTAAGGTCCATCCTGCCTCTACCCAACCCCTTCTCTAGTTCCCTACCCACGTTATCAGCTAAGATGTTCCCCACCACTCACTCACTTTGGAACAAGCCCGGGGTTTCATTGAGATAGGTATGGGTTTTGTGTGGGCAGAGACTTCACCTTTAAACCTCAGTTTTCTCACCTGTATAATGGGTCTAGTCAGCCACAACCTGTTGTTGAGGGGTCCTGCCAGGGGGGTTAGACCTTGCATATAAATGCAGACACCAGGAATCAGGCCTGGGGTCCTTGCTTTCCTGCTGGGTACCCATGGGCATGTAACTATTTTATTTGTCTCATCTGTGGCATGGGATTAAAGAAGTCACTGTGGGAATTAAATGAACATCAGACCTTGGCAGAAAGCTGACTACACACTTAATTCTCACACCATAAGCAATTACTTTATTTTCCTCTCAATTTTTCTGCATTAAGGGAAACATTATTGAATACTGGCTCTGTGTTAAGGCCGGTTATAAACAGCCCCATTTATGAACTCCCTGAAGCCTTCTAATTGTGCTTCTCAGAGTATGGGCCCCTGACAAGCATCATCGGCCTCCTGTGAGGATTGTTAGAAATATAAGCTCTCAGCCCTGCCCCAGACCTACGGGATCACAAACTCTGAGGATGAGGCCCAACAATCTGTTTTCCAGCAAGCCCTCCAGGAGACATGATGCAGCTACTGTTTGTTATTGTTACTGTTGTTGTTGTTAGGTGCCATTAAATTAGTTCCGACTCATAGCAACCTTCCGCACAACAGAACAATACACTGCCTGGTCCTGCGCCAGCCTCACATTGTCATGTCTGAGTCCACTGTGGCTGCCCCGTGTCCTTCCATTTCACTGGGGGTCATCCTGTTTTGCTGATCCTCCACTTTACCAAACATTATCTTTCTCACGGGACTGGTCCTCCCTGACAACATGTCCAAAGCACAAGAGACAAAGTCTTAACCATCCTGGCTTCTAAGAAGCCTTCTGGCTGCACTTCTTCTAAAACAGATTTGTTGGTTCTCCTGGCAGTCCCTGGTACTTTCAATCTTCTTCTCCAACACGAGAAACTCCCAAACCAAACCCACTACCTTCAAGTTGATGCTGATTCACAGATATCCAATACTGGGTTTCCAAGACTGTAGATCTGTATGGGAGAAGACAGCCTCATCTTTCTCCCTCGTACAACTGGTGGGTTTGAATCCCTGGCCCTGCAGCTAGCAGCTCAATGCCTAACCAAAGCCACCAAGGCTACTTTCTTAAAACACATGTGTGAGGCAGGTACTATTATGATGCCCACTGAGCAGAGAACTCTGATGCTCAGAGAGGCTCCATGGCTGTTCCAGGTTACACAACTGCTGAATAGCAGAGGTAGGATTTGAACCCAGGCCACCTGCTATTCAACTGTGCACCCAGAGCCCCCACACTGAACTCTGATGATGCCCAGCTGGGTAAGATGCCATGAATCCCTTCAGGGACTCTAGCCCCAGAAAATGGACAGAACTTTCCTCTCTACCATAGAAGGGTCCAAGTGCAACCGCTGACTCCCATGGCTTGCCCAGAGCCCCACAGTTAGAGCCACAGCCATTTCCGACCTTTTATTGGGGCTCTGTCTGGCCCAAATAAATATAATACATTAAACCCAGAGCTCAGGGAATCGTGCACCCCAGGAGGCGCCTTCCGCAACCCCAGCCAGACAAAATAAGTTAGTGGGGGACCTGCCATGGGGCAGGCCAGTTCCTGGGCTGGGCACGCATGCTGGTCTAAAGTGCATCTCGGTTCTGTGGTCCCCACGTTGGCGTGGCCCCCAGCTGGGGCCACTGGGCGGGGTGGGCGGGAGGCCCCCGGCACTCACACCGTGCCAGCAGTGGCCGCCGAGGCTGTGTCCATCTGTGTCCATTTGTGGGGAGTGGCCGTAAGGCCGGGCTTCCTCAGGAAAAGCTGTCATCGGGCCGGGGCTGGGAGTCGAAGGGAGGGTCTGAGGCGGTGATGCCTTGATGCAGCTTCTCCAGCGAGAACTTCATCTAAGAGAGAAAGGGGCGGGAGAGGGGTGGGGTGCCGGTGGGTGTGACGCCCCCAGCCCCACTTTGCAGCTGAGGAGGTGGGGAGGGCACAGAGACCACGCCCCTACTAAGGTCACCCGGTGAGCAGAGGGGAAGCACACTGCTCTCAGGTTGTGAGTGAAGTGTGCCCCAGATCTGCACGGCCTGGGTTTCCAAATCTTGGCTCTGCCATTTGCAGAGTCCTTTAACCTGGGCCTAAGCTCCCAGAACTGAAAAATGGGTCAATCATAAACATGCTTCACAGGATTCTTTTGGGGAGTTGATGGGTGATCATCTAGAACCTGGGACACAGTAAATGCTTCCAGGCACCTTAGGCAAGAATGTGTCAAGCCTTGGTGTTCCTGTCTAGAAGTGGGGGTATAAGAGCATCCTCCTCAGAGGGGGGCTGTGGGGCTCACGTGTATTTATTACATAGAGACTGCCTGTAGCCTAGTTCAAGGTTAAATGCTCGATCCACATCTACTTTTTTAATCCACTTTGAAATCCACTCTGTGCCCTTAGCAATTTGAGAGGAAGAAACAATTAGAATTTATCTCAGGAAGAGGGGGCCTTACAAACCTCTCTAAGCAATGGGGTCCTGGTCTTCATCCTTCCCCACTGCGTCCCAGGGGCATGTCCCACTGTGTGTCTCCGAGTGTAATTTTAGGGTGCTATGAGCCCCTGAAATGCAGCCCAACCCCTGGGCTGAGGCTACTATAAGGGAATGACCACCTTCCATTTCCACCATGTCATCCCCCACCAGCCAATGCCATCTTCCCCCACTTCCCAGGACTCACTGCGATCTTACAGGACTAAATCTTCATGGAACCAGACCTCAGCTTTCTCCCTCAGACTGGTGAGTGGAATTGAACTACCTACCACCTGACGCTTAGTCCACAGCACCACCAGGGCTCCTTAGGTGCCACACACACAAGGGCCCTAGAATTGCCCAGCCCACCCACAGTGCCATCTGGGGCCGACTGAGGGCCTCACTGTACAGGGACTTGCTCATTTATTGAGCACCTACTGTGTGCCCGGCAGCAGGCACCATTAATAACAGCAAACCCATAGAAGGTATTTGTTATGTGCCAGGTATGATTTAAAATACGAACTCATTTATCTCTTCCTACAGTCTGGGAGCAACATCAATTAAAATCCCAAGGGGAGGAAACTGAGGCCTGAGTGATCATTTGTACCAGGTCACACAGAATTTGAACCTGGTCATCCATAGTGCTGCCCTGGAAATACGAGGGGGCTTCAAAAAGTTAACAGGAAAATTCTATTCTCTTTTCATCCTACTTTTGTACAAAGTTCCCTTGTATAGGGAACATCAGTGGCAACCCCCCGTCTGGAGATAAGTCTCTTAACTTCCTTTAGAGAAACCATCCTCCATCTTCAAATCATGTGGCCTCCTTGGCCCCACCCCTGGCAGCTGTGATTTGCTGAGCTGAGCCTGGAATAACAGCAGGGCCAATGAAAGTGAACTGGATGTCAGCCAGGGGCTACGGGTGCCACCCTTATCTTGGGGAAGAGGATGTTGTTGTTAAGTGCCGTTGAGCCGGTTCCGACCCATAGCAACCCTGCACAGGGTTTCCAAGGTTGTCAATCTTTAGTTGAAAGCCTCATCGTTCTCCCGCGGAACCGCAGGTAGTTTCGAACTGCTGACCTTGAGATTAGCAGCCCGATTCGTAACCACTACGCTACCAGAGCTCCTTGGGGAAGAGGATATCCTCAGACAAAGCTAGATCCAACCAGACCTGAAGCCTGGGCTGTTTTCCCATATGTGAGCCTCAATCTCAAAACCTCACACTCACTGCCATCATGTTTATTCTGACCCAGCGACCCTCTTCAAGGTTCCAGAACTGTACGTCTGTACAGGAGCAGAAAGCCCCATCTTTCTCCTATGGAGCGGTTGGGGGGCTCGAACTAAACGAACTAACCTATGGTTAATTGTTATTAAGTGCTGTCGAGTTGGTTCTGACTCACAGTGGCCCTGAATAGGGTTTCCAAGGAGCAACTGGTGGGTTTGAACTGCCGACCTTGTGGTTTGCAGTTCAGTACGGACCCTACAGTGCCATACTAGAAAGTCCCTATGGTTAGTAATCCAGTGCTTATCCTACAATTCTAGTATGTGAACCTGTTGTTGTTAAGTATAAGGTTTCCGAGGAGCGGCTGGTGCGTCTGAACTGCCAACTTTGTGATTCAAACCAACCATGCGGTCCAGTGCATTATCCCAATTTCTACCCCCTGGATTTTTCCAGTGGGGCTATGAATGGTTTCCCTAGCCTATGGATGAGGGCAGTGGGGCCCCGAACCTAGCTGCCCAGCCTTCTCTGAAGCCAGGTGCCTGAAGGCCTAGGCCCCACCCCTCCCACCTCGTCCAGAAGCTCCACCGATGCCCGTAGGATCTGCCTCCACTTGTGCACCTCCACGCTGTGGAACTGCTTCTGCAAGGCCAGGACCTCCGCCCACTCCGTGGGGGTCTGGGGGAATTTGCTGTGGGGAATGCACGGTCTGAGTGAGGGTTTGGCCTCCCCGCAATCTGCTCAAGTCTCCCCAACCCCCTAAGACTCCCCACTTACCCCTTGGCCAGGGCCAGACTGTGCCAGGACTCGAAGGTGTGGGCTGTCCTCTCCAAGGACCAGAGGCGGTAAAAGAGGAGGACATTGAGGGCGATGAGGATGATGAGGCTGGGGGCAGGGGTCAGAGGTCAGAGGTCAGGAGTCCTAGGCACTGATCTCTAGACCACCCACACAACCGTGCCTTGAAGGGGGGGACAATAATTACTACTTTTTCTGAGGAAACAAAGGCTCAGAGAGGGGGCATAGCACGCCCCAGACCACACAAAGATCAGGACTCCAACCCGGGCCCATCCAGTGCCCACATCCTGAACTGCCAGGCAGGGCTGCCTCACTGTGAAAGCTGGGGGCACAGAGTCGGGGGGTGGGGGGGGGAAGGATGCAGGAGGAGGGGAGACACGGGGGTGGGAGGGGTGCAGGATGCAGGATCCTACCTCACACAGATCCTGTGGAGGCAGTGAAGGGGGAGACAGAGAGATGAGAGCTGCCCAGCCCATCCTAACCAACCCTCTTAATCCCAAACCAAGCATATCAGCCAGCCCCTGGTGCATTGGTTTTGATGTGAAGTTAGGTCAAGTGGCTATGTAGCAGATCGGTCCCTCCCCTCCCATGGTCTACTCAAAGCACAGAGACCTTGTCCCCCATTGTCCATGCGTCTTGATCTCCCACATCTCTAGGCTTCTCTGTTGGGAGAGGGCTGCAGATCGCAAGTCCTGTCCAGCCACCCACCCCATCTACCAGAGCTTGGTGGAAACTTCTGGACTCCCACAGCCTGGGGAAGCCTGGCTCCTCTCCCTGAGTCCCAACCCCCGTCACTTTGGTCTGGGATCAGTTGTTTCCCTCCAGGACTGTTGGTCACCTGAGTCCTCAGCATCACCCCGCTTAGATGCTGGGTACACAAAATGTGTGTCGAATGTCACTTGCTCTAACTGGCCTCTTTTACACCCCTCTTCTTGTCCACCCAGATGATGCCTCATCCTTAAAGCACCCTCTGACCCCCCAAACCCCCACCACTACCTTTCACTCTCCCAGCTGATAAACTGAGCACCCCCAGTGTCTTCTCATTAGACCCTCACTGCAATAGGGCCCCAGCTCCCACCTCCACAGAGAGCCCCAAGGACACACACCCAGGCCTCTGGGACCCCACTCCCCACCCCTTACTCACACAATGCTGATGAGAACGAGGGCGTTGGGGACACCTGCCCCAGGACCCTGGTCCATGGACGGTTCTGAGAAGCGGGAACTAAGGGAGCCTGTGGGTGAGCAGCTTGGGGTCAGAGAAATGTCTCCCAGGTTATGCCAGCCCAGGCAACTGTTCCCCCTTCTGACCACCCTGACCTGAGATGTGAATGCCAGGCCGGGAGCAGGGATCAGGCTCAGGGTGCTGGGGGCCATCACTGTGACCCCTCCAACTCAGGGGCCGCTTCCGTCTTCGCAGGCCTGACAGCAGGCCTCGGGCATCCTTCCCGCTCTCCTCCAAGGAAAGCTTCTCAGCCTTGGCCAGCTCTCGCTCTGCAAAAAGACAGAGTTCTGGGGCTCTGCACCTGGCCAGGCCATGCCTTGCCCTGCCCGGCCCTGGCCTCCTACCCAGGCGGTGGAAATACTCCTCAATGCCGCTCCACGAGTTCTTCTCGATGAGCGACTTCACCAGGCTCCAGGGCTGCTTGCGGTAACGGATCTCAGAGGACACTCTGGGATTGAGGGACAAGGTAAGGGGAGGGGATAAGGGTCCGACCCCAGTCCTTGATGTTCCCATTCCTCAGGCAGGGTCCCTCAAGTCCCTGCTGTGGTTTCTCCATGACCCCCCACTTATCTCATCCAGCATACTGGTCAGTTCAGCCCTCCACCCACACCCACTCTCTCGGCAAGTCTCCTGGCTTGAAGAGCTGCCTCAACGCTATCTACTTCGGAGTTGAAGTTCCAGGGTGAGATCCGGACTATAGGTTTGACAGCAGGCAGCTAATGCCATTAAGGGTCTGAGAGCAACCGCACCTTATCAAAACCAAGCTCGGTCTCTCCCTCAACCTCCTCCTCTCTGTGTCTCCCACCTCAGTCAACAAGCAATCCAGCTGTCTAGTGGCTCATGTCCAATACCTCAGGGTCTTCCTTGACCCCTCTTGTCTTCACACCCATATCCAACCCGTTAGCAAACCCCATTAACTCTGCCCACAAGGTTGAGCCAGAGTTGAAATTTTCCTCCCTTCCATTGCCCCTACACTGTTCCAGCCTCTTCCCTGGTCTCCCTGCTCCTGTCCTGTCCGTCAGTTGGCTCCTCACACAGCCAGAGGGAGCCTGGGAACTCCTGAGTCCATTCAGGGTCCTTGTAGGGTTGAGGCATGTCCAAGTTGGTCCTGACTGCAAAGGACTCTGGGGTAGAGCAAGTGACTGACCGGAAAGTAAGCCCACTCCCTAGTCAGACAGGACTTTAATCAGACTCTCTTCTCAGCCTCCCTCCCCTCTGGAGCTAACGTCCATGGTGGGAAGCGGTACTATCCTCTAAATGGGAGTTTATTGCAACGTGAGTCCACTCCATCTGGCTTCGACTGCCTGTTTTAGGAATCTGATCCAAACTGTTCCAAAGGCACGTTGGGGCTGCTTCAATGCTTTAAACAGTGGGTAGTGCATGCAAGCAGAACTTTGGTGAAGATAATTTAAAAACTGGCCGCCACAGTACACGGAAAACAACTGCCAGAGGTTTAAGCCAGATTCAGATGACGTCGTGGAACTACAAGGGATATTAGAGCTGACGTCAGCTGGATCTTGGCTGAAGCAGAGAATACCAGAAAGATGTTTACCTGTGCTTTATTGACTACGCAAAGGCTTTCGACTGTGTGGATCATGACAAGCTATGGACAACATTGCAAAGTATGAGTATTCCGGAACACTTAATTGTGCTCATGAGGAACATGTACCAAGATGCAATTGT
The DNA here is from genome assembly GCF_000296735.1 of Chrysochloris asiatica. Classification (NCBI taxonomy): domain Eukaryota; kingdom Metazoa; phylum Chordata; class Mammalia; order Afrosoricida; family Chrysochloridae; genus Chrysochloris; species Chrysochloris asiatica. The sequence continues at coordinate 11,024,388 of NW_006408622.1, forward strand.
TCAAACAGAACAAGGGAACAGTGAATGGTTTAAAATTAAGAAAGGTGTGCGCCAGGTTATATTCCTTCACCATACTTATTTAATCTCTATGCTGAGCAAATATTTCAAGAAGCTGGAGTATATGAAGAACGTGGCCTCAGGATTGGAGGAAGACTCATTAACAATCTACAGATGATACAACCTTGCTTGCTGAAAGCAAAGAGGGCTTACTGATGAAGCTCAAAGACCACAGCCTTCACTGTGGTTGAACCTCAATGTAAAGAAAACAAAAATCCTCACCACTGGACCAATAAATAACATCGATATAAATGGAGAAAAGATTGAAGTTGTCCAAGACTTCATTTTGCTTCGATCCACCATCAACACTTATGGAAGCAACAATCAAGAATTCAAACAACGTATTACATTAGGCAAATCTGCCACACAAGACCTCTTTAAAGTGTTAAGAGAGAAGATGTCAGTTTGAGGACTAAGGTGCACCTGACCCAAGACATGATACTTTCAATAACCTCCTATGCACATGAAAACTGGACAATGAATAAAGAAAACTGGAGAAGAGTTGCTGCATTTGAGTTATGGTTGGTGTTGGAGGGGAGTATTGAAAGTACCACGGACTGCCAGAAAAACAAATTTGTGTTGGAAGAAGTAGCACCACAATGGTCTTTGGAAGCCAGGATGGCCAGACTTCATCTCTCATACTCCAGACATTATCAGGAGGGACCAGTCCCTGGAGAAGGATATCATGCTTAGTAAAGTGGAGGGTCGGAAGAAAAAGAGGAAGACCCCCATGAAATGGATTGGCACAGTGGCAGCATCAATGGGCTCAAGCGTAGCAACAATTGTGAGGCTGACACAGGACTGGACAGTATTTCGTTCTGCTGTGCATAGGGTCGCTATGAGTCAGTGCCGACATGATGGCACCTAACAACAGTGCAGTGGGTTAAGCATTGGACAGCTAACTGCAAGGTTGGCGGTTCAAACCCACCAGCCACTCTGCAGGAGATAGAAGAGGCTCTCTGTTCCTATAAAGATCACAGCCTCTGAAACTCTAAGGAGCAGCTTGACACCGTCATCACTGAGTTGGAGTCAATTCAAGGGCAGTGGGTGGGCTCAGCGCTCGACTAGTGCGCAGCAGGATGCTATCAGCCTTCCCCTGGCTGCACCTCAGTCAAGGCTGAAGCCTAAGTTCTCACCAGGGTCCCCGAGGTCCTACTTGACCTGGCTGTTGCCTGCCTCCCTAAGCTCACCTAAGCTCCCCTTTTACGTCTGTGTTTCAGCCATGCTTCCTTCCCCTGTTCCTGTCTCAGGGCCTTTGCACGAAGTGTTCTGCATGAATTGCTCCCCTACACCTAACAACAACATCCTTCTTGGTGAGCTCGCCTTCTCAGAGTGCCCTTCCCCGAGCACATTATTTAGAACAGGAGCCTCCTCAGACCCTCTCCTCACACTCTAGCCTGCTGTGCTTTCTCCAGAGCCCTTAGCGTAGATTTATGTGATGATGAGTCTGTTACCCAATTCTGCACTACAGCATGAGCTCTGTAAGACGGCACGCCGTCTGGTTTTGCTGTCTCTCCAGTGCCTGAACAGTGTCGGGCTCGAAGCCGGACTGCTCACCTGCACATTTAGTGACTTCTGGCAGCTCAAACACCCTCTGCAGACGGGGATCCTATTTTATGGGAGTACCACCCTCTCCTGGTCTCTCAGGGGTCTCAAGGACCTTCCTTCACCCCCGAGTTAGCACTTCTGTTTCTCTAACCAGGTGGAGACCACAGTTCTGAGGCTGCCATGGGGTGAGAGGGAGAGGCCGGGCCTCAGCTCACCGGAGACGGGCCTTGTTGCGGGCCAGGCCCAGGATGCAGTAGCGGTGGGCAGTGTAGAAGTAGTCCTGGTAAGGGATGCCTTGCGTCAGCACCTCAGAGTCTACCACACAGCCACCTGCCTGTGGACCGCGCCGGAACAGTGTCTGAGAGGACATGGGAGAGGAAGGAGGGTCAGAGCCCACCCCACCTGGCCACCCTGCCATCCCACTCCATCAGCCACCCCACCTGTGTCTCCACCACAGAAGCGCTCTTGGGGCCCAGTGGGTTGCTGATGGGGATGGTGTAAGTCAGCACTCGTCGCTGATGGCTCTTGCTGTCCCCGCTCCAGGGACTGAAGGTCACATCTGAGGGGGGTGGGGGGGAACAGAATGAAGAAACCAGTCTTCAGTTCTTGGACTACAAGCTGTAGGAAACTCGGTCTTGTTAGCAGTTCCAGTTCTCTGGAAACCTGCTCCTCCTCTTGGTCACTATCTTGGTGGCTGGTCCCAGTCGTCTGGGCACCTAAGACTCAATGTTGGTGACTCTCAGACCTGGGGCCTCTCTTCTCCTCACACTTCTCCTCCCTCCTGGGATCACCTCATCCAGTCCTGCAGCCTCAGTTTCTCCTCTCTATAGCAGCCCTGGCTAATCCCTTAAACCTTAGACCTGAGATCCTACACTCGTAAACACTTCTCTATAGAAGTCCCCTGGGTCCTTCACACCTACTGGGCCCAAACTGGCCTGAGTGTCTCCCTAAACCTGCCTTTCCTCTTGGTTCTCATCTCAAACTTGACCCCACCAGCCCTGAATCTCCCGCCAGTCTTGGACTTCGCCCTGCCCACCTCTCTTCCCCAGATGCAGCCTTCTGAGCAGCATTCCTGGGCTTACTTGTGTCCTTTTCTCCGGCCTGCCCCTAGGCTCCTGGTCTCCATCACCCCTCTGCTCCAGGACTGTCTTCTGAAAGCCCAACCTGACCCCTGCCCCTTTCCATAGATCCCAGCATTCCCAGTTTGATGTATCAGCAACTCCAGGATGTAAGAACAGTTTCGAGGAACTTGTATCCACCTAACTCAAAGAACCCTGACGATGCTCTAAGACATGCACTGAACTGTACGGTTGGCAGTTCAAACCCACCAGCTGCTCTGCAGGAAAAAAAGATGAGACTTTCTGTTTCCCTAACAATTTACAGCCTCAGAAATCCTATACGGGGCTGCTATGAGTGGGAACTGACTCCATGACAGTTGGTTCGGGTTTTTTGGGTTAAGTCAAGGTACGAGCTTATAGACTCAGCAGGGGATTTTCTCGGTTCATTTTCACCAATATAGGAAACAGACAGCAAGGAGAGTTACCACTCGACTAGCCTCTAGCTGAATCTCTCCTGCAGCCTTCGAGCTCTTCGGCTGGTCCCACGGTCAAATCTTCAACCTCACCTGGTACTGTGGCATCCACACTCCAGACCTAACCAGGGCAGCCCAGCCTCCAGGGACATCCTCAGTGGCTGTGTCCAGACTTGGGGCCATTGTAGATACCATGCCTGCCCTGTGGATTACTCCTCTCCACCCCAACACCTGGACCTGGCGAACCTCAGTTCACAGATGTCCCCTGGCTCTGACAACCATCTAAGCTGCTTTATGCCACATCACTCCGGGGTGGGATGGTCCTTAATTGTGTCATATGTCCTTCTCACTAGACTCGGGGTGCGGAAGATCAGGACGCATCTTCCCACAGGGGCGCTCAGACATTAACTCACTCTCATGAAGCACTTCCTGGAGCCCAGGTGGAGAAATGGGTTACGCACTGGGCTGCTATGTACAAGGTCTACAGTTCAAACGCACCAGCCACTCTGTGTAAGAACGATGAGGCGGTCTGCTCCGTCAAGGCTGATAGTCTGGGAAACCCTAAGGAGCAATTCTATGCTGTTCTTACGCCACAGTTGCTACAAGCCGGAATCAACTCGCCGGCAGTGGGTTTCGCTTGCAACGGGGTGGCGTGCCAACATACTACTGTGGTTCTAGGCGCTTTTCTAGCCTTAGCTCTTTAGGGTCTCATGAGAACACAATGAGGCGGGTACTATTAGCACACCCCTCTTCTACAGAATAGGAAACTGCAACATAGAGTGATTCCGAAACCTGCCTAAGATCCAAACCCCACTTTTAGCTTCCCCACCCATCTTCAGAAAGTGCCCACCTTGGGGGTTGGCGGGGCACCCCACCCCCTGACCTGTGAAGTTGCACTGCTTCAGAAAGCCCTGCAAGAAGGACGAGTCCGAGAAGAGCATCTGCAGGAGGCGCTCGGCCCCTACGTGGAAGACGGTGTTGATGAGGAGACGGCCCGAGAGGTCAGGAAGCAGGGCGGCCAGGTCAGCTGGGAGACAGAGAGGGAAGTAAAGGCTGCTGGCCTCCTCTGCGAGGCAACTTCCTGGGTTTCCCCCGGAGACCACTCTTCCTTATTCCCAGGCCTTGTGTGGATGGACAGGTCTATCTGCTGAGCCAGAATGGATGGTATCGCCAGGCACAGCCAATCAGAGCCACCATGACTGTTCAGGTCGGTTCACACACCTAGCTCCAGCCAATCCCAGTTAATTTGAGGGGTGGGTATGTGCTCCCAGGCCCGCGATTGGTTCAAGGGTGGGCTCTGCTCCACGTTGGACCAATCAGAAAGCTTTTGACCAAGTTGGTCTGAGGCAGGACAGGGACTGTCACTGCCCCCACACAAAAAAAAACTGCTACCTGAGAATGAAGCCAACACAGGAAATGAAACTAGCCCAGAGGAAATAACAGCTAACACTTAGACTAATGGTTGACAAGCATGAACTCTACCTCTCAACAAAGCTGTAAGTTGGGGGCTGTTTTTATTAAGGAGCTCTGGTAGGATAGAGGTATGAGTCTGGTTGCTAATCTTACAGTTAACTGCTCGAAGTTACCACCGGTTCCGCCTGAGAAAGATGAGGCTTTCTGCTCACACAAAGATTTACAGCCTTGGAAACCCTGTACAGGGTCGCTAGGAGTCAGAACCGACTCCACGGCACACCACCACCACACCACCGTTTTTATTAAGCCCATTATTCAGATGAGAAGAGTGAGTATCAGGGAGGTTAAATCATTTGCCCAAGTTCCCAGCTATAATGTGGGGTGGCCAGGATTTGAACTCTGGTGATTAAGCTCCACAGGTAGTGTTCTGTCTAACCTGCTATGCTACCTCTGAAGCAGAACCAAGAGACAGACAAACAGACAGACAGACAGATGTCTAACATGGTCTGAAGGCCTGGACCAGGCCATGTCTGCCCACCCTGGGTGGTATAGTCCCAGTCTGTGTCCTCCACCACAGTTAAATTTGTCCTATGTCACTGAAGTGAATGGACCAAGGGTCCCTCTGCCTCACCTTCCTCCCCTGTGGATGACGAAGAGTTACTTGTGTCTGTCAATAGCTCCTCGCTGGGCAGCAGATCTAAGGGGCCCAGGGCGGTGGGCTCATTTGGCGGAGAGGGCTCGGCACTCGGGGGTTCAGCCACTGGGGTCACTGTCTGGCTGGAGGAGGCATCCGGTTGGCTGTCTGTCTGTTCTTCCTTCTCCTCCTCTGCCTACAGAGAAAGGCTTAGTCCATCCCTGTCTCCTCTCTACAGTCTGCGGGCCCTCCGTGCCCCACACTAGAACGCACCTAGGTCTCAGTCAGGAAAACCCAGGCTGCGGGGTGGACAGACCATGGAGGGCTTACATCTGAGCTGGGTGGGGCTGTGGGACCACACGCTTTCTTCCCTGTCCTGTCCATCTATCCCATGCCTTATCTTTCTACCTGTCCTTGTGTTGTCCCCCTTGACCTGTCTCTCCTCCTAACAACCCCATTTCCATCCATCCATCCTTCCCCCATCCTTCCATCATCCATCTCTTTCCCATCCTCTGTCCATCCCCACCACTGACCTTCTATCCTCCCACCCCATTCATCTGTCCATCCCCTCCTTTGTGTCCCCAAGTCTGTCCATCTCTACCTCTCTCCTACCCCACTGCCAGGCTTCCTCTCTCCTACCCCACTGCCAGCCTTCCAGTCTCTCTCTGGAAATACCCTCCTCACCCCATGGTCTGCATCGCTGCTGGCCCGTGAGAGGTTGGGGGTGATGTGACCACGGCGAGAACCCACTGGGCTTGGCTCCTGGCTGTGGTCAGCTGCCCCTGGCGGAGTAATGTCACTCAGAGCGATCACCTCTCCAACCTCCTTGGGGCTCCTGTAGGCAAAGGGAGAAAGAGAGAAGCTACTCAAGTGGCCTGTAGACCCCATACAACCCCTCTGGATCTCTCAGTCCACCCCAGACTCCAGCCCATGCCGCTCTCCCCAACCCAGGAACCTCCCCAACCTCTGACTCACCCCAGGCCGTTGAGCTGCAAGGGGCAGACATAGTCTTCATCTTCGCTGGTGAGGCCCAGCTCTGAACCGTAACACTGATGTACCAGGTGCCAGAGCTCACGGGGACTCAGCGTCTAGTCAGGCAGACAACCAGTTGACCTCAACCTCACTGGGGCCACCCGTACCCACAGCCAGCACTCAAGCCTCAGCAGTTCCATTGGTCTCCACAAGGGGGAGACCAAAAACAGTCTAGCTCCTGTCTAGGCTGTTTTGTCCCTTTTAACTATGCATTTCCTGGGGTGTCCTCAGGAGTCCTGGCACTTCATCTACCCACAGCCAGTGTGGCCACAAGACAATGATACAGTAATTGTACGAATAGCAGTAGTTGTAGCAGCAGCTGACATTTACTGAGTGGTTATAATGCACCAGGCGCTTTTCCAACCCCTTCATATGTGCGAATTCACTGAGTCTCCAAAGCCATTGTGTTAAGTAAGTGCTGAGACTATCATCGTTTAAAAATGGTGATGCTCAGGCAGAGAGGAGCTGTCATGTGCCCATGGCTACCAAACTAGGAAGTGGAGTGCTGTGCTGTGGTCTCAGGAAGGCTGGTCAGAGCTGTGGAATTTCTCCTACGAGGCCCTTCCTCAAAGACCTGATACCACTGGCCACTTAAATCTCTGTGAAGTGGGCTCTGTTAGGCCAGTATTCCCATTTGATAGAGGGAGATCAACAACTTGTGCAGTGATGAGTCTGGGGACTTGAATCCTGGTAGTCCGGCTCTAGGACCTAAGTTTTAACTCTCCTTGGAAACCTTGGTCCTGCCTTGTCCTTCTCTTGCCCCTGAGGATGGTCACAGCTGGAGCAGCCCCACAAAGTGAGTGCAATTCAGCTGGAGAAGATAGTTTTGGGTGCTGTAGACCACCAACAGCAAGCGCTGTGTGATGGTACCCAACAGATCCATCTTCCCTCCCGGTCAGCAAAACCCTTATTTTGTTCAGGGTGAAAAATCTTCCCCAGCTCCAGGGATGAATCATGATTAGTTTATGTCCCATTCCTCTTCCCTCTGTCAGATATTCCACTCCCTGCTCCCTTCATAACTGGAGGTCACCTGACCTTCGTGTAACAAGAAGAAGGGAAAGAGAAATTGACTAAACAAGGCTAATATCCTTCTCTGTTGTTGTGGTTAAGTGCCATAGAGTCACTTCTGACCCACAGCAACCCAGTGTATGGTTTCCAAGGAGCGGCTGGTGAGTTTGAACCACAGACCTTGCAGTCCAGCACATTATTCTGCAGCACCACACCAGGAGGACCCACTTAAAGAAAAGCTCATTGGGGTGTACCATCATTTTACAAAGTAGAAATGGCTCCTGAAGTCATTGGTATACTACACACTGGGTACTACAGGATGGCTTTATATTTATTTATAATTATATAAATAATTATACCCTGGACACATGTTTCTGCCTTTAAGTATAAAACGAAGTTAAAATTAAATAAAATATAACTTTCATTTGCACTAGCCACCTTTTAAGTGCTCAGGTGGCTTGTTGTTGTTAAGTGCCAACAAGTTGATCCCGACCCATAGCCACCCGTATAGGGTTTCGGAGGAGCGGCTGGTGAGCTTGAACTGCCGACCTTGCATATCAAACTGACTTTGCAGTCCAGCACATTAACTCACAGTGCCACACCAGGACTCCACTTAGGTGGCTAGTAGCTACCATATTGGGCAGCACAGTAGAGACTATTAGGGGGGCTTCAACATATTTGTGGAAAAGTGGAATTGAAAGATTATGCAACATTTCCGTGAACTCTTTAAAGCCCTTGTATTTTTTTTATCAGAGTCAAATATTCTTAGATAGTGTTGATAAGCAAACTGAATCAAACCCACTGCCCCTAAGTCAACTTGACTCATAGTGATCCTATACAGGCTTTCTAAGACTCTTAACTCTTTACAGAAGCAGATAGCCTTATCTTTCTCCCCAAGAGCAGTGGGTGTGTTTGAACTGCCAACCTGGCAACTGACAGCCCAACGCTCATCCCACAGCACCACCAGGGTTCCCTGGAGTGTTTGTTGTTGTTCTGACTCACAGCGACTTTCCAAAGAGCGGCTGGTGGGTTTGAACCACTGCCCATGCAGTTCAAACCAACCTTGCGGCCCAGTGCATTACCCTGCAGTGCCACACCAGGATCCCATGATAGTGTTGATATAGACAATAAATAACCACATGCTAGTTCATGTCAGATTTTGCTGCTAAGCATTCAAAAAGTGCTCTCATTTTCAGGGCAGTTTTGATCTGCAGACGGTTGGCTAAGGGGCAGTGGATGTACATTCCTTAAAGGCAGGGGCTGACCCTGGAGCCCTTGGCTGTCCCCTGACAGGGTCTACAGAGGGAACAGTGGGTACTTTGGGTCTGGCGGCCAGGGAGAAAAGCTCTGAATTATTCCAGCTCCCTAAATCCTGGCACCCCTAATTCTCCATCCCCACCCCATCCTGGCTTCAGTCAAGCCCACCTTTTCAAGTAGTGCATTCTGCCAGAGGCGGAAGATGAGGAGGAAGCAGCGGTCCCGGGCCCCAAAGGACGTGAAGAAATGCTGCAAGAAAGAGGGGTATGAGGAAGGTGGAGGGAGAGAGGAAGGAGAGCATCATGGGAGTCCTTGCTCCTCACACTGGCCCCGTCGCTAGCCATTCATTACGCAGCATGTTAACCGTGTGCCTGTCCCAAGGCAAGTGACGCTGAGGTCACCAGAGTGAAGAGACAGCCCCGGCTCTGTCCTCAAAGGGACTTACAGTCCTGGGAGAGAGGGAGACTCTTCTCTAGACATGGAGGCTCAGAGTAATGATGGGAGAAGAGCTGTAATGAAGGAAACCCAGAGTCCATTCTCAGCCTCCTTTGCCACTGTTGTTCTTAAATGCCACAAAGCAGGCTCCAACTCACAGTGACCCTGTACAGGGCTTGTGAGGAGGACCTGGTGGGTTTGAACCGCTGACCTTGCCTTTAGCAGTCCAGTGCTTATCCGAAAGTGCTACACTAGGGATAGTCCATTGACACACTTTGGGCCAACAACACAAAATGGGAAGTCGGCTGTGAGATCTTTCCTCTATTTCCTTCCTACTTCCTGTTTGGACCTCTGGTGTGAGGCAGCCATCTTGTGACCGTGAAGTAGCAGGCATGAGGGCAGAATTCAGAGTCTGGGAAGGCTTCCAAGGGGAGGAGGCAGCTGAATTGACAGTTATATGGAAGGGAAGAATTTCTCTATTAACACGAACCCTGAGCAGCTGTGTGCGGGGTGAATTTCAGGGAGAGAGATGGGAGGCTAACGTAGAGATCCAGATCAAAGACAATGGGAACCAGGGTCAGAACGGGGCTGGGACAATGGAGAGAAAGCCAACCAAGAGACGTTCAGGATGCAGAATCAACAGGGCTTGCCTTGGCTGGCTTTGGGGCTAAGGGGAGGCAGGAGCCCTTGGTATAGGTTCACCTTCTCGCTCTCTGTGCAGATCTGAATGGCATTGGGGATCAACTTGGCTGTCTTCTCCTTCTTCAGACAGGTTACCTCCTTCAGCTGGATAGAAATCTGGAGAGACAAATTCGGACTCAGAAGGGGCCTGGGGCCTGCCCACCCGAGGCCCCACCTCATGCCCTGCTCCTTGACTCACTGTGGTCTCCCAGCGGAAGATGTTGCTGTAGAAACAAATCCAGTTCTCGGAGAGATAGAGGCGGCCCTGAAGGAGGATCTCGCGCTGCAGAGCACAGGAGTAATCTGAGAGCGGCGGAGGGGAGAGACAGGCAGACACTCAAGTCACACGGCTGGCCTGGCCAGCACAATACCCAGCCAGGAGAGAGAGCTGGGAACTCAGGGACAAGGGGTCAGGGGTGGGAGGTCTCACCCACAATGAGGCGTTCTGCTTCTGGGAGCTTGCTGAACAGTTTCCGGAAATCTTCATTCCGCTGTTTGTACGTGGGGCTTAGCATCTGGGGGAAGTGGAGGTGAGAACTGGAGTGAGTAGGGGCTTAGGTGCCCCACCCCACCCCATTCCATCCCATAATACTCCCAGAACCCTCCAGTCTCTCCTCAGTCCCCAACAGCGTCTGGCCCATTGCTGGCTTCTGCTGCTCCTAACAGCTGTAATAGTAATCCTATGGAAAGCTGCCACTTTACTGGTTTGTTCTATCAGCTGGAACCTGTGGCTGGTACTCACCAGCCATCTCTGATTCTCACTGAATATTCCCTTCAGCTTTATAAGGTCAGGACTGTTGCTTATGGAGAAGGAATGAGGCCAAAAGAGGTGAAATGACCCACCCAAGATAATGCAGCAGGTAAATGACAACATAGCATGTCTCATCCTGGGAATGCTGACCCTAGCAGCCACCCTTTCACTGCTGCAGCCTGGGGATACACACACACCTCCTTGCCTCCAGGCCCAGCAAGCTCCCTGGCGCAGATACTTACACTGTACCAACTCTGCATCTTCTGCAAGAGAGAGGAAAGGAGTCAGAATGAGTCCCTGGATCCACCCCCACCCCTACCTCCTTCCCTACCCCACCAGGACAGGCACCAACCTTGCTGTTTCGGATGAAGTTCCGGCTGCCCATGCTTTGGGTACTAGGGGTCCCAGGGACTCCCCCTTTCTCTGAGGAGCTGTCTGACCCTTTCTCTACCATGCTGCCTGGTTCAGGCTCAGGTGGGGACCGGCTTGAGGGCAGGAGTTGCAGCCGCTTACGGAGAGAAGGGGAGTTGCTGGGCGTGCTCCGGCCGGAGTGGGGGGTGGTGCTGGGAGGGCAAAGGAAAAGAGGCATTGTGGGAAAATGCAGATGGGGGCATAGGAACAGAGCCTATTTTAGGAGACTACTCATCAGCTCATTGATCTTTATCCACCCCCACCCATCTGTCAAAGGCTCCATCTATCTTCCCATCCACCCACTACCCTGTTCTATCTATCCTCTCTGTGCAACATTCATCTGTTATCTAGGGATGATACATAAACTTCTCTGTCTGGCCTTTTGAAGGATTAAATGAACCAATCTATGTAAAGTACTAACAGTATCTCAAAATGTTGTGTGCTATTGCTTCTGACTCATAGTGACCCTGTACTCAGGGTTTCCAAGAGTAGTTGGTGGGTTTGAACTGCTGACCTTGCAGTTAGTAGTCCAATGTTGATTCTACAGTGCCACATCAGGGCTCAAGCTCTCAAGAGTGGCTACTGTTTCTTTTTTAACATATTCTTTCATTTCAACACTATTTACTACATGTATCCTCCTCTCAAGTTTCTTGAGCCAAAATCCTAAACAGCGCCACCTCCAAAACCGATTTCCATTGTATCCACTTCTCCCGATCCACAGCTCCCGGCCTGGTCCCACCTGTGTGTGAGTGAGTCCAGTCTGGACTATCTGCCCCTCCTCGGCTCCAAAACTCACTGACTCCGTCTTATCATTCTCATTCAATTCAAACACTCCTCCCTCCATGGCCACCAAATCCAAAACACACACACACACCCTTCCCTTCTGTCACATCTCACAGGATCTAAAATCCTCCTGTTCATGCCTCAGACCAGGTCTAGGTTGTTTGTCACTGTGTCCCCAGCTGTACCCAACAGGGCAACAGTGTACCTAGACCACCAGCGAGCTCTCAGAAAACACTGGTGACTGACAAAGTGAGTCATCTGGGCACTGGCAGGAGGCAGTATGGAGCAGAGATGATCAGATAGGGTCCCTGCCCTCCGGAATTGAGCTTGGTGGAGAGGCAGACTGCTGTGAATATAGAAACTGTAATAAAGACTGTGTGTGTGTGTGTGTGCGCGCGTGTGCGTGTGCGCGTGCGTGTGCGGAGCACTGCATTCCCAGGAACATGCGCTGCTAACTGTGGCACACTCTCCATATGATTAATGTAATCAATCCTCAAACAATTTTGAGGATTGATTTTCTTTTGAGGACTGATAAGCTTTTCTTACTATTTGTTGTTGTTAAGTGCCGTCGAGTCAATTCCAACCCACAGCAACCCTGTATAGGGTTTCCAAGGAGCAGCTTGTGAGCTTGAACCACAGACCTTACAGTTCAAACGACTTTGCAGTCTGACGCATTAGACCACAGCGCCACACCCTGTTTTATAGATGGGGAACTGAGGCTTAGGAGAGCCTGTTTGTCCAAGGATGTAGGGCTAGTATATTTCAACCTTGATATTTCCCACTTGAGGATCCCCAAACTTAACCTTTTAGGAGAAAAGATCAGGTGATTTTCTGTCATAAAGATTACAGCCTACCGCAAGAACACTGGTAGAGCTAATAGAAGAATTTAGCCAAGTTGACCTTCCAACAAACCCAAATCACCTGAGTTTCTACACACCGGCAATGAGAAAACTGAAAGGGAATTAAGAAAAGAATTCCATTTACGATAGCCTCTAAGAGAATAAAATACCTAGGAATAAATCTAGCCAGGGGCTTGAAGGACTTATACAATGGAAATGATAAAACACTGCTGGAGAAGATTAAAGACTTTAAGTAAGTGGAAAGATGTTCATAGATTGTTAAGATGTTAATACTACCCAAAGCAATCTACATTTTCAACACAATCCCGATCAAAATTCCAACAGCCTTTATAAAAAAGGTAAAACAAATCCCCTGCTTTATCCGGAATAACTAATGCAATGTTGAAAGAGAAAGGCAAAGGCGTAAGACTTCCTGGTTTTAAAACAAAAGGAGTCTGGTGGTGCCGTGCATTAGGTGTTGGGCTGCTAACCTCAAGGTCAGCAGTTCAAACCCACCTACTGCTCCTCAGGAGAAAGAGGAAGCTGTCTGCTCCCGTAAAGATTTACAACCTCAGAAACACTACGCAGGGTTGCTGAGTCAAAACCAGCTCCATAGCACACACCCAACCAACTAGGGTAGCTGAAGAGTCTGTGACGTTGTAGGATAAGTCCTCGACCTCAAGGTCGGTGGGTCAAACTCGCCAACTGCTCCTCCAAAACCCAATACTGGGTCGCTATTGAGTCGTAACCAATTCCACGCCACACAACAACAACAACAAAGAATGGCTAAGGAGTTCTGCTGTGGTGCTGAAAGATAAGCACTAGACTGTAACCGCAAGGTTGGCAGTTCAAACCCACCAGCCGCTCCTTGGAAACCTTATACAGGGTCGCTGAGTCGGAACCAACTCCATGGCACTTAACAACAACAGGGTGGCTTATGGAGTCCTGTTGTGGCGCTGTAGGATAAGCACTGAACTGCTAATTAGATAGAAGGCCTGTAGTTCAAATCCACCAGCTGCTCCTTGGAAACCCTATGGGTCAGAACCGATTTCACAACATTTAACAACCGGATGGCTATGGTTTAAGCACTGGGCTGCTAACTTCAAGGTTGGTGGTTCAAACCCACCAGCCACTCCAAGAGACAAGGATGAAGTGATCTGCTCCCTTAAAGATTTACAGTCTCGGAAGCCCTAAGGAGTCGTTCTATCTGTCCTAGAGGGTCGCTGGAGTTGAAACTGACTCGGTAGCAGTGAGTGGGGTAGATGAGGAAGGCTGAGATCAGAAAGATAGAAAAACACACAAATGTTGGTGGGAATGTCGGGAATATGTACCCCTTATCCATGGCTGGTAGAAATGTAAACGGGTCTAACCTTTGAGGGCAATGATGGGGTAATTCCTCAACAAAACAGAACTGTGTTGTGGTTAAGTCTGTTCTGACTCAGAGCGACCCTGTAAAGGCTTTCTGAGGAGTGGTTGGTGAGCTTCAACTGCCGACTCTGCGGTTCAAACTGACCTTGCAGTCGAGCGCATTAACCCGCAGTGCCACACCAGGACTCCATATGAGCTACTATATGACCCAGTAACTCCACTCTTCTAGAAATATACCCAAAAAGCTTGAAAGCAGAGACTCAAACCGAGCCTTGTGTGCCAGTGTGGACTGTAGTACTATTCATAGCTGAAAGGTAGAAGCAACCTAAATGCCCACGAACGGATTAGTGCACAAACAAAACGTGGAACATACAGCCAATGGAACACTACTGTGCCAGCTGGTGGTGTTAAGTGCCATCAAGTCAGTTTTGACTCATGGCAACCCTGCATATGGTTTCTGAGGGGCCACTGGTAGGTTTAAACCAACCAACTTTGCAGTTAGCAGTCCAGTGCTTATCCTGCAACTCCACTCAGCCAGTAGGAAGGAGAAATGAAATCTTGATACATGTGACAATACAGCTGGGCTTTAGGGCATGACGCTGAGTGAAGTATGTCAATCACAAAAGGACAAATATTGTTTGACCTCATTTCCTGGGTTGCTAACCCCAAGGTCAGTGGTTCAAATCCACCAGTCGCTCCTCTGACACAGGGTTTCTATGAGTTGGAACCAACTCAACGGCACTTAACAACATATAAAAATACAAGAAAAGGCTAGCATAGAGAAAACGCGACGTATTAGTGGTTACCAAGAGTGGGGGTGGGGGAGGAAAGGGGGAGATTAACAATAATGGGGAAATTGAATTGAGAAAGGGGAGGGCTACCGATTGTCGTTGCTATCAGTAAATTGTACAGCTGTAAAAAGTTGAGTGGGCAAAAGCTGTATGCTAGATATATTTCCGAGTATATATCTGCTGAAACTGCTTATGGGATTTGGTTCCTTGATTTGGAGGTTTAGGGTCATGGTTTCAGGAAATATCCCAATTAACTCATGTTCAGTGTTTCTGTACCATCTCCTAGTTTGTTGTGTAGTGCCTGGGATCTTAAAAGCTTGTCAGTGACCATCCCAGGCAGACAGTGAAGTCTTTATTCACCAGGAGAAATAGAGGAAGGAGGAGAGTCAGGAACAGGAGCTGGACATGGAATGTGTGGGTAACTGCCTTCTTTGCCATGAGAACAGGAAAAACTGGATGGTGCCCAGCTACCATTACTGAACTTTCTGATAAAAGATTCCTTTGATGAATCCTGATTAAAACAGGGGAAAATGCAGACCAGAATTTCATTCTCATCAACTTCAGACTTTCTGGAGTCATGGAGTTTGCATGAACCCCTGAAACTATTGCCCTGAGATCATCTGTAAACTTTAAACCAAAAATGCCCCCTTTAGTCTTCTTAAAACCAAACAATAGTAAAGAATGTCTGCCTTGAGCATTGTACACTTTTAAGGACTATCTAGCATCAAAGGGACAACAACAACCTACAATTACATGGGAACCCTGGAGGTGGGCAGTGAACTTCTGCTAATAGGGAAAGAACCGTTCAGAAAAGGGGGGTGAAAATGACTGCAAAACTTGCCAAATGTAATCAATATCATTGAATTGTGCAGGTAGAAACAGCTGAATTTATGTAGGTTTTGCTATGTAACAAAAAAAAACAAAAAAGAGGCAAGAGTTCAACTCACTTATTTAAGCCAAGTTATTAGGAAATATTGGGGTCCTGATGTGGCACTGTGGGATACAGTACTGGACCACAGATTCCGTTTGAACCGCACAGTCGGTGGTTCAAACCCACCAGCCGCTCCTTGGAAACCTTATACAGGGCTGCTATGAGTCAAAACGACTCAGTGTCACTTAACAACAAAAGTAACAGTCAGGAAACATCAGCTATTAGAGAAAAACAACATGCTGGGTAGGGGCTTAGGACAAAAGAAGGGTACACTCTATAGCATGGATAAACATACGACCACACAATGGGCCATACGAACAAGATGGCCACCATGACTTGGAGTCAACTTTTAGTCAACAAGCCAAGGATTGTGATCGGTGGACTGGTCTCATGGAGCTCGTCAGAATTCGTGCTGTTGAACACATGGTAAACCAATGTGTCAGAACGCACTAGACATGCAGAGCCGGGCCACACGGTTGTCCACAATGGATTAGAATATTTTAAAACTGGTGCTTCACCACAAACACTTTTAGAGACATCGCTCTATTTCATCCCAAATAAATACAAGAGTTTCCAGTGGTCCAGAAGACCAGAAACATGACTAACTTGTCAACTGTTGTTGTTAAGTGCTGTCCAGTCATTTCTGACTCAGTGACCCTGAAAAGGGTTGTCTGAGGAACGGCTGACGAGTCTGAACCACTGACAACAATGCGGTTCAAGTTGACCTTGCGCAAGGTCCACTGCATTATCCTGTAGCGCCACACCAGAACTCCAACTTGTCAATACACACATCCCACAATAAATCAACATTTCCATCATGGGGGAAGGAGGGAGATGACAGCCTAGGAAACCCTATGGAGCAGTCTGACTCTGTCCCGTGTGGCTGCCACCAATTGGAATTGCTCAGCAGACAACAGACTTGTTTCTCTTGCCTCCAAGTTGGTTCCAACATGTCGTTCCTCTGTCCAAATAACCCCTTTCTCTTGGTTGCCTGGCAAATTTCTTCTTCATCCTTTAAGACTCAGCTTACACATCTCCTCCCTCCTGGAAACTCCCTCCCTTTCCTGGCATTCCAGGCAGAGTCAGGGGGCCCTTTGCTGGGTCTTCCCAGCCCCATGGGAAGTTCCCATCACAGTCCCAACCCCCCTGGGCTGTTACTCTTTGATAACTTGTCCATCTTCCCCACAGGCTCATGAGTTCCCTGTTGCTCTCTATACAGATCCGATGGCACTGGGTACCACAGGCCCACCTGAAATTCTATGTTGTCGTTGTTAGGTGCCACTGAGTTGGCACCGACTCATCGCGACCCTATGCACAACAGAACAACACATTGCCCAGTCCTGCGTCAACCTCACAACTATTGAATTCTGTATGTTCTCTTGAAATCCTGGTGTGACCCTGTGGGTTAATGCGTCTGACTACAAACTTTGAACCTCAGGTTCAGCATTCAAGTTCACCAGTCACTCCTCAGAAACCCTAAGCAGGGTCGCTATGGGTCTAAACCGACTCGATGGCACTTAACAACAACACCATATGGTCTCTTAGTCTGTGTCCTTCTCTCCCATCAGAATGGGAGCTCCACAGGGACAAGGGTTTTTTAATCAGTTGGTTCCCAGCTGCATCCCATCATCTAAAATGAGGCGTGGCTTATGATAGGTGATCCATGAGTATCTGCTTTTACTTACAGAACTGAGTGTCTGGCCTTCCTCTCCCAGCCCCCAACACACCTAACTCAGCAACAGATCCCCCCCGCTGGGCTCTCAGTGGCCTGGGCTGTAGCACTTGGAACATGGACCCGAAAAAGGTCAGTGGTTTCCAGTCTCAGCTCCTTCCTCTCTGTGTGGTTTTGAGCAAGGGTCTAAACCCTTCCGTGCCTCAGTTTCCTTTTGTGTCTAATAAGAACAATAACAGTACCGATCATAAAGGGTGATTGTTATTGTTGTTAAGTGCCGTCGAGTCGGTTCCGACCCACAGCGACCCTGTATAGGGTTTCCAAGGAGCGACGGGTGAGCTTGAACTGCCGACCTTGCAGTTCAAACTGACTTTGCAGTCCAGCACATTAAAATGAGGTAAAACATGTTAAGTGGACACAGAGAATGTGCTCCCGTTTGATTATGGGCATTTTCCCTCAGGCAGCTTCTGCTATCCACTCAAATGGAGTACATGGCCCACCATCATCTGTCCAAGATACTACAGTATCCCTGAGGGACCACACAAAAACCACACAGCCTGGTGTTACATTCCACAGACTTTTTCTAACCTCCAGTCACTCACTCTAGAAACACATGCCAAAGACCTGCCCTGTGCCAGGCCTTAACACCCAACCCAAACCCGGTGCTGTCATGGAGCCAACCTATAGGACAAAGGAGACCCTAGAGGGCATGGAGACCGTGTAGGACAGAGGAGAACTGCTTCTTAGGGTTCCTGAGACTGTAAACCTTCATGGGGGCAGGCAGCCTCATCCTCCTCCCATAGAGTCACTGCTGGGTTTGAACGGCCAACCTTGCCGTCAGCAGTCCAACACCTAGTTCACAGTATCACTAGGGCTACTGAACCAGGCACTAAGGACCGAAACGTGAACAGAACAGACACCATGCCCTGCTTGGAGGGACGTGACATTCCGGTCAGGGAACACAGACAACCAATAAGCAAACATACATGAATGTGATTTCACAAGTACAGATTCTGGGGCCCAGGACATGCTAATGCACATTCAAGTTTGAGAACTACGAGATAAAGAATAAGGCCACCAAGTGTGGGAATGGTTTCTTTACAGAGAGGGCCAGCAAATGTTTCATTAGGCTATTTCACTATTGAGCTGAGCCCCAAAGGATCAGGAACCAACCTACCAAAAGGTGAGAGAAGACTGTTCCAGCCTATAGGAACACAAAGTTCAAGGACAGGGTCTGAGCTTGGCAGGTATAAAGAAGGGGAGTGGGTGGCCACTGGGGTTGGAGAGGAAGGAGAAGAGGTCTGATGGGTCCTGGTTAGTCATTTGAGCTTCGCTTCCGAGGGCACTGGTGAGCTATGGAAAGGTTCTAAATGAACACCTCTTCTCCACCTCATTTTCTCACCCTTCTGTTCTATCCGCCGGCAGCCACATGGCTGGGGCAGGAAGTCTAAACACAGGTACAGCACACTCCAACAAGGCAGGGCCAACGCACCCAGCTCTTGTTCCTTGGCAGGGCAAAGAGGAAGTGCCCAAGGGCGGGCACAGACGGAGAGCTGCCCAACCCCAGCCAGCCGTGGCAGACGGAAGGGAGGATCCCAAAGAGAATGGAGGACCGTTATAAGGGGTGGGGAGCAGAAGAGAATGGGGTCCCTGCCTCTGGTCACAGAGGGACAGATATACACACAGGTGTGAAGAAAAGGAAAACTCAAGAATTTCAAAGTGTCACAGACCAACTGGACTCCCTTAGAGCGGTAAGGAGACACACACACACACACACACACATTCAACTGCAGAGAACCACAGAGAGTGCTAGATAAATTATAGTCACAGAGGGCCACCCAGAACAATCACCAAGAGCCCCAGCAAACATACATACACACAATCCCAGGTAGATCGAATTATGTGGTCAGACATCATGTATGACTGAGTGCCCCTCTAGCCATGTCATTGTGTTCACATCCGCTGGGGAAGACAAAGCAAAGGCTGCTTTCACGTGGCAAGGGATGAAGGTGTCGGCTGCTGTCAGTCTGGTGGAGAGACGCAGGACGTTCATGCAGCCGTGAAGGACCCAGGAATAACAGCTCCTCCGCCCACCACCACATACACACTTTGCTACACAGCGGTTAGGTACGTGAAGTCATTCCTAGGGCATGCTTTATAAACTGGACCAGGGAGAAAATGTCATTTGTTATTACCGCCTCCCAAAAATCAAGCCTACACTCAAGGTCTCAGCAGGAAGGTTCCCAGGCCCAGAGCGGGCTACTGGGGTCCTCTCACAATCTTTAAACATACACACACTCACAAAACCACAGAGTCCCAGCTGCACATACTGAGGCTGAGACACACAGCAATGGCATGAATAGAAGCCCACAGGAACTTTCATTCACACACAGATGGAATCTGAGATAAATTATACACACAATCAGAGATCACAGCCACAGGCAGATTCAGAGGTAAATTATAGGCACACTCAGAGGGTGTGGCAGCACACACAGAGCCCCAGACCCACATGTACACACATCACAAAGTCACAACTAGACACACACAGGTAATTGATAGAGCTACACATGAAAGCAGAGGTAAATTACACACACACAGAAGCTCACAGCCGCCTGCACAACAGGACCCTCAGATACTCGGATACACATCGGAACCACAGATGGAACGAGATACATTGCACTCAGAGACCACCATCAACGATCACAGCCACAGATGTGCAGACACTACCAAGCAACCTTCAGACATACAGGAACTTAACACCCACACAGATGTATGTAATCGGAGGTCAATTACAGGAACAATCACAGAGGCTCCCAGACACACACACACAAAGTCACTTACAGCAACACACGGAGCCACAGATGGAATGGAGTGGTAAATTACACACACAAAAAGCCAACGAGGTTCATAGCTATTTGCGCACCAGGAGTTCCAGACCTAAGTACACACACACTTCTACGACGCAATTCATAATGAGAAACACACTTTCAGGCTGGGAGGATCAGTTCCGTGTTTAAACTACCCCCGAGGGTCTCAGGCCACGCGTAAGTTCCCATCCCCCAGCAACTCCGATATAAAGACAGACAGGGTCCGTGGGAGCCGCATCGGTCAGGGAGGGGGCTCCGCCAGGTCTGCGGCCCGTGAGTCCTGGCCCCGTGGGCGCTTGCTTCCGCTCAAGGACCAGGGTCAGCACGGAGCCCACCCCTCACTTCCCAGAAAGGGGCGAGCCAGGCCTGGGGGCCTTTCTCGTAGGCCGCGTTCCAGGCGAGATGCGCTCTCGGGCCCCCAGCCAAGACCCCGCAAACCCGGTTGGCATAGCACCCTGGTTGTGGTGAGCCAGACCTATAGGCGTCCTCCCCGCTGTCCGCAGTGGTCCTTTTTACCCCTGTAGGCCACCTTGCCCCACCAATCCTCATCCCCCATCTTCCCCTGTTGCCCCCTTGCCAGACCCCACGTGCACAAACTCCCATACTTCGGCTCCAGGTGCGAACCCCGAGCCAAGTCCACTGAGCCCGCCACCAGGCCGCCTCCCCAGTGCCCCCAGCCTCCCCCGTGAGCCCTTGGGCCGCCCAGGTTCTTACTCGAACATGGATGCGGTGCGGCGGCGCGCCCAGCCGTAGGGCAGGGCTGGACCGGCTGCGCGAGGCTGGAGTGTGCGGGGCGTCCCCGCCGGGCACGGGCCTGGCCTGCCTCGGCCCCAGCCCCCACCCGACCCAGCCGCCCGCACAAAAGGCCTGAGCCTCGGAGGCCGCCGCAGCGTCAGCGACACCCCCTTCCTGCCCCCGCCTCGTTGCGTCACGGCGCCGCCCCCAGCCCGGGAGGGAAGGAGGCAGGGGAGTGGCGGCTGGAACGCGTCGGAGGCCTAGATGCAAGCTGCAAGGGTGAAGAGAGAGTCGGAAACATGAGGGGGACGGGGAGACTGAGGAAGAAAGCATGGGGGATCCACCGAGAGACTAGAGTGAGAATTAGCGGTACTGGGACTTGGGGAGCAGGGAGTGGGGGTGGAGGAAGAGAGCTCTTGAGAGAAGGTAGGAGGGGTGACTGGGATGAAAGCGAGGGGAGCGGGCCAGAGATTCTGAGAGAGGAAGAGAAAGATATGAGACAAAGAGTCCAAGCCGGGAGACAATAATCAACAAGAGGCAGGGAGAAAGAAATAAGGAGCAAAGCGGGATGAAGGGGAGACTCAGACAGTATTTTAAAACCACAACCACCACCGAATATCGTGATGGCTGCTGCCTTTGCACAGACTGGGTGTTCTCTTCTTTGGTACCCAGAAAGGGATTTCCAGCTCCAAATATCCCCCTGGCCAGAGGTTCCCCCACCCTCCTAGGGAAGAACCTGGGATGCGGTTGGTGGGTGGGGGTGGAAGGGAGGTGGTGAAGTTAGGAGAAAGGGTGGTGTTGAGCAGAGAGCAGTGGGTGAAACTGAGGCAGGCAGGGAAAGGGGGCGGGGCCCATACCTTCCTGTGTCCCCCACCCCCACTCCACCCCATTGCTTTAGAGCTCCGGGTCCTGGCCCCAGGAAGTTTCTAGGTCCCCAGAGACTGCCTAGTTTCCCCTTGTCTGCCTAGTCAGACCAAGTTAGAATCCAGCGCCCTGGACTCTAATCCCCGGGGCGATGGCAAACTCTGGGCTAAGAAGGCAGAAGAGCGAAGGAAGGCATCATCAGCCCGTTGTACCGACAAGGAAGCCTGGCCTCAAAGATGAGAAGTGACCTGCCCCAGTTACCCAGCAGGTAGGCTGCAGAACTGGACGCCAAGTTGCCTGCTGATGTCTGAGAATGCAAGGTTCTGAGTCCCACCTCACAGCAAGGAACCCACAGGAAGAGCCCCCCAGCCCTCAACACACAATGGAACTTGGCCCCCACACTTCCTCAGGGGAGACTGGCCCTCTTTTTTTGAAAAACCGCCATTGCCCTCCCCTCCATCTCTCACCCCAAACCCGTCCCAGCCCCCACTTCTCCATTATTGGCTAGTAGTTGCCGGGTTCTTCCTGCTTCTCAGGCCCCAAAACTCACAGTCCTCCTTGACCCCCTTTCTCCCTCACACCAATATCTAATAAGTCTGCAAACCCCGTAGGCTCTAGCTAAAAAATCTAACTAGAATCCAAACTCTCCCCCTACCCCACCCCTACCCCAGTCCAGTCCTAATCCCCCTACTGGCTAGTCCCACCCACCCCCATTAGAGCAACTTCCTGCCTGTTCTCTGTGTTCCTGTCCCAGCCACAACAGTTTGCTCCCCACATGTTGTTGTTGTTAAGTGCCATCAAGTGGTTTCTGACTCATAGTGACCCTGTATAGGGTTTCCAAGGAGTGGCTGGTGAGTTTGAATTGTCGACCTTGAGGTTGAAACCGTCCTTGAGGTCTACTGTTTATTCTACAACCACACCAGAGCTCCTCCCTACACTTTTTGTTGTTATGTGCTATGGAGTTGATTCTTACTCATAGCGACCCTGTACAGGGTTTCCGAGGCTGTAAATCTTTACAGAAGCAGAAAGCCTCACCTTTCTCCTGCAGAGCAGGCTGGTAGTTTCGAACTGCTGACCTTGAGGTTCGTAGCCCAATTCATAACCACTACGCTACCTGTGAACTCCAGAGACTGGTCAGGGCCCTTCTTGGCTCAAAACTTTCCCCTGGTTGCACCTTACTCTAGGTAAAATCAACCGCCCTTATCACAGCCCCCAAGGCCCTACTGATCTGGCCTTATTTATCACCTCTTTGACCTCCATCTCCCCCTCAGTCATTCCTGTTCAGCAACTTAACCTCCCTGGTGTTTTTCTAAGACATCCAGCACAGCACATTCCTGCCTCTGGACCTTTGTACTTGTTCCCTTACATAGCAAACTCTTTCCCCAGAACTTCACAAGATGTTCTTCACCCTCATCCTTCCACCATTTCTCGCTGTTCCATGGCTCTCTTTATATTTTTCTTTGCCTGTACTTCTTTTGAAATACTTTCACATTTTTAATTAAGAAATATAAGGGCAAGTCCAAAAATATTGCTGCTAGGGATCCAGTTCATACATACATGGGTTTATTCCACACAGAACAAGCTTAAACATCACTGCAATCAGTGGATGACTACAGGCAAGTTCTTGTAGTAAGACATTTGTCTTAGTTTTGTTAGGGGACCTTCAAGAAAAAAGGATACTTTTTGTTTCAGGGTAAAAGCTATTTTGAGATCAGAATTATTATCAAATTATAGCACAGCTTAAGTGGACATCTTCCCAAATCACTGAAGCTTTGAAGCAAGTTTATAGGAATGCTGCTTCATATAAAACAACATTTTTTCAGATGGATCAAACATCTAAAGAAAGCTTGAGAAGAACTGAAAGATGAGTCAAGACAGGAAAAACCACTGACCTCAATAACTGAAGTGGCTGAAGTCCAGAAACTGGTAGAAGAAGAGTGACTGACCATGGATGGACACCTACGGAAGTTGGTATCTCACATTGTTCAACATTTTCAATTTTAAGCAAACATCTTGGCTGCAGCCAACTTTTTGCTTAACGGGTGCCAAACTCATGTGCAAACATCAGCTAGCTCAAAGAGCTGATCTTTCCATCTGTATTTAAAGCAAGACTGAAGCTAATAAAGATGATTTTATGGAATAAACCATAACTGTAGACAAGTCTATGACTTACCTATATGATCCAGAAAGCAAGATCCAATCAAAACAGTGGCTTCCAATGGGATTTGCTGGGCCAGCAAATTTTAGAGGACCTTTGGTAGCATAGTGGTTACAAATCGGGCTGCTAACTTCAAGGTCAGCAGTTCGAAACTACCAGCTGTTCCATAGGAAAAAGATGAGGCTTTCTGCTCCCATAAAGATTTACAGGCTTGGAAAGGGTCGCTATGAGTCGGAACCAGCTCCATGACACACCACCACTACCACCAGTCTTGACAAGGGCACAGTACATTCACGGCAGCTTAATAAGTTTTAAGAAAATTGAAAACTACATTGGTAAGGAAAAGTCCAGGAAAGTTGTCCTGCCAAGAAATTGTTTTTCATTACAACAATACACCTGTTCATTCTTTGAGGGTACCAAAGGCTATTTTATGAGAATTTCATGGAAAAACCTTACCCCATCCACCCTACAGCCCTTTTCTTACCCTTCGGATGGCTTTTTGTTCCCCAAACTCAACAATTGAAAAGAAACATGAGGACTTCCAGACAAGATGGCGGAGTAGGCAGATGCACTGAGCGGCCCATTGCAACAGGACATAGGAGACCAAGTGAAACAGAGACAGGCGGTGATTCTGGAATCTTGAGTTTCAGCAGCTAGGACAGAGAAGTAGACTGAGTGCCTACTGGAAGAGAAAGCTGAACAGGAGCAATGAGAGAGAAGGAAAACAGTGGGCTGTCAGCTGCCTGAAGTGGCTAGGCCATCTTGATCTTTGTAGGTGGCCTAGAGGTAGAGGACAAGGCAAGAGATTGGTGACAAGGGGGAGTGCGCCCTCCTGGTAGTTGAGGGCGTGACCAGACCCCACCCTTGCTAGTCCAGTGTCCAGTAGCACCCCTCCTACACAACCTCTGCTCTGCCTGGAATCAGACGCTGAGCATACCACCCCTGTTTCTAGAGACAGGTGAACCACCCCAAACTATGCTATATAAACAGTGAACAGAACACTGTGGCCACTTTCAGTCTCTATCACATCCACCAGGAGATAGGTGGTGAGTGCCTATGAACACACCAACATGTCATTGCTGTTGTTACGTCCTTTGGAGTCAGTGCTGACTCATAGTGACCCTGCATAGGGTTTCTGAGGCTGGAAATCTTGACGGGAGCCAAAAGCTTCCTTTTTCTCCCACCGAGCAGCTGGTGAGTATGAACTGTCCACTTTGTGGTTAGCAGTCCAGTGCTTATCCTGCTACACTGCTAGGATTCATATACGCTGACATACAATTAATTGTCAATTACATATAAATACAACCATAACGTCTCAGAGAAAATAGATATTTTCAGCTTACTTGAATGCCTCAAACAAGTGACAAAAATAGAGTCAGAAAATACAATACTAGAAATGGTATCAAAGTACTTGATAAAGAATTTTAAAGAATGGTACTTAGGTACCTTCAAGGAATTGAGAGAGCGATCAAGAAAACTGCAGATGAAATCAAGGAAAACACAGACAAAAGTTTAGAAGGATGACAGCAAACACTATAAGAACAAACTGACAAAATAAATGAAAAATTGGAAACCATGCAAAAATAGCAATTAGAAACCCAGAAAATTAATACTAAGACTTCAGAAAGAAATAATACATTGAAAGAACACAGGAGTAGAATTGAATCAGTGGAAGGCCAAATTACTGAGCTTTAAGGAAAATCTCTCAATATTCATCTACTGGAAGAACAATCAGAAAGGAACCAAAAAAAAATCTGAAGAAACCCTAAAATTTACATGGAACACTATCAAGAGGAATAACTTGTGTGTGATTGGAATTCTAGAATAGGAACAGACAAAACAACAGAGAAAATTGTCAAAGACTTGTTGGAAGAAAACTTCCTAACATCATGAAAGATGAGAAGGTATACATTCAAGAAGCTGAACAATCTTAACACAGGATAGACTTGAAAAGAAAATCACCAAGACATAATCAAAACCAAAGATGAAGAAAGGAAAAACTAAGTTACCTACAAAGGAAAACTAGCAAGACTAAGCTCTGGTTTCTCAGCCGAAGCCATGCAGACGCGACAATACGATGTCATATATATATGTTGTTGTTGTTGTTACATGCTGTGTAGTCGGTTCCGACTCATAGCGACCCTATGAGTACAGGGTTTCCGAGGCTGTAACTCTTTACGGGAGCAGAAAGCCTCATCTTTCTCCCGCGGAACAGCTGGTAGTTTTGTACTGCTGACCCAACTACCATCTCCTCCTTTCTGAGATTCGTAACCACTATGCTACCAGAGCTCCTTGTTATATATATATAGTTGTTGTTGTTAAGTGCCGTCGAGTCGATTCCGACCCATAGCGACCCTGTACAGGGTTTCTGAGGCTATATATCTTTACAGGAGCAGAAAGCCTCATCTTTCTCCCACGGAACAGCTGGTAGTTTCGAACTACTGACCTTGTGATTCGTAGCCCGATTCGTAACCACTACGCTACCAGAGCTCCATATATATATATATAAACTCTGAAAGAAAAAAATTGCCAACCAAGAATCATCTACCCCACAAAATTGTCCCTTAAACATGATGGTGAAATTAGGTCATTGCCAGATACACAGAAATGAAAAGAATTTGTAAAAACCAGACCTACCTTACAAAAAATACTAAAGGGAGTTCTTTGGACAGAGAACCTACAACAGACAACAACCTGAGACTAACATACATAATAATATAATCCAGAACTCAACTCAGATATAGATGCTGAATGCATCTTTTTTACTTTGAATAAGTAAAACAAACCTACAAGACCAAAAACAGGGAATACCTGTTTACAACAACAAAAACCATAAAGTAAGAAGAGGGAATAATATAGCTACAGAGCTTGAGAATGAAGAGGAAATCAAGTAGATTTCAAGTAAATAAATAATAAACCTAACCGGACCCTTAAATGGTACCAAGGTTTACTCCTAGCCCTAACACAACCACTATCCCTAACCCTAACCCTAGTTCTATCCATAACCCTAACACTAAATGAAGTCCTAGGCCTAGCCTAGTCCTAACCCTAACTCCTTACGCCTACTATATACACACACACACACACACACACAAATCGAGCCCCTCAAGGATGCTAAAACTACTGTTTTGATAGGGTGTAAATCAAAGAGTGCAGAATTCTTTGGGGGAAAGGTTAAATGGCAACCCCCCCCCCCTTCAGAAATGAATAGACCTAGATGAAGGATATGTTGAGAAACAATAGCTTCACGTTTTGATATTTTTGTTTACTAAAGGTATCTGTGATTATTTGTAACAACACTTTTTAATTTACTCTCATATTTCTTTTAAATAGGAAAAAACATATTGGTCATCTATGTCCTCCCTGCTTATATGTAATAGGTAAGGGCATTTTGTTATATTTACTTCAGATTACATTGTTTAAAAGAAATAAATGATTACATTTACAGTCAAAATTCCAACTACCATCTCCTCCTTTCTTGGACCTTATCCCCCAAGGTACCCAGTGTCCTGAAACTGGCATGTCCTTCTTGTGCACATTTCTATCTTTTTTCTACATCAGGATGTTTCGCCAACAATACATCCTATTGTTCAATGTGCTTTTAAAAGATACGCAATGTTCTTTGAAAAGATACCCACTGTATCCTTTTGCAACTGATTTTTTCATCATCATTGTTTGCAAGATTCCCCCATGTCAATACTCAGAGATCCACTTCATAAATTTTAGCTTTTATTCCATTATTGGAAGAAACCATAGAGGAGTTTTCTATTCTGAAAGAGTGTAGTTCTTCCCCCCCTCTTTCTCTCTGTAGCCTTGAACTTTCCAGTTCCTGTCTCCTTGTGCCCAAGGGAGCATTTCTTTACAGAAGTTCTATTTAAACCCTTTACTTTTTTTTTTTTTTTTTTTGCCGGTTACCCACAGCAGGAAATACCTTTTTCATCCGCCCCCAGAACACACTTAGAAATACGATGCCACAAAAGTTTCAGGAAACCAAACTTATTCTCACTACGCCTCATATACACTTGTTATTTTCAATTTTAACCTGCTTCAGTTTTGAAGAAAAGATGTGCTGATCACAATCCATTGTATAGGTTTCAACCCACAGTTTGAAAAACAACACAGACTGGGGCAAAGGCAGTAAGTAGTCACCCCCAGTCTTAATAGGAGGCACCCAATAGAGCTCAGAGTCATTCCAAGTTACCTGTTGTTTCTACACATCTTTCATGACTTCTGGGCATGCTGCTGTGGGGTTCTTGACTGACTTGTAGCCCTCCCCTCCCCCCCAGACAGAAACAGCCACAGGGAACCCATCCTTAGGCATGAGTCCCCAAAGAGAGAGAGAACCTCTTTCATCTCCCAATGTTGAGTTCTGACCTGTCCTGGGACAGGCTTTCCAGATCGGCCATCCTTAGTCGCTGAAGGTGCTGGGAAACAGGGGTGCTTGGGGGTGACTCTCCATCACTGGATGGTGTTATA
Organism: Chrysochloris asiatica; assembly: GCF_000296735.1. Lineage (NCBI taxonomy): Eukaryota > Metazoa > Chordata > Mammalia > Afrosoricida > Chrysochloridae > Chrysochloris > Chrysochloris asiatica. The sequence continues at coordinate 11,052,630 of NW_006408622.1, forward strand.
AGAATGAAAGGCACCTCCAGGGACTTCCAGGATTCAAGGGCAAGGCCCTGGGCCCTGCCACCCTGTGGCTGCTGTCTCTGCCACTTGGCTGGGTGGACAGGTGAGCTCTGGGCATCATCTTGGCCTAATGGAGATGGCCAAGGCAGCAGGGGCAGGAACTCATCCATGGTGAGGACTCTGCCTGCCCTGTTGGGGTCCTGGGCCAGCGTTGTGGTCTCTGGGGGAAACAAAAGAAAATGTGTTAAAGAGGAGAGCTCCTACCCAAGCCCTGTCCCTCCTCACCTTCCCCCTGCTCAGCCTGAAAGAGGATTGATGTGCCGGATTAAGAGAACAAGGTAATGGTCACAGAAATATGGGTGGGATTCTTGTCTCTACTGAGATTCTCACTTTGTGGCTCTGAGCCTCAGTTTCCTCTTCTGGAAGCTAGAGATCCTGATCCCCACACCCTGAGGTGGCTGACAGTATCAGGGGAGCTCTGACATGCAGGGCAGCTAGCATAGTTCCAGGGACTCAGCAAATATTCCTTTAAAGTCTGCTCATGCCCCTGGGCTGGTTCACTTTTCCTGAATAGTTACCAAGGCCATGCCTTGAGTCTTCTATATGTCTCCTATCCCATCTCTTCCACAAAGAGCCAGGAAGGAACAGGGCCTATGCAGGTCCCTGAGGCTGGTGAAGAGATGATGAGAAGCAGACTCTAAGATTTCCCTTTCTTATTTGCTGAACAACTGCCCCTCCCAAGACAAACAAAGAGAGGGGGCCAGATTGGGTGTACAGCAGGCCATTCATGCTGTCATTGGGACATTAGAAATTACCTAGATCTAGGGAGGCCAGACCAGAGTCAGATCTGTCTTCAGAGCTGGGCACACCAAGGCCTTGTTGGTACTTAACCACCTGGGGAATAGGGAGGAAGGACCCGTGGGACTCAGAGAGGATCTCTTTTGGTGTGGGGAAGACCCTGGACCCCAGGAATCTTACCGTCTAGGCTCCTCTTCATTCTTCCACAGGGTTTGGATTTCCAGGACAGGGGTAGGCAGGCCCTCCCTGCAGGCGTCCTGGCTGGACTAGAGAGTCACGACCTTGCAGGCCAGAATAGCATGTCCGGCTGGAGTCTTGTTACCCACTGGCCAGCTGTTCCTGGGAGAATGGCAATAGTGTATGGAGGCGGGTGGGGGCAGGAAGAGGATTTGAAGGTGCTCACACCAGGGAGGATGATGAAGTAGGACCCTTCCTTCCTATCTTGACTCATCCAAGGCCTGTACTGGTCTTTCACTCATGTTGACCCACAGTTAGCCACATGTAGCTTGTCCAATTTCAAAGAAAACCCCCAGGTGGCCAAACCCAAAACATTTTCCCAGCTCTCATTCCCCCTCATTACTCAGCAGCCCTGAACCTGGGAGACCCTCCCTCCTTCTCATACGGAGACTCTCTTGGCTTCTATGATCCCACAATTTTGGGCTCTCTTCCTACTCCTCTGATCACTCCCTCTGATATCTTGTACATAGCTCCTTCTTTTCCATTTGGTCAGTAAAAGCTTGCTAATTCCCAGTTCTCCCTCAGGTTTAGGCATTCTTCTCTTATTTGACATTTTTTATTATATAATAACTGATGCACACTTTAGCTGGTGGTGTTCTGGGATAAGCACTGGACTGCTAACCATTAGGTCAACAGTTCAAAATCCATTAGCCACTCCACAGGAGAAAGATGGGGCTGTCTGCTCCTGTAAAGACTTAGAGCCTCAGAAACCTATTCAGGTTTGCTGTGAGTCAGAACCAACTGGATGACACCTAACAGCAATTGACGCATTGTTGTTGTTAAGTGCTGTCGAGTCAGCCTATGTAGGGCTTGAACAACTGACCTTGTAGTTTGCAATCTACTGACCTTGTAGTTTGCAATCCAGTGCTTATCCTCTGGAGCCACTGTACCCCCAGTTGACATACTTCAGTATTATAGATGTGAGTTATAAAGTAAACCCTGCAGCTACCCACCCAACTTACAAACCCACACAGTATCAGAAAGATACTCACTTGTACTGTATTGAGTATGCAAAGGCTTTCGATGGTGTGGATCATGACAAGCTATGGATAACACCGTGAAGAATGGATATTCCAGAACACTTCATTGTATTCATCAGGAACCTTTACATAGACCAAGAGGTAGTCATCAAAACAGAACAAGGGGATACTGAATGATTTAAAATTAGGAAAGGTATGCACCAGGGTTGTATTCTTTCACCATACTTATTCAATTTATATGCTGAGAAAATAATCCAAGAAACTGGATTATATGAGGAAGAACGTGGCATCAAGATTGGAGGAAGACCAATTAATAACCTGTGATATGTAATTGATACAACTTACTTGCTAAAAATGAAGAGGACTAAAATACTTACTGATGAATATTAAAGACTACAGCCTTCAGTATGGATTGCACCTCAATGAAAACGAAACAAAAATCTTCACAACTGGATCAATAAATAATATCATGGTAAATGGAGAAAAGATTGAACCTGTCAAAGACTTCATTTTGCTTGGATCCACAATCGACATTCATGGAAGCAGCAGTCAAGAAATCAAACACTGTATTGCATTAGGCAAGTCTGCTATACAAGTCCTCTTTATGATGTCCAACAGCAAAGATGTCAGTTGGAGGACTAAGTTGTGCTTGACCGAAGCCATGGTATTTTCAATTGCCTTATATGAGTATAAAAGTTGGGCAATGAATCTGGAAGACCATAAAAGGATCGATGCACAGGACTGGGCAGTGTTTTGTTCTGTAGGCATAAGGTCACTATGAGTCAGAACTGATTCAATGGTTCACAACAACAACAACAAATCTGTGACTACCTTAGGCCCTCTCCTCCCCGTCTCCAACCTTTCTCCTTTCCAGATGTCTCCACCATTCTTCATTTGATGGTTAACATTTCCTTGAATTTTAAACTGCTTTTTAAATCACATTTGTATGTATCCCTAAACAATGTATGTATTTTTAATGTCTCTTGCTTTTGAGCTTTATTAACTAGAATCCACACTTTGTGTCATTTTCTGTAACTTGTTTTTTCTCACTCAACCTTATATCTAAGTCCATTCATGCAGCTGCAGATAGTGACCCTGCATCCTGTGTGCTGTTGAACAACATTCCATTATAGGAATACATCACAGTTTATTCAGCTCTTCTTCCGCCCAAGCACTCTTGGGTTGTTCCTGGTTTTCGGATATGAGGAACAGAGCTTCTGTGAGCGTTCCTGGGTGCTGATTGTAAGGCCACTGCAACCTCAGCTGTGCGAGTCCATCTCTAAATGCTCAGATATGGTTCTATAAAGACACTACTGCCTCAGTTACTTGAAATTTATAGTAAGCCTTGTTATCTACTAAAAGAAATCTTCCCATCTCATTCCTCTTCTACAAGAGTCAGCTTGGCAAGTACTAGAGGGTGGTGGTAGAGGCAGTTTGATTATTTTACAAGTAACCAACAGTTGATAGTTTTATAACGTTGAATCTTCCCAAGTGTATACATGGAGTCCTTCTCTGGTGGTGGTGGTGGTGGTGGTGGTGGTATGCCGTGGAGTCGCTTTTGACTCAGCAATCCTTTATAGGGTTTCTGAGGCTGTAGCAGAACCGCTGGTAGTTTTGAACTGCTGACCTTGAGGTTAGCAGCCTGACTTCATAACCACTATGCTACCAGAGCTCCTTCTCTGTGTATTTGTTGTTGTTGTTGTTGTTGTTAAGTGCCATCGAGTTGGTTCTGATGCATAGTGACCCTGTATAGGGTTTCCAAGGAGTAGCTGGTGAGCTTGAACCACCGACCTTGCAGTTTAAATGACTTTGCAGTCTGACACATTAGCCCACAGCACCACATATTTAGGTATGGCTTAATGTTATCCTCCATGTATTTAGGTATGTTTCTTAATAATTTCTCAAATAAAGTCATAACATAAGGGTCTTTCATATCTTCTGCTAGATTTTCTTTTCTCTTAGCATTCCATGTTTTTAAAAAAACTTATTGTGACAAATAGTACAGAGAAAAGGGTATAAAATATAAAAGTTCCTTAAAATGTATTTATAAAGCAAACTCCCAAGGTCTCACCACACAGATTAAGAAAAATGATGTCGCCAGTCCCCTACAAAAGCTGCAAGTGCCCTTCTCAACCAAACTCCTCTCCTCTTCTCAAGGCAAGCTCTACACTGACTTCTATGCTAATGACTTCCTGGCTGTCCTTCAGTGTTTTAGTACTTGTCTTAGCTTGAATTCTCTACCAGAACAAAAGGCATAAAATGTATATATAAATATTGGTTGCTTACTTATGTGCCGTGGAGTTGGTTGCGACTCATAGCGACCCTGTACAGGGTTTCTGAGGCTATACATCTTTACAGGAGTAGGTTTGAACTACCATCCTGTGGTTAGCAGTCCAGTGCTTATCCTACAGTGTCACCAGGGTTCCTTCTGCTTGTACAAATATTTATAGTCGGTTTCCCATCTCTTTCACTTCTAGGGACACCATGCTTAAGTAGGCAATGCGGTAAGTCCACACAGGGCAGACTATTCTTTACTGCTTTGGTTCTGCTGTCCCATTACAGTAACCACGCCCACTTTGGCACTAAGTGACACCATTTAGCTACCACCATCTGGACCCCAACCACCCCCACCATTGTTGTTGTTAAGCGCCGTAGAGTCCGTTCAGACCCATAGAGACCCTGAACAGGGTTTCCGAGGCTGTAAATCTTTATAGGAGCAGAAAACCTCATCTTTCTCCCACGGACCAGCTGGTAGTTTCAAACTGCTGACCTTGTGGGGTTCGCAGGCTGATTCATAACCACTACGCTTGTTGTTTTGTGCCGTGGAGTCGGTTCCGACTCATAGCGACCCTGTACAGAGTTTCCGAGGCCATAAATCTTCACGGGAGCAGAGAGCCTCCTCTTTCTCATGCGGAACAATTGGTAGTTTCGAACTGCTGATCCTGAGGTTAACAGCCCGATTCATAACCACTACACTACCAGTATCTTAATTCAGTTAGGGCAGTCCCTACTATAAAATCTGACCTATATAGAAGAATAGTCACAATCATCTTCAAAGCTATTTGGACTCAACTTCACAAATTTGTTCCTCACAGTTGTGATGAAAGGTGTGTCCTCTGAGCACTCCCTCAGTGGGTTTATGGGTCCAACATGATCAATCCACTCTAACATTTGATTTTCCCTAAGCCTTTGGATACCTTCTTCTACAGTATAGCAAGGCACTTCTGGTATTTCAGTTTAATTGATCGTAGTCCACTTCTGGGAGTGCAGTAGCTCCATACAATAAGCACCGGATTGCAGATCACAAGGTCCAAGGTTCGAGTCCTCCAGCTACTCTGCAGGAGAAAGATGAGGCTTTCTACTCCTGAGGAGATTGGTTGTTATTACGTGCCATCAAGAGAGTTCCATCTAATAGTGACTCTGTTGTTTCCCAGGAGCGGCTGATGAGTTTGAATCACCAGCCTTGCAATTCAAACCAACCTTGTTGTTGTTGTTGTTGTTGTTGTTATGTGCCGTGGAGTCAGTTCCAACTCATAGCGACCCTGTACAGGGTTTCCGAGGCTGTAAATCTTTATGGGAGCAGAACGCCTCATCTTTCTCCCGCAGAACAACTGGTAGTTTCAAACTGCTGGCCTTGCGATACGCAGCCCGATTCATAACCACTACACTACCTGAGCTCCAAACCGACCTTGTAATCCAGTGCTTATCCTACAGTGCCGTATCAGGACTCCTGAGAAGATTTAAACTCTTGGAAACCCTATACAAGGTCACTATAAGTCTATGGCACTTAACAATAAAAATATATCTTCTCAGAAGCAGAAAGTTTCATCTTGCATGCTTCTTGTCATTTGACCTCTGGCTTTTGGGATGTGAACCGGAAGAAGCCTCCATCCTTCTACCTGCCTTGTAGATTTGGGGTTCATCTGCCTCTGTAACCACGTGATTGAATAGAAGCCTTCAGCTTGTCACCTGAACCATGGATTTGGGACATGCCAGCCCTCACAGTGCATAAGGTATTAAGTGTCATCAACAACAACAAAGCCACTTCTTGGTCCGTTGGTCCGTTTTCCAACCACCCAGCTAACATTTGAGCTGAAACACTGAATAAAGAATCTTTGCTTACTAGACCTACATCAGATTGAGCCAACTTTGTACCATTGTTCCACACGCCTAATAACCATTCCCACACATATTTCCCAAGTTTATATATATCAGAAAAATCAAGCAGTTATTTTAAAGTGTAGTGTACCTCCTCATGGAGCACCCTTTACACTTCATCTCTTGGGGCCCACTGTGAGTTAAGTCCTGGACCACAAGGTCAGTTTGAATCACAAGTTCGGCAGTTCAAACTCACCAGCTGCTCCTCGGAAACCCTAAACAGAGTCACTATGAATTGGAAACGAACCACAGCATTTAACAACAACAAAGATCTAGAAGCAAAAATACTTGGTTGATGGGAATCTAGGGACAGTAAAAAATAACTTGCAAGTCTTTTGCCTCAGTTACTGCCTCAGACAATTCCCCAAGCAACTCCTCAGTCAAGGAATCAACTGCTCAGAGGAATCTAGGTTAATATCATCAGGTGGGAGTAGGAGCACTGAGTTTACTGACAAGGGTGATTTAGCAAACACGGCTGGGTTAAAGTCTTTAGATGTGGGTGGATGGGCTGGTTCTACTGCCAAGAGTGATTCAACAGAATTTATGGGCTAAGTGTCTCTTATCTTCTTCAGTATATCTTTGGATCCCAAGTTTTAGGATCCCATGTCTTCTCAGTTGATTTCCTCACTTTAACTTTAGACACCATTGAAAGTAGGAATTCAATTGGTGTTGTAATTCAGCTACTCTTAGGATAAGACTCTGTGTGTTTGGTTTCCAGCAATTTCAGCTCTGTTACTACAAGAAATTAGGATTTCTTTCAGGGCACAAATAGCAACTTTCATGTCTTTTATGTAGCACTTGAGCTGAGATTCTGAAATCCCTGAACTCATCCTTTTCTTTCTCTGTTTGTCCTATTGAAAGCAGAGCCAACCAATCAGCTGAAAGTTTGACAAAATCATTGAAAGTCATTACATATACCATCACCCAGAGCCTTATCTCTCACAAATACATGATCCAATGACCATGATAGTTTGTGTATTTCTATTGCCATGTATTAATCATACCATGGATTAATAATATCCTCTTAAAGTTATTAGTACCTTTAGATCTAGCTAGATTTGAGAATCAGTTCAGAAAACTCATCCTTAAGATTTTGTTCTTCTAGAATTACTCTGGTAGCGTAGTGGTTACGAATTGGCCTGCAAACTGTAAGGTCAGCAGTTTGAAACTACCAGCCATTCCGCGGGAGAAAGATGAGGCGTTCTGCTCCCATAAAGATTTACAGCCTCGGAAACCCTGTACAGGGTCGCTATGGGTCGGAACTGACTCCATGGCACAGAACCAACACCAGAATCACTCTAGGAGTCCTGGTATGGTGCTGTAGGATGAGTACCAAACTGCTAACCAAAAGGTTGACAGTTCAAATCTATCAGCTGTTCCTTGGAAATCCTATACCAGGTGGCTATGAGTCAAAACCAACTAGATGGCACTTAACAACATCAACAACAACAGAATCCTCTTGGTATCAAATGTCAGTCTGGGTTCTCTAGAAGAGCAAAATCATTGAAACATATATAATTACACAAAGAGAGATTTACTTCCAGGAAAGGGCTCACATAATTGTGAGAACTGGCAAGTCCTCAATCTGTGGATCAGGTAGCAGATTGAAGGCTCACACTGGCTCACACTGTTACAGGGGATGACTAATACAAAAGCTTCTGCTGATTTATGTGGTTATAGGAAGTGAGGAACACAGAATCTGCAGGCTAGGTGGCAGGATGAAGACTTCGACTTCTGTCTCCAAAACCAGAAATCAGGTGATGGTAAGCTCACAGTATCAAGCGAGACAGCAAACTTTTCAGAACATCCATTCCTATACTGGGCCCCAGCCCCAAGGACACTCCCCTTTCAATTGATTGGCTGTTTCTATTAGCTCACAAAATGGAAAATGACTACATAATGTCTGTCAAACCACTGAGAATCACAGCTTAACTGAGAATCAAAGCACTTAGAGTCACCTGTTGACACCTAACATTAACAATCACAGGACTGGAGTATATGGTCCCACTTGAGGTTAATTTTGCATGTTTTAAAAGTTTACACAAAATAATACACTGAGAACTCTTTTGTGTCGAGGATTAAATTGTGTCTCCCCAAAATGACAAGGTCATGATTCCCAGTATTGTGTGGTTGTCATCCTACTGTGTGATCTGATGTCACCATCCTGTGTATTGTGAATCCTGAATGCTGCCTGTGGTTAATGAGGGAAGATCAGGCTATGTTACTATCTTTGTTCTTTAGTGCTACTAAAACAGAAATACCCCATGGAGATGGCTTTACCAAATAGAAATGGATTCTCTCACAATTGAGGAGTCTGGAAGTCCAAATTCAGAGCACAGGCTCTGGATAGAGGTCCTGTCTCCTTTCAGCGTCTGTAAGCCCATGTGTCTTGGACAAGACACAGGAATTCTCCATGTGCCTTGGCATCAATTTCCCTATAGATCTAGAGAGTTCACAGGGCAGGGAACCTAAGCACAAAGGAAGCACCCCACTCCCAGCTCTTCTTTCCTGAGGCAGTGGGTCTCTCTGAGCTCTGTTCACTTTTGTATCTCAAAGGAGATGAACTCAAAATACAACCTACATTTTGAAATGTTCAGAAAATTTTAGTTGCATGTGATATTCCTGATATTGTTCTATGATTTCTGCATTCCTTTGGGTCACCTTTCTTTGGAATGGGCACAATTAATTGGCTAGGTAGCTAGCTGTCTTCCAAATTTCTTGACATAGATGAGTGAATGCCTCCAGTGCAAACAACTTATTAACATAATCAAAGTGAGGCTTTACAATACATCCGATTATAGCTGATCTCATCAGATCACCTCATGGGAGTAATAGCATCGTATTAGATATTGTCATGGAGGTGATACAGCATCTTAACTGCTAAACCTCTGGAAATCCTGGCCAAGCCAAGGGAACACAAAACCTTAACTATCACAGTCACAGAGGAGTAGGTCCCAATTTTTATGTTAATGAGGCAGGCTCTGGTCAGCAGGATTAGGATATATCTTGAGTTAATCTCTCTTGAGATAGAAAAGAGATTAGATAAGCAATCAGAGATGGAGGTTATTTTAACAAGATGTAAGGCTTTCTTTCAGGGCAAAAATAACAACTTTCATATATTTTATAGCACTTGACCTGGGATTCTGAAGCCTTGAGATCATTGTTTTCTTTCTCTACTTGTCGTAGTGCAAGTAGAACCAACCAGTCAGGTTTAGAAGTTAAGATGTAGTTATCGCCTCTATGATGAGATCTAATATGATTCAACCACCCCATGATGCAATTCCTCACTTTATTATGTCCTGATTACCACCAAGAAAGGAGTCTTGGTGTGGTGCTGTGGGTTAATGTGCTGGACTACAAGGTCGGTTTGAACCACAAGGTTGGCAGTTCAAGCTCACCAGCCGCTCCTCAGAAACCCTATATAGGGTTACTGTGAGTCAGAACTGACTCGACAACAACTACAAAGAAAGAAGTGCCTGGAGCAGAATGCATCAGTGTCCCTGCTCTGAGGACCTCCTACACCTAGAGGAAGATTGATTCCAAGAAACATGGAGATCTACAAGGAATGCCATTGTTGTTGTTAAGTGCCTTCGAGTCAGTTCCCACCCATAGCAACCCTGTATCGGGTTTCCTAGGAGCTGCCAACACTAAGGTTCAAACCGACTTTGCAGTCCAGTGCATTAACTCACAGCGCCATATTAAACAGAGACAAGGACATTCCCCTAGATCTAACAAAGAAGGAAAGCATGCCCTGAAAGTTGTCACACTGAACTCAAACTTCTAGCATCCGAAATTCAGAGAATACACTTGTGTTATTTCTGTTATAGCAGCACTAGATAATGAAGATATTTTATATTTCGTTTCTTTTATCTAACACTATGATTCTATTATTTAACGTTACATAGGTAACCTTGTCACTGTAATAGAACACATGAAGACCAATATCCTAGGCATTATTAGTGAGCTGAAATGAACTAGTACTGACCATTTTATATATGACAGTTATATGCTTTGCCATGCTGGGAACATTAAAATGAAAAGGAATGGCATCATATTCATCATCAAAAAGAACATTTCAAAATCTATCTTGATGTACAATGCTGTCTGTGGTAGGATAGTATTCATATCAACAAGGAAAACCAGTTGATAGCACTTTTCAAGTTTATGTACCAACCACTAAAACCAGTGAGGATGAAGTTGAAGAATTCTACCAATTACTTCAGTCTGAACTTGATCAAACATGCAATCAAGATGTGTTGTTCATTACTGGTGATTGGAATGTGAAAGTTGGAAACAAAGAGCAAGGATCAGTAGTTGTAAAATATGGCCTTGATGATAGAAATAATGCTGGATAGTACATGATCTAATTTTGTAAGACCAATGATTTATTCATTGCAAATACCATTTTTCAACTATGCAAAAGGTGACTATGCACATGGAACTCACTAGATGGAATACACAGGAATAAAACGGTCTACATCTGTGAAAAGAGACAGTAGAGAAGCTCAATATTATCAGCCAAAATATGGGCAGGGACAAACTGTGGAACAGACCTCATTGCTCAGAAGCAAGTTCAGGCCAAAGCTGAAGAAAATTAAAACAAGTCCACAAAAGTCAAAATATGACCTTTACTATATCTCACCAGAATTTAGAGAGCCTCTCAAGAACAGATTTGAGGCATTCAACACTAACGACCGAAGACAAAGAGAGTTGTGGGATGACATCAAGAACATCATCCAGGAAGAAAACAAAAGTTCCATTAAAAAAAGAGAGAAACAAACAGACAAAAATGAAAGTCAGAACTATACTCATGAGCATAGAGAATCTAAAACGAATGGAAGGAATGACAAAGTAAAAGAGCTGAAGAGAAAGTTTCAAAGGACAGCTCAAGAAGACGAAGTCAAGTATTATAATGAAAGATGCAAAGGCCTGGAGTTACAAGACCTAAAAGAGTAGAACACACTCAGCATTTCTCAAGCTGAAAGCACTGAGTAAAAAATTCAAAAAAAATTCAAGCTTTGGTTTACAATATTGAAGAATTCTATGGGCAAAATATTGAATGATGCAGAAAGCATCAAAAGAAGATGGAAGTACACAGATGGAATACACAGTCACTGTACCAAAAATAAAGGGTCAATAT
>NW_006408622.1:11064439-11066294 GCF_000296735.1 Chrysochloris asiatica
CTTTCAACTGTGCAGATCATGACAAACTATCGATAACATTGTGAAGAATGGATATTCCAGAGCACTTAATTGTACTCATGAGGAACCTGTACATAGACCAAGAGACAGTTGTTAGAGCAGAACAAAGGAATTCTGAATTGTTTAAAATCAGAAAAAGTGGTAAAGTTGTATCCCTTCACCATCCTATTCAATCTGTATGATAAGCAAATAATCTGAGTAGCTGGATTAGATAAAGAAGAGCATCAGGATTGGAGGAAAAGTCATGAACAACTTGTGATATGCAGTTGATACAACCTTGCTTACCAAAAGTGAAAAAGACTTGAAATACTTACTGATAAAGATAAAAAAACAAACTATAGTTTTCAGTATGGATTGCACCTCAATGTAACAAAAACAAAAAACCTCACGATGGGACTGAAAATGGCATCATGATAAATGGGGGAAAGGTTCAAGTTGTCAAAGACTTTACTTTGCTTGAATCCAGAGTCAATACTCATGGAAACAGCAGTCAGGAAATCACACGACATATTGTATTAGGCAAATCTGCTACACAAGACCTCTTAAAAGTGTTAAAGAGCAAAGATATCAGAGGACTAAGGTGTACCTGACCCAATCCATGGTATTTTCAATTGTCTCATATGCATGTGGAAGTTGGACAATGAATAAGAAGACCATAGAAGAATTGATGCATTTGAATTGTGGGTGTTGGAGATGAATATTAAAAGAACTACAGCCAGAATGCTCCTTAGATGCCAGAATAGTTACACTTTGTCTCTTGTACTTCAGACATGTTATCAAGAGGGACCAGTCCCTGGAGAAGGACATCATGTTTGGTAAATGGAGAGTCAGTGAAGGAGAGGAAGACCCCCAAGAAGATGGGATGACACAGTGACAACAGCAACGAACTGAAACATAACGATAATTGTGGGAATGGCACAGGTCTAGGCAGTATTTCATTGGTCCTCGGAAACCCTGTACAGGGTCGCTATGGGTCGGAACCGACTTGACGGCACTTAACAACAACAACACCATTGTCACTATGACTCAGAACTGATTCAATGGCACTTAAAACAACAACCTCCTAAACTAATACAAATAAAAGTAGAAAATCTAAACAGACCCATAACAGAGGAAGATATTGGAGATGTCATAAAAAAAAACCTACTCCCACACACACAAAAAAAGTCTAGGACTATTTGATTTCATGGGGGAATTTTACTAAACACTAAAAAGAGTTAACACCAAATATACTCAAACTCTTCAAAAACACAGAAGAGGAAAGAATGCTCTTCAACTTATTCTGTGAAACTTGGGTCTGATACCAAACCAAATCCAAGAAAAGGCATCATCAAAAAAAAAATTACAAATTAATAAGGGTCATGAATATAGATGCAAAAATTTCCAACAAGATTCTAGTCAACAGAATTCAACAGCACATCAAAATTCATACACCACAATCAAGTGTGCGTACACCAGAAATGCAAGGATGGCTCCATATTAGAAAATCAACAGATGTAATTCACCATATAAATACAACAAAGGAAAAGAACTACATGATCGTATCACTTGATGCAGAAGGGGCATTTGATAAACTCCAGCACCCTTTCCTGATAAAACCATCAGCGAAGTAGGGATAAAAGGGAAATTTCTCAACATAATTAAAAGCATACATGCAAAACCAATAGTCAATATTATTCTCAATGGAGAGAACATGAAAGCCTTCTGCACAAGGATGCCTGTTATCATGACTCTTATTCAGTATTGCATTGGAAGTCTTAGCCAGAACTATAAGGCAAGAAAGAGAAATCAAAGGAATCCAAATAGGAAAGGAAAAGCATTGGAAACCTTATATAGA
>NW_006408622.1:11070199-11076226 GCF_000296735.1 Chrysochloris asiatica
CATCTTGAACTTTTGTGAACGGCTGTTGATACAGCGGCCTGAAGTGCAGGATGTGGCTGGGGATTGGCAGCAAAGGAGTGCAGTCCTCCCTTGTTCCTGTGCCCTCCTGGCAGCTGGAGGCATGACCAGTCCCTGCCTTCACTAACCCAGCAGCCATTGGCACCCTCTCATGTTCCTCCTCTGCTCTGCCGGAGGCTGGATGCCAGACAGCACTCCTGTTACTGGAGGCATGTGGACCCACCCTGAACTGCACTACACCAACAGTGAATGGAGAACAACATTCACACTTCAGTCTCTACCACATCCATCAGAAGACAGGTGATGTATGCCTGAGATCTCAACAACAGACAATCCCCCATTAAATATAAATACACCACAATGTGTTGGAGAAAACAGATGACAACTTCAGCTTACATGAAGAAACAAGACAGAGCGTCTCCAGCAAGTGACCAAAATAGTCAGAAACTATTACACCAGCGATGGTGTTGAAACTACCTGATAAGGAACTTTAAAAAAATGCTACTTAGGCAACTTCAACAGATTGAGAGAATAATCAAGAAAATTGCAGATGAAATCAAGGAAAACATGAACAAAGCTATAGAAGAATTCAGGAAGCAAACTGACAAAATAAAAAACTAAATAAAAGGGAACCATACAAAACCAGTATCTGAAAAGACAGAAGGTTAATACAAAGACTTCAGAAGTAGATAAGACACTGAAAGGGGCAAGAAATAGAACTGAATCAATTGAAGGCCAAATAACTGTGCTTGAAGAGAAATTGCTCAATATTCATCCACTAGAGGAGCAATCAGACAAAAGAAAAAGAAGAAAGCTTAAGAACTAGATGGGACACTATGAAGAGAACTAACTTAGTGGGAATGAAATTCCAAGTTCAGAAGAGACACACATACACAAAACTAACAAATTTATTCTCTCACAATCTAGGAGTTTAGAAGTCCAAATTCAGGGCACCAACTCTAGAAGACTTTCTCTGTGTGTCAGCTCTGAGGGATGGTCCTTGTCTCCTTTCAGCATCTGTGGGCTGGTGTCCCTTGGAGATCTTCTTGTGTCTTGACATCAGCGCTCTGGGTCTAGGAGGTTCTTAGTGCAGGGACTCTGGGTCTAAATGATACCCTCTGTTTCCAGTTCTTCTTTCTTGGTGCCTACTTGTTTCATCTCATATCTCAAAAGAGATTAATTCAAACTACAACTTAATCCTATAGATTGTATCCCACCTCATTAACATCATGTTGTTGTTGTTAAGTGTCATTGAGTCTGTTCTGACTCATAGCAACTCTATGTAGGGTTTCCAAGAACAACTGGTGAGCTTGAACCACCAAACTTGTGGTTCAAACCAACCTTACAGTCCAGTGCATTTATCCACAGCACCACACCAGCACTCCCATTAACATCATAGAGATTAGGATTTATAAAACATAGGATAATTACATGAGATCACAAAATGGAAGGTAATTTCATAATATTGAGAATCATGACTTAGCTAAATTGACAAGTATATTGGGGGGCAACACAGTTCATTCAAGCCATTACACCAGCTACCATTACCAACAATTTGATTATCTCCACAACAGAAGTATCCTGATAGAAGAGGAGAAAAATGGAGAACAGAACATAAATTCTTAAAAAGTCCAGCTCTACGAGACCAGTGGACACTAGTGGACTCCGTGAGACTATTGCTCTGAAATACTCTTTAAACCTTGAACAGAAACTGTCCTGCAGTCACCTTTTAGTGAAACAACGGATTGACACACGAGATATATTGCATACGAGTACTCCTACAATGCTTCATTAAAAAGCCCTCTCTATGAGACTCTAAAACAAACACGAGAAGATAAGGGAGCAGGGAAACTAGAGCTCTAGACACGGAACAACCAGAACACAATTAAAGAAAATACTGGCACACCATGAAAAAAAAAATGTAACTGATGTCACTGGAAAATTTGTGTAGAAATTGTCAAATGGAAACCTAATTTGCTGTATACTGTCTCATTGAAACTACAATAAAATATTATTTTTTGATAAACAACATTTTGCTGGCTGTATCGATCTGCTTCTGATTTGATATGTCACTTCTGATCTCTTCTCTGAGGGTGTCCACCTGTGTCTGGTAAGATTTGACTTCTTGTTAAATTTCACCCATATTCTCTGTATAGATTTCTTCTCTAAATGTATCTGATTTGGGTCAAAGTCCTTCCCACACTCTCCATCCAGGAAGGTTCCAAGTCATTTGTTGTTTTCCTCCTTTGTTGGCATCCTAAGGGTTCCTTTGGGCTAGACTAAGCTCCATCTCTACAAAACAGTACATTTCTAGGTACCGTATAGGCATCCTTGGGTGAACCAGATCATTCCCTCCCAGCTAAAGCTGTCTTGACTTCTAAACAGTGTTGATAAGGGCCTCATAAACTTGTTTCCTCCAGTGTCTTGGATCAAAGTGAGGCTAATGCTGCTGTTCTCATGGCAAAGACACCCAGTCCAAGACCATTTCCTGCCTCCAAACTTGGAGGTATCTGATGAAGGAAGCTTCAGGTACCTCGAGGTGCCCAAAGAATTACCATCTTGGCAAAAACATTGTTAAGATAAAGAGGGAATTTATTATTTTTTTTATTATTATTATTTTGTGGACCAGAACATTAAAGATCGGTCCTCCAAGGGTTTCTTGTTTCTCCTCAGTTTTCTTCTTGGCACCTGCTGTTCTGTTTTACCTCCTTCTTTTATCCCCACGTGAAGGGCTCAATCCTTCAAGGACAGCCTGTGCTGCTTCTTAACTCCTAAAAGAACATTATTTTTCTGATCATTTGGGTTCATTCCTAGAAGAACTTGTCAGGAACCAAATATAATATTTTGTAGAAAATGTTTTGAAGGGATCTCTCATGGCTGGTGGAGTTTCCATCCGTAGTTCACCCAGACGGGGGAGACATGATGGAGGCTCCAATCCAGCAGCAACGCTGAGAGCCTTTTAATAAACCGCAGTGGTATTCTAGGTTGTCTCTCTCCCACTGACATAGATATTGCCAGTTGTCCTTCCAGAAAATGGGAATTAAGCTTTGGACAGATGGACAAGGCCTCTGTGGTCAATGAGCTTACAGCCTCATCTATAACGCATGGAATGTGTTTTAACTTACCTCATGTCATATTGAGAGAATTTAACAGCATGCTGTTGTAGGATCAGCACTGGACTGTTAACCACAAGGTCTGTAGTTCAAACCCAAAAGCTGTTCCTTGGAAGCCCTATACAGGGTCGCTATGAGTCAGAACCAACTCTTTGGCAGCCAGCCCTTAAATAGAACAACGCAATAATGGAGTTCTGGTCTGGTTCTGTAGGATAACAAAGTCTGCTAACAAAAAAAGTCTGCAGTTCAAAATCTCCAGTCACTCCTCGGAAACCCCACACAGGGTCACTGAGTCGGAACTGACTTGATGGCAGTTAACAACAACAACGAAGTCATAGAAAGGAAAAACTTTGCTGAGCTAAAGCACACGGTGAGTGTCTAGTCACTAGTCACTGTTGTAGCTATGATGATGTTTCCAGCGAGGTGTTTGAAAGACCGTCTATAGCTGGGGATTTCAAGAAACCACACTATACAAGATCATGGAAACTGGATGTTAGGAAAATAAAGTTAGGAAAAATGTAAGAATTGCAGCATACCTGTCACTTTGTTATGCTAATTATTTTTTTCAGCCCCAAGTATTTTTCCACACTGCTTAACAGGAAAATTCTTAAAACGACAAAGCAATCCATAGTTGTTTGCAAGAAAACATAGAAGCAAGGAAAGCATTCCATTTCAGTTTACAGCCAAGCCACTGAGAAGAGTCCTTCAAATAGGACAGGTTTTGTATGATTAAATTTGTTTTGTTGTTTTTTGGCTGTTTTATATATATTGGGGGTTTGCATATTTTTGCCTTTATTTATTATAAAACATTTAAAATAGGTGATTAAATGGGTCCTGGTGTGGCTCTGAGGGTTAATGCACCAGACTGCAAGCCGTTTGAACTGCAAGGTTGGCGGTTCAAGCTCACTAGCTGCTCCTGGAAACCCTATACAGGGTCGCTATGGGTCGGAACCGACTCAACAGCACTCAAAAACAATAATTTTAATAGGGGGCACGGTGGCTCCATGTGATAAGCACTGGATTGTGAACCACAAGGTCCACAGTTCAAGCCTGCCAGCTACTCAGGGGGAGAGATGAGGCATTCTGCTCCCGCAAAGATTAAAAGGTCTTGGAAACCCTATACAAAGTGACTATGAGTCAGAACTGACTCAAAGTCATGTAACAACACCAAAAAATTTTAATAGGGAACCTCTGGTGTGGCAC
This sequence comes from Chrysochloris asiatica, assembly GCF_000296735.1. Lineage (NCBI taxonomy): Eukaryota > Metazoa > Chordata > Mammalia > Afrosoricida > Chrysochloridae > Chrysochloris > Chrysochloris asiatica. The sequence continues at coordinate 11,074,534 of NW_006408622.1, forward strand.
TGAAGGATAAGCACTGGACTGCTAACTGCAAAGTCAATGGTTCAAATCCACCATCTGCTCCTCGGAAACTTTATACAAGGTCTCTGTGAGTTGAGACCGAATCAATAGCACTTAACAAGGACAACGATCATTTTAATGGAGCCCAGGTAGTTAGTGGGTTACACATTGACTATTAGCTGCAATGTCAACAGTTCGAATCTACCAGCTGCTCTGCAGAGGAAACATGATGCTTTCTGCTCCCATAAGATGAACAACCTCAGAAATCCTATATAGGGACACCGTGAGTTGGAACCAAGTTGATGGCACACAACAATTTTAACTGATAACAATTGGCCTTGTTCCTGCAAGTCTGAAAAAAGAAGAAGGGACTCTGGGAGCTGGCAACACAAGTGGAGGAGGCTCAGACTGCTTACGGAATGAGTAGACATTTCTAGGTGGAAAATGACAAAGTGGCCCACACTGAGGCAGACAACGCATGCACACACACATGTCAGCAAGCACACGGAGGCCACTCTCAACACTTCTGCACACTGAATACAATATCACCTGCCCTAAGAAACAGCAGAAAAATTTAGTCTGGTTTGGGAAAGTCTGTACTTAAAACGTGATTTGAAATGTAAGTTTCAGTGTTGTGCACATGGTGAATGAATAAGTGAAGTTCAGATTTAAATGACACCTGGAGTAGTTTCCTAGGACTTCTGTAATAAATTACTATAAACTTGGAGGCTTCGTCCCTCTCTTCCCATGAATCTAGAGTCCTCAGCTGCTCCCTCTCTCCATGTCTCCATCTCTGCCTCCATATCTGTCTGGTATCGCTGCTTCTCTGGATAAGGTCTTGCATTCCACATGTGCTCTTCTTCCTTGATGATCCTCGGGTCCTTTGTTTCTGGATGGTAAGATTAACTACTCCCCTGGTTTTGTTACAAAACTTCTACCTTTACAATTGTGACAGTCGCAATTACTCATGAAAACAAGTACTCACTATTGAATCATAAGAATCTTATCCCCATTTCTTTTCACCAGACAATCTATACAAGATGAAAACTATTCAGTGGGGACTCTTTCTTCCCCCCACACTCTTAAACTAAACTGCTTCTTAAAAAACCTTGTAAGCCAGTCACTTTGTGCCTTTATTGTCCCCTCATTTTAGGTAGCCAATGTCTAGGTTGCTTGTCCTTATCTACCCTGTGTACAGAGGGGATAGCATTGATACTTGATGTAAAGACTCCTTCCCTCTCTATTGGTATTTACAGTTACTATCTCCATGAGTAACGACCTCTGGTAGCGTAGTGGTTATGTATTGGGCTGTGAACCTTAAGGTTAGCAGTTTGAAACTACCAGCCTCTCCGTGGGAGAAAGATAAGGCTTTCTGCTCCTGTAAAGATTTACAGCCTCGGAAACCTGTACATGGTCGCTATGAGTCGGTACCGACTTCACGGCACTTAAACAACATCTCCATGAGTATAGGTCAGGTTCATCAAATTGTAGCAATTTACCTTTGTTGTTGTTGTTGTCAGGTGCCATCGAGTCAGAACCGACTCATAGTGACCCCATGCACAACAGAACGAAACAACGTCCAATCCTGGGCCAACCTCACCACTGCTGCCACATTTGAGTCCATCAATGATGCCACCTGGCCAATCCATCTCGTTGGGGGTCTTCCTCTTTTTCTCCAACCCTCCATCTTACCAAG
>NW_006408622.1:11079463-11089487 GCF_000296735.1 Chrysochloris asiatica
TATTCTGTGTTGTTGCTGATGGAGCTCCTCATTGCACTTCTACCCAATCCACCATCTTGTTTGTTGTCTCTGTGTATCTCTTTTGTCTGTTTCTTTTAAGAACACTTGTTCTTGAATTTACAGTCCACTTGAAAAATCCAGGAAGGTCTCATCTCAAGATCTTTAACTGCAACTCAAGATATGCAAAGAGTTTTTTTCCAAATCCATTCACAGATTTGGGGTTAGGACTTGGACATTTTTTAAAGGTCACCAGTCAACCCATCACAACACTGGAGAGAAAATAATGTAAATGTTCACTAAAATAAATGTGAAACAATGATCACGGAAGCTTTATTCATAATCGTCAAAAATTAGAAACAGCCATTGTAAATGTTTGTCCATCTGCAATATTTTAATTAACCCAATTGTGGTATGTTCATATAATGAGATGCTCTACAGCACTGAAATGACAGTTTATTGTCACAAACATCAACATGGATGTATTCCCATTAAGATGAAGTTTGAAAACATACAAAATGAATTCATGGAGATCAAGGTCAGAATTAGACCGCAAGGTCTGTTTGAACCACAAGGTCAGTGGTTTGAACTCACTCCTTGGAAAACGTATATAGGGTCGCAAACCAATTCCATGGTACTTAATAGCAACAAACAACTAAGGTCAGAATAGTAATTATTTCTAGGAGTACTAACTGGGAGGACATAAGAGGCCTTCTGAAGTGTTGGAGGTATTCTATATTATAATTTGAGTGGTGGTGACATGCTGTATACATATGAAAAATTAATTATGCTGTAACTTTAAATTTTATGTATTTTATTATATGTACATTATACTTCAAAAATAGTTTAGAATGAATCAAATAAAATTTTAATTAGGAGAAATATATCACTAACATTAGAATATTTAAATAGCTTTATTGAAAAAGAATTGATGTATGATAAATTGTACATATCTAAGTTGTACAGTTTTTATTTGATATATATATATATATATATATACACACACACACACACAATCACAAAACATCACTACAATCAAGGTAACCAACATGTAGTTGTTGTTAAGTACTGTCAAGTCTGTACCGATTCATAGTGACCCTGTATAGGGTTTCCGAGGAGTGGCTGGTGGGTTTGAACCACTGACCTGTGGCTCAAACTGACCTTGCAGTCCAGCGAATTATCTTGCAGCACCACACCAAAACTCCTTACAAACATATTCATCACTCCTAAAAGTTTCCTCCTACCCTTCCCTACACTCCCCTTATTCCACATATATTAACATTTTTGTTAAATTTTTTTCATAAATAAAACTGTTGTACTCTTTCTTTCAGAAATTAATGCCAACACAGCAAGGAAAACTGAGACTCAGAAATACACTTTCCACTTCTGGCATAACTAAGAGTTATCTGACAGACCAGACTATGGTCTATAAGAAAGTACTTCCAATACCATGAAAGTCAAATAAATACAGGAAGAAACTGAGAAAGAGTGCCTATTGTTACAATTTCAGACTAAATCTGCAAAGCACAGGACATTCATCCTAATGGGAAAACCAACAGTCACCTGTTAGGAATATAAATAATGGCAGCTGTGACTTTCCTGAAACTGGCTGCCTTAGAGGTCTGGGGCCTGGCGGAAGAATCAATGCACACTTGTAGGGACAGGAAGCTGCTTAAAGGCGGAAGTAGAGGTGAGATGTTAATTGCGAGCGACTTGCCTGCTGTCTACCACTTCTGGCAGACTGGAGTGAAGGAAAGTTATTTAACTTGACTGGGAACCAGGAAAAATTTCTTGCTAGGGAAGAAAAGAAGTTCCCTCCCCCTTTCCTCCAATCTCCATTGTTGTAGTTTAGTGTCCTTGAGTCAGTTCTGACTCATAGGACTAGGATTCTGAGATGCATCTGGTGGGTTTGAACCACAGACCTTGTGGCTAGCAATCTAGTGCCTATCCTACAGCGCCATATCAGGACTCCCCCAATATCCATGTTTTTGTTAAGTGCTGTCCAGTCGTCGGTTCCGACTCTGAGCGACCCTATTTAGGGTTTTCAAGAAGCAGCAGGTGAGTTTCAATGACCAATTTCCACAGATCTGTCTAATTAGTTGGCACAGGAAGCACTCACCTAACTCATGGTTCCAACATTACTGAGAGGAATGCACAACTATGTTTAAGGGGAAGTGTTCTGATAGTTGCAACTTAATGTAAATACATAAAAAGTAAGATGAAGCAAGAACACTGAACTGTTTATAGTGGAATCTGGCTGGTGGAGGAAGATTTAAAAAAAAAAACAAAAACAATTTTGATAAAGGAAATGAGGGTAAGTTGTTAGAATTTGATGAACTTGACCTATACTTATAAATGCAGTAGCTCAAAATACCAACTGAGAAGGAAGGAGTCGTCACATCAAGTATCAATCCTATCACCTCTGTATACAGAATAGTAGGGATGGGCAACTTAGGCATTGGCTACCTAAAATGAGGGAGTGATAAAGGCACAAAGTGACTGGTTTACAAGTTTTCAAGAGGGAGTTTAGTTTAAGAGTGTGCAGTGGAAGGTAGAGGCTCTATTTAATAGTTTTCATCTTGTCTAGACGGGTCTGGTAAAAAGAGATGGGGATAAGATTCTTATTATTCAATAATGAAAAATTGCTATCATGACTAATTGTGACTGTCACAACTGTAAAGATAGAAGGTTTTTTTTAACAAAAATGGGGGAGTAGTTAATCTTACAGTACAGAAACAGAGGACCCTAGGACCATCAAGAAAGAAGAGCACAAGCAGAGTGCAGGACCCTATCCAGAGAAGCAAGGACACCAGAGATGGAGGCAGAGATGGGGGCATGGAGAGAGGGAGCAGCTGAGGACTCTGGATTCATGGAAAGAGAGGGACTAAGAGCTGGTGGCCAGGAGGCAGGCTTGCAGAATGTGCCCTTTGAGTGTTTAAATGATTAAATATTCCTGAATGTTTCTGTGTACATCCCCTCCCGCCCGCCACTCCCCAAAAGAATTGTCCATTAAACTGCGTGAAGACACTTGACGGCAACCACAACAAACATAATAACAAATACTTCTGCATTACCCTTATGTCCTCAGCTGGATTCCCACATAGTGGTTTGTGTGCCCCACGCTGAACTAGTCAAGTTCTGATTCTCAAGCCATCAAGTTCAAATGGGTACTATCTGTAAGTCTGGGCATTCTTCTACGTCTCCCCTCACTTCATATCAGTGGAACGCTTAGTGAACAGTTCTTAAGACTTTTCTGTGTTTAACAAAATTTTTCATTAAAAAGCTGGAGAAACAAGTTGGTTCTTTGAATAACTTACGTGAAAAAACTGGGAAACTTGATCAAGAAAAAGAATAAACAAACCATGTTGTTGTTGTTCTGCGCTGTTGGGTTGGTTCCAACTCATCACGGTCCCTATGCACAATAGAACAGAACACTGCTCAGTCCTGCGTCACACTCGTTATGATTATGTTTGCACATATTGCTGTTGTCACTGTCAACCCATTTCAGTGGGGAGCTATCTGTTTTTCTCTGACACTCCACTATGCCAAGAATGATGTCCATCTCCCAGCACTGCTACCTCCTGATCATATGTCCAAAGGAGAAGAGAGAAAGTCTCGCCATTCTCAATTCTAAGGAATGGCTGTACTTCTTCCAGGATTGATTTGTTTGTTCTTCTGCCAGTCCCTGGTACTTTCAACATTCTTCACCAACAAGATAATTCAAAAGCATTCATTCCCAATTCACTGTTCTACTTTCACATGCATATGAGGCAAGTGAAGTGACCATGATTTGAATCAGGCATACTTTAGTCCTCAAACTGACATCTTTGCTCTAGAATACTTTAAAGAGGTCTTTTGCAGCAGATTTTCCTAATGTAATATGTCATTTGATTTCTTGACTGCTGATTCCGTGAGTGTTGATTGTGGGTCCAAGCAAAATGAAGTCTTTGACAACTTCAATCTTGTCTCCATTTATCATGATGTTATTTATTGGTCCAGTGGTGAGGATTTTTGTTTTCTTTACATTGAGGTGCAATCTATACAAAGGTTGTAGTCGTTGATCTTCTTCAGTAATTATTTTAACATCCCTTATGAGCTCTGGTAGCATAGTGGTTACGAATCAGGCTGCTACCCTCAAGGTTGGCAGTTCAAAACTACCAGCTGTTCCATGGGAGAAAGATGAGGCTTTCTGCTCCCGTAAAGATTTGTAGCCTTGGAAACCCTGTGCAGGGTCACCATAAGTCAGAACCGACTCCACGGTACTCAACAACAACAACAATCTTCCAGCAAGCAAGGTTGTATCACCTGTACATCATAGGTTGTTTATGAGTCTTCCTCCAATCCTGGTGTTATGTTGTTCTTCATAGAATCCAGCTTCTCAGATTATTTTTTCAGCAGACAGATTGAATAACTACAGTATGATGAAAGGATACAACCCTGGTTCACAACTTTTCTGACTTGAAACCATCCCCTTGTTCTTCTTGAATGACTGCCTCTTGGTCGATGTACAGGTTCCTCAGAAGCACGATGGAGTGTTCTAGAATATCCGTTCTTTGTAATGTTATCCATAGGTTGTTATGATCTACACAGTTGAATGCATTTGCATAGCTAATAAAGCACAAGTAAATATCTTTCTGGTATTCTTTTCTTTCAGCCAAAGTCCATCTGATGTCAGCAGTCCCTCCTTTCACGTCCTCTTTTTAATCCAACTTGAATTTCTGGCAGCTCTCTGTTGATGTACTGCTGTAACCATTTAAAAATTTGATTCAGCAAAAGTTTACTTTCATATGCTATTGATGATGTTGTTCTATAATTTCCACACTCCATGGGTCACCTGAATGGACACAAATATAGATCTCTTCCAACCAGTTGGTCAGGTAACTGACTTCCAAATTTTTTGGCATAGCTAAGTGAATTCCAGTGGTTCAAAAATTGCCTCCTAAGCTCCCTTTCCTAGGAAATCCTAGAAGATGCATCCCACCAAAATGAGAGCGCCACCAAAAGGAGAATGGTAGTGGAGGTGGTGTGCCGTACAGTTGGTTCTGACTCATAGCGACCCTGTATAGGGTTGCCTAGGCTGTAAATCTTTCCAGGAGCAGAAAACCTCATCTTTCTACAAAGAAGAATAGATCAGATCAATATAACAAGATGGTGAAGGGAAGTCCTAGGATAAGAATTATGCAGATTGGAACAAGAGAACAGAAATACTGGAGACTAAATTATTCAAAGAAAGGAAAAAGAAAATTTGAGCTTTAGTTGCAAAGACAAGCAAAAAGGTTGCAGAGAAAGAAATGCAATCACAGCATACTACAGAGGTCAGCTGTAGCCAACATTTTCAATAGAATCAGTGAATAATGACTTAATAAAAAATAATGAGACTTCCAGCAAGATGGTGGACTAGGCAGACACACTACACAGACCCTCTAAAACAAAGATTGTTGTTGTTGTTAAGTGCCGTCGAGACGATCCCGACCCATAGTGACCCTGTATAGGGTTTCCAAGGAGCAGCTGGTGAGCTTGAACCGCCGTTCAAGCAGTTCAAACAGCTTTGCAGTCTGGCACATTAACCCACAGCGCCACACCAGGACTCCAAAACAAAGATAGGAGAGACAAACTATAACAGACACAGATAAAAATGTTGGCACACTGAACTTCAGAAGAAAGGTTAGAGAAGTGGACAGAGTGCTTGCTGGGAGAAAAAGCTGAGCAGGGACGGTGAGAAAGGGAGACTAACTGGTGAAAAGCTTGCCAGACTCAGCTCGGCCATCTACTGAGCAGCTTCAACAAAAGAAGGAGGCCTGGCAGAACAGATTCACACAGGTGATGGGAAAGGTACAATTCCTTCTTTTCCCCCATGTTGTGGTCAGCTCCCATCCTCATCTACTCACAATGAAAACTGCTGTCCAGGAGTTCAGAGCCATGTAGTTTGAAGCCATGCCAGTGTGAATTGGGGTCCTGCTGCACTGCTTTGGTGTGCCGCTTTAGTGCCTGGATTTAGGTGGGCTTGGCTCCAGACCTACAGAATCTGCAGAGCCACCAGACCAATATTTAACCAGTCACCCTGCCTCCAGCTGCCCTATGGTCCTAACAGACACTGAAATCAACTCCATCAAGAGCCCCAAGAACTACCTCCAGATTGAGCGCCGTGAACATAGATACCACCGAGGCCAAAAAGAACACCATCTAGGACAAGGAACTCTGCTGTCACATCCCTCCAACAACCACCTCATGAGCTCCTTGAATTGCAGGACCCACCCCTCTGCCTTCCCCCAGAGATGTCTCCCCTAGAGTTCCAGCAATTGCACTGTTTGTTTTCACAAATACAACAACCCTACAATGTCCCAGAGATAATAGACAATTTTACCTCACACAAAGAAACAAGAGAGTATTGCTCAAACAAATGAACATGATAACAGAGCCAGAAAATGTTTCTGAGGGAAAAAAGGTAATTGAACTAATTGAAAAGGAATTCAAAAGAATGATATCTTGGTGCCTTCAATGGACAGACAGAAAAATCAAGGAGAACACAAAACACTTTAGAAGAATTCAGAAATATGCTACTAGAACAAACAGATAAAATAAATTCAGATTTTGAAACAATGCAAGACTTACAATTAGAAATACAGAAGATTAATACTAAGATTTCAGAAGTGGACAATACATTGAAAGGGCAAGGGAGAAGATTTGAAACTGTCTTCCAAATTAGTGAGCTTGAAGATGAATCTCTCAATACTAGTATGCTAGAAGAATAATCAGAGAAAAAAAGAATGAAAAATCCAAAGGAAGGGTTATGTGGGATTCCAGGAAGAGGACCAACTTACAAGTAATCAGAATTCCAGAACAAGAAGAGACAAGCACACAGAAAACTGTCAAAGACTTGATGGAGGGGAATTTCTCTAACATCATGAAAGATGAGAAGCTATGCATATAAGAAGCTGAATGAACCCCAAAAGAGACAGATTCCAAAAGAAAATCACCAAGACATATCATATTCAAACTTTCCAAAATCAAAGACAAGGAAAGAATCCTGAGAGCAGCTCAGGAAAAATGAAAAGTTGCCTACAAAGGAAAACCAGTAGGGTAAACTCTGATTTCTCAGCAGAAACCACAGAGGCAAGATGACATATACAAAACTCTGAAAGAAAAAATTGTCAACCAAGAATTATATACCCAGCAATGTTATCCCTCAAATATGCTGGTGAAATTAGGACATTTCCTGATAAACAGAAATTAAAGGAGTTTGTAATGACCACACCAACTTTACAAAAAATGCTAAAGGGTGTTCTTTGGACTGAGAACCAACAACAGCAGACAGCAACCTGAGCTTACCATACATGACAACACCACCCAGAATTCAATCGAGATATTGGAGTATTTAAAGTAAAACAAACCTGTTGTTGTTGTTAGGTGCCATCCAACTCAGTTCTAACCCATAGCAACCCTACGTACAACAGAATGAACACTGCCCGGTACTGTACCTTCCTCACAATTACTGTACTTTTCAGTCCATTGTTGCTGTCACTGTGCCAAACCATCTCCTTGGGGGTCTTCTTCTGTTTTGCTGTCCCTCCAATTTACCTGACATGATGCCCTTCTCCAGGGACTGGTTCCTCCTGATAACATGTCCAAAGTAAGAGAGATAAAGTCTGCCCATCTTAGCTTCTAAGGAACATTCTGGTTATTCTTGTTCCAATATAGATTTATTGGTTCTTCTGGCAGTCCATGGTACCTGTAATATTCTTCTCCAACACCATAACTCAAATTCATCAATTCTTCTATTGTCTTTCTTATTCGTCACCGAAATTTCACATGCATACGAGGCTATTGAAAATACCGTGGTTTGGGTCAAGAGTACTTTAGTCCTCAAACTGACATTTTTACTCTCAAATACTAGGAGGTCTTGTGCAGCAGAATTGCCTAATGCATAATGTCACTTGGTTTCTTGACTGATGCTCCCATGAGTCTTGGTAAATCCAAATAAAATGAAGTCTGACAATTTCAATCTTTTCTCCATTTACCATGATGCTATTTATTGGTCCAGTGGTGAGAATTTTTGTTGTCTTTACATTGAAGTGCAATTCATACTGAAGGCTGGATGACTGAAAATAGGGAACCAGAGATATCAATGTATAATGGTATAATGAAGTCAACTACAAAGCAAAAAGAGGGAAGAGTGTAGATACAGAACTCCTAAATGGCGAGGACATCAAGTAGATTTCAAGATAAACAGATGGTTTTAAGCAGGAAAAAAATTAATAAATTACCGGGTAACCTCAAAGAAAAAAGAATACACCTGCACATCAAAACAACAAAAGAGAGAAATCCGAAAAATTTAGTAAACATTAACACAACAGAAATGAAAATGAAAAGAAAACCAACTAACAAAATGAAATCAGCATAGAAAATTATGTATAACAAAGAAATCAGCAGTACCATTTAAAACACACACGCTGAGAAAAATGACAGCAATCAATTCATACCTATTGAGAACTATACTGAATGTAAATGGATCAACAGGCAAGAGACTAGAAAGCATAATGGATAAGAAAACAGGATTCTTCAACATGCTGTCTACAAGAGACATATCAAAAAGATGGAGACAGTCTAAATGCTCTCCAATAGAAGAATGATTACACAAAGTCTGGTACGTACACATAACGGAATACAAAGCAATCTGTGAGATGAATCTGTGAGACCCCTCACAACATGGTTGGACCTGGAGGATTTTATGCTGAGTGAAATCACAAAAGGACAAATATTGTAGGAAACCAGTATTGTAAAAGGAGTCCTGGTGTGACGCTATGGGCTGATGCGTTGGACTGCAAAGTCGGTTTGAACCTCAAGGTATGTGACTCAAACACACCAGCTAATCCTTGAAAACTCTAATCAGGATGGCTATGGGTCAGAACCAACTTGATGGCACATATTAAAAACAACAAATGTTGCAAAAAGTTAAAAAAAAAAAAGGTTTTCTTGATAGAAGAAACAATCTATGATGGATCTTTACCAGAGCAAAAAGCCTCAACCTTTTCCGAATACCACCAGCGCTCCTGCACGTTCATCGTTGTTGTGAAGTGCTGTCGAGTCGGTTCCAACTCATAGCGACCCTATATAGGGTTCTAAGAAGCAGCTAGTGAGTTTGAACCTCAGACCTTGTGGTTCAAACCAACATTGTCTTATCCTGCAGCGCCACACATTCATTAGACTCAGCAATTTTAATTCTAAGAATCCAAGTCATGGAAATACTGATAATATACAGAAAATTATTTGCACATGGAGATTCAATGCAGCATGATCTGCAATGAGAACAAAGCAAAAAGGCATTTTCTGTGATATTTACAAAGTATTATTGACAGAACATTATAATTATTTGCTTTGCTTTCTCCATTGCCAATGTGCTTCTGTGAAACTGCTAACCATAATAGTGTTTTGAGGACTTCGTTGTAATGCACTTGGTACATTTACAGAGAAGGATTGTGTTAGAAACTTAACATTTGTGGAATAAATGTGTTTAATAAAACAAAATATCTGTGGAATAAATGTGTTTTAAAAAACAAGATTTGTGAAATAAATAGGTTTTAAAAAACAAGTAAAATTTAAAATGCATTTTATTGCATATACATTATTCCTCAATAATATTGATTGTTGTTGTTAAGTGCCATGGAGTCGGTTTCCGATAAGTAGTGACCCTGTATAGGATTTCTGAGGAGCAGATGGTGAGCTTGAACCATTAACCTTGCAGTTCAAATGGCTTTGCACTCTGGCACATTAACCCACAATGCCACAGGTTTTTTTTAAATCAGGATATGCAAATTATTTAGCAAGGTGGAACAGTGTCGGAAGAGCTGAAAGAAGAAAGCTGTTGCAGACCGTGTAGGCCTGATCAGAAGTTCGAGGCCCTATAGGCCCGAGTGTTACAGGTCGCAGACTCTGAGGAACAGATCTAGCCACTTGGCAGTTAATGGCAAATTGTTTTTCATCTTAGTGTTCAGTTATATTTATTAATTTCATACATGGAGCCCTTGAT
>NW_006408622.1:11090332-11097926 GCF_000296735.1 Chrysochloris asiatica
TTATATATGTTGTTGTTGTTGTTAGTGTCCTTGAGTCGCTTCCAACTCATAGCGACCCTGTATAGGGTTTCAGAGGAGCGGCCGGTGAGTTCAAACCGCCGACCTTGTGGTCCAGTGCTTATCCTATAGTGCCATACATATTAACTATATATGCAGAGAAAGAGAGTTTGAAAGACACAGAAAAATGATGCTTAAATTTTCAAGCACTTATTTTGAGACGGTATTGGGTTTTTTCAACTTATTCTTGTTTTCTCTTTTTTATCATTTCCATTTTACTTTCTTTGAGGTTAGTTTTTCCTCAGTCTTTAAGTACTCAAATCTTCCCATGGGCTTTGGTCATGGGGCAGAACCTGCAGGTCTAAATCTGGGTAAGGATGTTCTGTCTTTCTGCGTCCCATGAGCATGACCCTAACCAACTTGCTGTGAACCGCACAACTCACCCAACAGCATAGTTTCATCTACAGCTCGAGAAGCACGCATGCGTGAAATACACTCGTTTGGAAAGAAGGACGCATGCGTGCTTTGGAATACACTCGCTTTGGAACTGACCCTGAGGGCTGCTGCCTCTATTCTACTTTGAATTTGGAACTTCCTAAAGGTCTTGTCTTTGGGCACGCAGCAGGCACAGCTTGTATGAATAGGCTGCATGGGCCACCCTTTTTGGGACCGCCATTGTTTCTGTTTTTCTTTGTCATCTTGAAAGCGAGGACCCAAGAGAGATACTTAGCTCTTTTTTTAAATTAAGGTTAGAACAATGACAATTCATAGTGGACATTGTTTTCTTTCTTTTGTGTCATTATTGGTTCCATACACCATGTTCAGTAGTCATGAATCGCTACTGGGTGAAGAGTGGATTCATGAAGTCCAATTTTCTCATGCATAGGGACTCCGTGAGATCCAATCCCTATGGTACACTCAAGAACTTTAAGATTCCTACAAAAGGAAACAGATGTACTGGGCTATGCCTTCATCCTGCTGTGAGCTCTCTCTGCACTTGATCTAAGTCCCTAGTCACACTCATCTCTAGGCAGACCAGGTGTCTCCATCCAGACCTGGCCCTCAGTGGTTTGACAGAAGATGTATCTTGGCACTAAAATGCACTAGGCTCTGTTCTTCCACATGCCCACTCTCACACTGACTCTATCCTATCTCTACATCCCCAGCCACGTCTCCCATAGTTCTTCCCAATAAACCTTTGGCTTAAATCACGCTATCTTTTATATACATCACTTGAAATTCCTCCTGCAACTTTTTTCTGTCCAGCCTGCCTGCAATACTCATTTCCCCTATCTACATCCACTGTTCAAATTCCATCTCCTCCTCTTGATCATTCTGAAGCCAAGTGTCCACTCAGTTTTTGGAATGGTCATAGTACGTCTGTTTCGTGCATATCATTTGGTCTACCTAGTGAATATCCACTATTCTTCAATGCACTGTTTACAGGAACTTTCTACTGCCAATATGTTAACAATACTCTTCTGTAAGAAATCTTTCTGTCTTTAGTCCCCAAAGAAATGAGTAAATTTTTCTGTCAGAGTACTTCTCGCTTTGAACCCACCATTTGGAATCCCTGAAGTCCTGGCATGGTGCTGTAGGATAAGCACTGGACCACAAGGTCAGTTTGAACCATAAGATCGGCAGCTCAAACCCTCCAGCCACTCCTCAGAAACCCTATACAGGGTCACTGTGAATCAGAACCAATTCGATGGCGCTTAACAACAATAATACATTAAGAGTTCCTCAAAGAATGTACTAGGTTTTAGTCACATAGCACCAATGCCACACGTTTGCTGATTTTAATAAGGTCTTGTGTTTTTCTCTTTCTTAGATTCATCCTTTAGGACCCAGTTTAACCATTACCTCCTCTAGAAAGCTTTTCTGATCGCCTAAAACAAAGTGAATCCTATAACAAGATCTCATGACACACTTAACTTCTTTATATTGACAGTGGGGCTGTAGGATAAAGCACTGAACTGCAAGGTTGGTGATTCAAACTCACCAGCTGCTCCTTGGAAACCCTATACGGGGTCGCTATGAGTCAGAACTGACTCAGTGACACTTAACAACAACACATGAAAGTTATAATTTATTTGGTAAATTCTTTATTCTTCCATTAGGCTGCACACACCAGAAGGACAAGGGCAGGAAGTAACCTGGTCACCAGATTCTTGGTGCCTAGAGTAACGTTGTTTGACACTTAATCAGTACTCAAATCGCTAGTTGAGTGGAAGAATACAAGTGTGTATCTGATATACTTAATGACGCTCGCCCAAACTAAGTCTAGCATTGTTATTTTAAAGTGCCATTGAGACAGTTCCAAGTCATAGTGACCCTGTATAGGGTTTCTGAGGAGCAGCTGGTGGGTTTGAACTGCAACCTCGTGGTTAGCAGCCTGGTGCTTATCCTACAATGCCATACCAAAAATCCAAATTAAGTAATAATAATAATAAAATAGACATTCTGGTAGAGAGCATTTCCAAAAGTAAAGAGAAGAGTATGATGAAACTTCATGTTTACATCATTCAGTGTGGGCAGGTATCAGTATTTTTGCCTTGGGGTGCATCTTTTAAATGCAATTTGCCTGTTTTCTAATCAGCCTATTGGGATCTAATTTACAAACAATAGCATATACCTGTCTTGAACGTACACTTTAATGATTTTTGGTAAATATTGTTGTTGTTAGCAGCCACCAAGTTGGCCCCCAACTCCTGACAATCCCACGCACACTGGAAAAATACTACCCTGTCCCTCTCTATCCCATGGCTGGTTAGAGCCCCAGCTGTTGCCCTTGGGTTTTCATTGGCTGATTTTTGAAAGTTGCTTGTCAGTTCTTTTTCATAGTCCATCTTAGTCTGGAAGCTCCCCTGAAATGTTTTACCATCAGCGAAAAACATACCCTCCACTATAAGATGAGTGGTAGCTGTACGTCAGGTACGCTGGCCAGGTATCGAAGCTAACTCTCCCACGTGGAAGGCAAGGATTCTACCAAAGAACCATCAGTCCCCCCTTGGTAAAAATATACACCCACACCCACAATTCTAAAAAAAAAAAAAAATCCCTTTGTACCACAGTTTTGTGTATAAAATATTCTTAATAAATGTTGCTACCTTGTTTGGATGTAATTCAAGACAAACTGAGAAGGGGGATGGCTTGGGCCTCATAGAAATAGATTTTAAATACCCTGGGGCAACACGAGGAAGGGAAAGATCTGGGCTGTAGGACCCTTTGTCTTCTCTAGGACTCAACTCAAGAGTTGACTTCAATTATACATTCAGACTACTCTTTCTTTTTATTCATGTTCCCATGGAAGTTTTTTCCTTGTAATCCAAAGAAGGTCTACTGCACCATGGATAGTGGACACGGATTCTCGGTCTCAGAAGCAGAGTGGGTTGAGTGGTAGCCATGCCTCTTGACACCACATCAGTCTGGACCACAAGCACTGCGGGCGGGCGCTGGGGCAGCAAGTTCTCAAGGAAGTGACGTGAAAGCTTCTCCTCCGTGGTGGGAGGGGAAACAATCGCGAGAAGGATTAGGAGCGCTGACAGACCTGTGAGGGGCTGGCCTGGGACATGGGACCGCAAAGCACCTTGACAAGGCAGAAATGCCTGTATGCACCTCAAATTTCTAAGGGAGAACAGTCATTTGATGACCCAGGAAAGAGAAGAGTTTCTGATCTTAGAGGACTAAGGACATAGAACAGAAGAAAAGGTCCGTGTAGGAGGAACCCTTATTGAAAGAGTCAACACCCCGAGGCTTGCTGAATTCTTCAAAGAAAGTTACAGCTTTTCATTGGAACTGGAAATCCATCTGGACTCTATCCCTCATTTTTCTGCATCCTAGAGAGGAGCAAGGAGACCTGGTGGTGTGATGGGTTAAGTATTGGGCTGCTAACCTGGAGATGGGCAGTTCAAATCTACCAGCCACTCGTTGGGAGGAAAATAAGGCTGTTTCCATAAAGATGTCTTCTCAGAAGCTATCAGGCACAGTTCTACTCCGTCCTATGGGTTGCCGTGATGCAGAATCAATTCGATGGCAGTATGGTTAGAGAATGGAGTCCTGCGGTGTCGCTGTGGGTTAATGCGCCAGACTGCAAAGCCGTGTGAACTGCGAGGTTGGCGGTTCAAGCTCACAAGCACAACAATGGTTAAGAGAGGAACAGTACAAGGGAATGGCTCATTATTCGAGATGATAAAACCAACTCTCTCCCCATTGTTGTTGTTGTTAAGTGCTGTCAAGTCACTTCCAACGCATAGCGACTCTGTATAGGGTTTCCAAGGAGCAACTGGTGAGTTTGAACCACCAACCTTGTGTTTAGCAGTCTAGTGCTTATCCTCAGCGCCACACAGCCCTGACAGTATTTCTTAGAGCACCTTTCAAGTGCTCAGTTCAGAGGCTAGATCCACACCCTACCATACCACTTGCAGACTCGCTGTGGATTAATTTTTCCACCTCCGTCCCATCTCTTTCTCAGATTTAACACCATGAAACCCTTTACTCATTATTCATTAAATCATTCTACAGATATTAATGGAAAGTGCTAGAGATGTACTGTGAAATAAGTTCCTTGCATTCAAGGAAATCATAGCATCATGAAACCATTATCATGACCCCTAGCACATACCAAAAATTTACTCAACATCTGGTAGAGCTTCTATCAAAAATGAGAAATCATCTTAAGTCAATAGTGCTTAATTTATTTACTTTGTAAACTTTTTATTGTGAATTGAATGAAAATTTACAGAAGAGATCATCAGTTTTACATTCAACAAATCATATATATACTTTGCTTCATTACATGGTTACGATACCTTCTATGCACCAACAGTTAACAGCATTTCCCTCTATTCATTTTAACCACTACATTCCTCCCTGTGTCTCCCGCCACCCCCATCTTTCCTCTGCCAACCTCCCTTCAGTTGTATATTGCCTGCCCCATCACCCATGTCAACACGTGTCTACCCTCTAGAACATGAATCATTTCCTCCTCCTCCCCCATAACCATCATATTGTTTCTTTTATGAAGAAACCCCCTCTTTTTAAAAATTGTATGTACAAAAAAATTTAAAAAAAAACAAACAAACATGCAGGAATATATAATAATTTAAACAACCAAAGGGCACATTCTGGAAGCCTGCCTCCTGGCCGCCAGCACACAGCCTTTCTCTTTCCCTGAGTCTAGAGTCCTCAGTGGCTCAATCTCTCCATGCCGTCATCTCTGCCCCCATCTCTGGTGTCGCTGCTTCTCTGGTTAGGGTCCCACGTTCTATTCATGCTCTTCTCAGTAGTGCTTTGGAGTTTAAAATTTGAAGGCCTTTTGTCTGTGAAGGACACCAACCAGGCAGATCTTTGTTCCATCTTGTGCCCAGGTTGAAGTGTTTAGAATGCCATTTTTTCTTAAGTATCTCATGCATCTCTGACAGCTGAGTGCATTCATGCATCTCTGAACTGCCGGAGTGCTGGAGTTAGAAACAGAGTGTATTTGACAGTGGGTTTGGGGCCACTTCCCCTGGCTAGCACAGGAAGAACAGAAACTCCTTTGTAGGAACTTTCCTAGGCACACCCCTTAATGACTGGTTCGCTGAGAGCCCGGGACACAGCCTGTAAGCTTTCCTACTTACAATAGTCCCTCCCTGTCTAGGCAGCCCGGGCATGCATACGTAACACAATGCTGCCTTCAGTATGATGGTGGGAGGAAATCCCTTATCCTCTGTGCCCTATAAAAGGTCACCTTTTAGAAGTAGATAGAACTTTGCAAACTCATCGCAACTTCCTATCGGCGATTTCCCTCACCTGGGTGATCTGTGTTTGTTTTGTTTTGTTTTCATTCCTGTTTAAGACTTAATAGTTTCTGTAATATATTTATATACATGAAGATGGAATCTCATTTCTCCCCTAGGACACTAGACATTTGATTAACTGAAAATTCCAGAATGACAAAATAAACCATCAACTTGGGAGAGGAGAATGGAAAAGGAAAAACAAAGACAAAATCCCAGAAATGCTGCCAAACAGTGAGGAAAGACTGGTCATAAATTGGATATGTCACATCCTGGAAATAGCAGTGAGGCTGGAATTAGGAAAGAAGTTTCTTGTTCTAATTAATTCTGCCTGACTCATCCTGTAAATGTCAGCATATCCATTTATCTTTTTGTCGCTTAGTTTTTCATCATGTGTACAGTTAACCTACCCTAATCTCCTCGGAAACCCTGTACAGGGTCACTATGAGTTGGAATCAACTCAATGGCACTTAACAACAACAACAATCAAACACAAATGGATATTGTGGAAAGAAAATAATACACACAAAATCACATTGGGAACTCTAATGCCCTGTGTACGTGGGACTATAAATAGCAGTCGCTGGATGGCAAAAACAGTTCAGCTCTTGACTACTAGCCCAAAAGTTGGTGATTTGGACAACTACCAAGAGGCACCTCTGAAGACAAGCTTGGTGACCTGCTTTGAAACCCCCATAAAGCAGTTCTCCTCTGCACACAAGCTGACATGAGTCGAAATTGGCTCTACAAAACTAACAACAACATTGCTGAACTTCTCTGTCCTTCAGCCTCTTCATTCTTGAAGTTCACCTTGCCAACTCCACCACCAGCCAGGGCCTGCTCCAATCTCTTAGGAACTGTGGATGGTGCCCACAAGTCACTGAGCATACATTCTTCAAGAGGAACCAACATATTGTCTGTTCTCAAGTTATTTACAGTCAGGGATGTCAATAGAAGAGTGTCGGTGGTGGTGGTAGTGATGTAGGGGGTGCCACATTGAGGGACACTGTCAGAGGAAGTGACACAAAATGACTGTCTATAAATAAATATTTTGTGGAGTGTTTCAACAGAAATTCATTGTTTTCTTTTTTTAAAATATAATTATCTTTGTAGTTGGAGTCCTGGTGTGGTGTTGTAGGTAAATGCGCTGGGTTGCAAAGTCGGCTTGAACCACAAGGTCAGAGGTTCAAACTCATCAGCTGCTCCTTGGAAACTCTATACAGGATTGCTATGGGTCAGAACCAACTTGATGGCATTTAACAACAACAACAAATCCTTGTAGCTAATTATAACAACAGAAAAAAAAAATTAAGTCCCATTTAAATGTATCAATATTGTTGTTAAGTGCCATCGAGTCGATTCCGACCCATAGCCACCCTGTGTAGGGTTTCCGAGGAGCAGCTGGTGAGCTTGAACTGCCGACCTTGCAGTTCAAACGGCTTTGCAGTCTGGCGCATTAAGCCACAGCGCCACACCAGGACTCCCTGTATCAACTTGCTAAAACGCTCATGCTGATTTACTTTTTGAACCTTCTCATGTACGCTGGTCAGAGCTATCATTAGTACCCAATCACAATGGCGCTTCAAATCACGTGGTTTCTGTCGCTGTCACTGTAGTTTAGTCATTGATTTGGTAGAAGTTTCTGGTATTTTAGCTACAGTATTGTGTTCATTAAGGAGCTCTGGTGGCGTAGTGGTTACGAATCGGGCTGGGAACCGCAATGTCAGCAGTTCGAAACTACCACCTGTTCCACGGGAGAAAAATGAGGCTTTCTGCTCCCATAAAGATTTACAGCCTTGGAAACCCTGTACAGGGTC
>NW_006408622.1:11100141-11112074 GCF_000296735.1 Chrysochloris asiatica
ACGGCACTTAACAACAACAACAACATTACCAGAGCTTCTTAGGTGGTACCCTAGTATTAGGAATTTTTAAAGCCACTCAGGTGGTTCTACTCTGCAGCCAAGATGGAGATCCAGTGAGCTAGAGTGCCTCTCAACCTTGAATTTGCACAAGGATTACCTGGGAGATGACAAACTGCAGAATTTGATTCAGCCAGTCTCAGACAACGCTGATGTTGCTGGTCCCTGGAGTACACCTTTGGCACACCCCGCAATGAAGCCCTCTGGTGGACCAAACTTCCGTAGCAACATCCAGCAGAAAAGAACTGCAGGGGATGCAGGGGTGAAAAACAAAAATCGAAACCAGTTACATCAATGGACTCTGGCTCATGGAGACCCTATATATGCAGGGTAGAGCTATACTCCAGCGATCAAAACTGTGACCTTTTGAAGGCAGATCACTAGGCATGTCTTCCCAGGTGCTTCTGGGTGAGTTTGAACCGCCAACCTTTTAGTCAGTAGTTGAGCGCTTAACTATTTGCCCCCTCCACAAGTCCACTCTAAGAGATATTTCTGGAGTATTTATCACATTCCAGGCACTGTGCTTCAAGGGAGAGGGGGAGTTTGTTTTCTGAAAACACCATGCTCTCCCTCACCATTCTCTAAACTGGAGTTCTCAGAGTCTCCCTGCTCCTGAGACCAGCGGAAACTCACCTGATATCTTCTGGGCTTCACCTGACAAGATTTCAGGGAGATTTTAATTTTGGAGCCGTGACACAGGGATGAGAATTTACTGATTCTCAAAATGTGATTTGATGGGTGTTGTTGTTAAAAGCCGTCTCATCAACTCAGACTCAGACTGTTAATGACTCTTTATAGGGTTTCCAGGAGCGGCTGGTGTGTTGGAAGTGCCGACCTTGTGGTTCAAACCGACCTTGTGGTTCAATGCTTTATCCCACAGAACCACATAGTAATCTATGCATATTGTACTCTTCACTTCTCTCATTTTCCTGTTAAATCATTTGCATGTTACTAAAAAGCAGATTGTGGCCATTAGAGCCTCCAGTTGTCTCTCCAGGAATTCACAGGCTTCTTTTGAAGTGTTCTGATAGTTGTGTTCCTTCAAGTCCCTTCTGACTCACAGGACCCTGTACAGAGCTTCTGAGGCTGTAAGCCTTTACAACAGCAGAAAGCCTCATCTTTCTTCCATGGAGCAGCTGGTAGATTTGAACTGCTGGTCTTGAGGTTCGCAGCCTAACTCATAACCCACTATGCTACCAGGGTTTCTTTTGAAGAATAGGTGGGATGATGTAGTTTCTATCTTCTCCCAGCCTGGGGATCCATTTTTCTAATCCAAGTACTAGACAGACCTCCTCTCATCATGAGTGTGGTAAGCAGAAGTTTGGCTCTCATGACCTTCACCTTTTGTTAAGTCCTTGAATATGTTGCATTGTATGGCAAAAGGGACGTTGTAGGTGTAATGAAGATGACTAATCAGTTGATTTTAGGGCAGGGAGATTAACTTGGGTAGACGCAATGTAAGTTCACGAGCCCTGAAAAGCAGAAGAGGAAGGCAGAAGGGGGAAGTCTGGGAAGGACTGAACAAACCATTAGTGGCTTGAAGATGGTGGGAATCATATATGAAGGAATAGGGGCTGCCTCTAGGAATAGTGAGTGATCCCAGGTTGACAGCCAAAGAGGAACCAGGGCTTTAGAACCATGTCATTGTTATTGTTAAGTGCAATTGAGTCAGTTCTGACTCATAGAGACCCTGTATAGTGTTCTCAAAGGAACTCTGATAGCATAGTGGTTACAAGTTGGCCTGCTAACTTCAAGGTCAGCAGTTCAAAACTACCAGCTGTTCAGAGGGAGAAAGATGAGGCTTTCTGCTTCCATAAAGATTTACAGCCTTGAAAACACTATGCAGGGTTGCTGTGATCCGGAACGGACTCCATGGCACACCACCACCATCACTATAGTGTTTCCACAGAGTGACTGGTAGGTTTGAATTGACAACCTTATGGTTGACAGTGCAGTGCTTATTTTACACAAGAACTTCGACCTATACCCATAAGAAATTGAATTTTGCCAACAACCTGAACGAACTTGGAAGATTCTTTCCAAGAACCCAGCCAGCGGGCTGACACCTCCATTTCAGGTGTGGTGCTGTAGGATAATGCACTGAACCACAAAGGTCATTTTAACCGCAAGGTTGGAGGTTCAAACTCACCAGCCACTCCTCGGAAATCCTATACAGAGTCATTATGAGTTGGAACCAACTTGATGGCACTTTAACAACAACAATAACCCGCCCAGCCTCCTATGAAACTGACATAATAAATGGATGCTGTTTTAAAGCCATGAAATATGTGGTTACACACCAATAGAAAACCAATACAAGGAGTTGTGCGGGCTTTACAAGAAGCAGGAAAATGAAATTCCTAATCCCACAGGTCTGATCCAGCCGTTCATCATAATGCTTCCTGTCTAATCCAGGCAGCCTCCCAACCTCAAGTGTCAATGGGAGAAGAGTCTGAGAGGATTTTCCTTCTCACTGATCAATATTACACTTGCTGCCTTATTTATTCTTAAATTTGAACTCCTTTATTTGTGACTGCTTACTTCTTTTAATCTTAAGATGTCTTTTCTCACTGATACTTGTTAGCTCAGAGGCGGGGTGAGGGGGGAGTTTGCTTTCTGTGACAGATTGTTGGTTTTTTAAAAAACTTTTTATTGTGAACTGAGTGAAGGCTTACAGAGAAGATCATTGGGTTTACATTCAACAAATCATACACTTGTTTCATCTCAGTGATTGGAAGCGCCTTCATGGAACATCACTTCTCCCTGCATTTCTTGTGTCCATTCCTCCGGCTTTCCCAACCCTTCTGAAAGTTGTCCTTAGGTAAATGCCACTCTTTTGTATCATGTACTTCACTAGTGTTCTTGCTTGGCTATTGCTTGACTGAGAATTGAGTCACAGGGAGAATTCAGTTCCAGATGGCCAAGGATCATAGTCTCAGGGTTTCACAAGTATCTACCTAACCAGTAAGCCTGACCTTTTTTGAAGAATTCAAACCTTATAACGTGATCCCTTCCAGCACAGTTGGTAGCGGTAGTTAGGTACATCTAGTTCTTGTCTTACCATCATGGAAACTGATGTTCATGTGGTCCATTAGTCTACTGGACTAATTGTTTTCAAGCGTCTTCAGTTTTCCTCACTCTTTTCTCCAGACAGGGAGAGATCAATAGTTGCACTTAGCTTACTCATGAGCTTTTAAAAACTCAATTGCTATTCACCAAAGTAGGATGTAGAACACTGTCTTTGTGGACAATGGCAGTGTGTTGTTGTTGTTGTCAGGTGCCATCAAGTCGGAACCGACTCATAGCGACCCCATGCACAGCAGAATGAAACCATGTCCGATCCTGGGCCAACCTCACTACTACTGCCACACTTGAGTCCATCAATGATGCCACTTGGCCGATCCATCTCGTTGGGGGTCTTCCCAATTCTTTGGAAAGACAGTAGCACAGTTCCAGGGACAGCACTTCAACCATGGTTTTGCTTATAAATCAAAATGAGACAGTAGATATAGTCATGGGAAAAGACAGAAGAAAACAAATATATCAGTTATTAGTGTCCATATCCTTTGATTCTGCCTTGATCATGAAACCAAAGTGTTCAGCATATACCTGCCAAAGAAATTTTTGAAGGTGTAGGCTCAACAAAGGAATGTAAACGCAGCAACCAGGTGTGGAATAACAATGGAAAATTCTTCCATTCTAACTTTAACTAACTTGTTCCTTTAGGTTCATTTGATAAAGACAAAATCTATACTGAAATCCTTGTTAGACGAGATTGTTTGTCTTACTCTAGTAATTCCTTTAACTGTCCATTACAGATTTTCAGCATATTTAAAATTCCCACAAGTCAAAGGTTAGTCTTGAGATTCATTGTTATATTAAACTATATTCCTTCCTCCCAAACCTTCTCAAAATTTTATTTCTTAAAAGAACTGTCACTTAATACCTGATAGTTGGATCCATAGTAATAATAAATGTTATATCTAAAATGATGTAACTAAAACAATTCCAGAGTGCCACAAAAGAGATTATAGAGAAACAAAATGTAGTACTTTCATGCTATCTCCTGGAAGAACAGATGCATCTTCAAAGCATGAGAGTTCAAAGAGAGGCCATTTAAACAGGGAGATTATCAATGGCTAATGTGTTCAATCAGGCCTATAGACAAAGATACCCAGTCATTAAGTGGTCTCCATAGACCTTACAGGTTTTCCTCCAAATATCAAATCTGAGAAAAAACCTATTTTAAAATAATTTCTTAGGTATTTTCAATGGTTTCTGAATTACCTATAGGAAGCTCTGACTTAGCTGTGTAGAGTTCGATGTATGTGTCCACCATTAAACCCAGATCATGTTTTATATCAAAATTTATGTTAAGCAAAGCCAAGTTACTTGACCTTTGGTCTGTCAAAGTGTTCCTCAGGTATGCTTTAAGACGCCTTCGTCCATTTTCGTAGAGCTCATTCTCACCCTTCATCACAGGAAGTATACACAGGACCTTCAGCAATGCATAAACATTAGGAAAGAACTTGATATCAGACAGATGGAGGGCTTCATAAATGGTGGATGGAAGCTCTATATCTTTTCCTCTGTGTTTCCACTTAATTCTCCAGCAGCGAAGCTCGGCTGACAGCGTGTCAGGATTGGGTAAGACACTTCTGTACATGTCAGCATGGTGTTCCTCTGACGTATTGAATTTGAGCTGTCCCATAACAGAGGGTACCAGAGATAAGCATTTAAGTGCTTTGAGGTACTGTTCTGAGAATATATCTTTAAGTTCTTGAATAATGTGCTCCACTGTTGTGACACTTAGAGCTTCTTTATAGTAACTCTCAGAGGTTAGCTGAGCATCCAGGTTACCTTGTTGAGCTCTGCAGAATTTTCCAGGGAGTTTCATTTGAATATCAAGTTTGGTTGCCAAATTTGTGATTCCTCAAACCAAAACTCACGATAAACTTCAATATTTCCCATCACTTCATTGTAGTCAAGCTGCTGGCTGCAAAGAAGACATCAGAGGTTTGACCCTGGAGATGTTTCCCAAAGGCTCTTGTGAAAGATAAGACATTTTTAAGAACAACAATGGTAATGAAGAAATCAAAATCTATTACTGCACTGCAGAGGACAAATGCCCGGCCAGTTATACAGCTATTCCACCTAATATTTGTATCATTATTTATACCATCTAAACATAAAACAAGTGATTGCAGGAGGTCCACTAAAATTTCAAAAGCATCATGTCTGCCTGTCCACTGAGAATGGCAAATTTCCTTTAGTTCATTACCTCTGTCTTCATTGTTCTGAAAAAGGACAGCAATCACACTGTCAAGTTCTAAAAACAGCTGTGGTGATCGATGGAAAACAGAACAAACTTCCCCAATTGTTCCCAATGCAACAGATATTCCCATAACAGGTACTGATTTTGCCAAACACATATTTAAGGCACAGGAAGAGCGGAGTGTGTAGATGGCTTGAGGACACTTCTCTAAAAGTCTACAAGCAACAACTTTCATCTTGGAAGAAAATCCACTGGACACAATGTAAGCCTGGCCACGACAGTACTCCATGTTGAGTCCCCATTTCTCAGTTATGGCAGTATGAAATTTCACAGCCAAAATTTCTGCATCAGCTTCATAAGGCAGGAAACCCACAAATTCCTCTCTCAAGTTATGAGATTCATCAACAAACCTCACCAACACGGGCAGGTGCTCCTCCCCTGCTATATCCACCACTTCATCGGTGATGATGGAAAAGAAGTGTGAGTCTCTCACTTCCATGAGAGTTTCTTCCCGAATGCAGCTCTCACAGATCTTGAGCACCTGTTTCTGCTATATGTTTGAACAGAACAGTGTGTTATCAGCCATTGTCTCAAAGCGATTTCTCAGAACCTCTTCCCCAGAATTTATCCGGCACTCTAGCAGAGCTTGAAAGTTATCAGGAGTAAAGAGACCTGGGATTTCATCAGCCTCATGTCCATCCAGAGGTATGTTTTGTTTCTCCATAAGGATCAAAATTTCAAATAATGATTTTAGGTATTCTTTGTTTCCCTTCTCTTCAAGGGTTAAAGGTAAAATGTCTTCATCCTGTTCCTCGCCCCCTTCTTCGGCACTGAGGTTCTGAGCATTGCTATTGTGTTTCTTTATGTTTTGGGTCCTGTTCAGAAGTTTCATCAAATTTTTTCTGTTTTAGTGTCCGGAGTTCATCTTCACTCAATTCTTTTATTCGTTTTCTGTGTCTGCTATGTGGATTGTTCAGATGACTGGTGAGATCAAATATTGTTGGTATAGCATTATCTCGAAGAACTGTTCTGTGAGGACTGGTTCTACAAGTCATAGATGTCGCCAAGTGTTTGGCACATAACCGATAATGTTTATTAAGCTGATCAGGTGTTTTATCTTCTAAGTCAGCTCTCCTGCAATTCTCCATCCACTTCTGGCATCTAGCCCGATCCCATGGGAACCTAAAGAAGGCCAGATCGGACTGCGTGCTCTTCCATGTGCAGTTGGGGGCAGCTCAGAAGTTCGGCATCGGCATCGTAGGCCGCCCGCCGGCCCAACTCTCCCCTCCCCGCCTCCTCAGGGCAGCCCATCGGGGCCAGGGAGGGGAGCCACATGGCCGGTGCACCGAGAGCTGGAGATGTCTTATAGCAAGGAACTGTGAACAGCCAGTGAAGAACTGAGGCCCTCAGTACAGGAGCCGGTGAGAAAATTAGTAAACTTGAAAGTGACTCCTTCCCAATTGAGCCCGAATATGAAGACAGCGTCCTAACTGGCACTTTGAGTGCAGCCTCAGGAGAGAGGCAAACCAGTTAAGCCAGGCCAGGACTACTGACCCACAGACTGTGAAATAATAAATGTGTGTCATTTTAAGCCGTCATGTTTGGAGCTGTCTGTCACACAACAATAAATAGTTAATACACCACCTTGCATCTTACTTCTTCATCAGAATGCTCCATCACCCTTAGGATGACCATGACTACACACATACACACACCATAAAGCTCACCGAGTGTACCAACTTGGGTCTAAATGAAGTATGTATTTCAATTGCATTCTGTCCCACCGACTTCTTTCCTAAGAGATTTGTGTTTGCTGAATGTATCATGGGACCCTTGACTCCATTTCTTACCACCTTACACATCTTCTCCCCTGGGGATCAGCCAATATCAGATTCTATGTGAATCAGGTAAAGACTCAACCCCACTCTCCACCCTTGAATGTCACAAATTCATTTACCACCCCTCTGAGCCTGGCTGTGCTCAATTCTGCAAAATGTGTCACTTCCTCAGGATGTGTCCTCTTCTTGGGACAGGAAGAACCATTTCCTCCAAGTCTTGAGTTTTCTCCCATTTGGGCTTCAGCTTCTCCTTTCTGACAGTTTTGATGCAGGACTCCCTGGCCAGAGGCCATTTATGTGTCTCAATTGGAAAACTGAGGACAAGGCTTATTCTAACGATCGAGAAATTCATGATTGAAGAAGGCCAGAGGACAGGAAAGGCAGAGAAGGATATCTGGCCTCTGTTCTGTTGTAAGAATAACACTTTGAGTCAGAGCAGTCTACATTGGGGCCACCTGGGTATTTCTTCCTGGTCTCCCTGCTACCCCAAAGCTTTAGTCTAATGCCTTGGGGCAAGTAATTTAATCCAATTAACAAATATTCCAGCATAAACAAGAAAGAGATAAGCCTTTATCATTAGAGAAGTCAGCTTCGGGGACACCTACAACAAAGTAGAATGTGTCCTTCTACCCCTCCTTCCCCCATCCCCCTGCCTCTCCTCTGCCCACTATTTCTCACAAACAGTATTTATACATTGTTAACCAACATGCAGGGGTCCTGGTGTGGTGTTGTGGGTTAATGCGCTGGGCCACAAAGTCGGTTTGAACCACAAGGTCAGTGGTTCAAGCTCACCAGTAGCTCCTTGGAAACCCTATACAGGGTTGTTATGAGTTGGAACTGACTCATTGGCACTTAACAACAACAACAACAGTCAGCATGCAGGTGGACTGCCCTCTTATCACTCTGGTATTCACACCAATTCTTAAGGTGATCAGGTGTCCTGGTACACATACCAAAAATGTTCATTCTCCAGGTGCCTGTCTGGATTGGTTACTCTTTCAGAAGTCACACAAAGAGGGACCAGGCTTCAAGCCTAAGCAACCACTAACATGAGAACATCATATATCTAGGAAACAAGGACAAAAAAGGGGGGTTCTCAGGTGAAGTTTGTTTTCAAAATGGCTACCCTCACGCTCTCAACTCTCCCCACCCCACTTTGAGACTCTGTTGGTTTGGTTTTGTTGTCAAGTATGTTCCAACTCATAGCAACCTTATATAGGGTTTCTGAGGAACCACTGGTGGGTTTAAACCACTAACCTTGTGGTTCAAGATGATCTTGTAGTCAGTCCAATGCTTTATCCTACAGCCCCACATCAGGACTCTGTAACAGGCCGTAAGACTCACTATTTTTAACTCAGAAGAAATTGGTGCTTTTCTGCCGTCTAGTCAGAACACTGGGGTATACTACCTGGTTGTGAACAAGAAAAAGTAAAAATCATTCCCTGCTCTCTCGGCTCTGGAGGCAAGCTAAGATGCTAATCAGGTTACTGAATGGGGCCAATCTTCCTAGTTTTCCCCCTGCCCTCAAACAGGTATGCAGCCTGGCCCCTCCCTGACTCTGACCCCATCTAGGCCCATGTTGCCCTCCATTGGGGCTCAGAATCTGGAGAAATTAGCTCCTCTGACTCAGGCGGTTTAATAAAACCTGAAATTCTGCTTCACCTCTCCGAGTGGCCTCGGTTTCTTCGACCATGAATCTAAAACTGCTGTAACAGTTGGAAACCTCAAAGTATGAGCTAAAAAGTGGGGCACACTGAATACAACAATATATTAAAATGTCAAAAAGAATTAGAAACACAGTAATAAATAAAGTTCTCAGTAAAGGAAAATTGGGGAACTAAGAGGTAAGCCATGAAATATCCAGTCCCCCAAAAAACTTCTCCCACTTGTTTATCTTATGTATTTCTTCCCTAACTTGATCCACTCGCTGTTCAATTAATTTGGAATTGTCAGTCAAGTTGAAAGAACACATTATGACCAGCAGCGATATGTCTTAGCTGGAGGTAGTACCTTGGTATTCTAAAAATGCCCTTTTAACTGACCTTGTTATTTGACTGACAGCAGCTATTGTTTGAGATGTGGTATTTTCAGTTTTTGTTGTTATAGGAAGTGCTAGCCACATCTCTGCCCCTCAAGAGAGGGTTCTTGTCTTGTACTGATTAAGAATAGTCAGGTGACACAGAATTTCCATACAAAGGCTTATTATAGGAAAGAGGTAGACCTGGAGGGCTTATCCCAAATGCTTAACCCCAACTCCTCTAACAAAGGCTTTGCTGAGGTTTAAAAGGTTTGGGGTAAGGAAAAGACATCTTGTTTATTTATAGGGATAGGCAGGGATTTCTGGAAATGGTCCATTTAAGAGGGACCATGCTAATTGGTGTGGCAGTGTAGGATAAGTACTGGATCACAAGGTCTGTTTGAACTGTGAGGTCGGTGGTTCAAACTCACTAGGTGCTCTTTGGAAATCCTTTACAGGATCTCTGAGTGAAAACAGACTGGACAGCACTTAATAACATGCTAATTGGGTACATACGCAGTATTTCTTCAAAATGGATTCCACTGCAAAGGCCTCTGGTAGAAGTAGATGTGAGAAATGTTGTCTATACTGACAAATGCTCAAGCAATCCAATCTGTACTCATTTTAGCGAGAGTGAGGTTTTCTTTATTCAATTTTGCAAAATCGGGCACCCAGCCCCATAGACAAGGGCAGGCGCCACATAGCCTGCGCAAATGGTTTTTATACTTGTCTCTAAAAAGTCCCTCTTCCAGTTCCAGTTCCCCATATACAATTCTATGGCATGTCCCATTTTCCCTCCCCACAAGAGAAGTCAAAATGGCTTGACCATTGTCTTAATGGCTGTATTATTTAAATTTCCTAGTCCTAGAACAGCCAGATTACAGATCCCTCCCTGTATGTAAATCAACAATCTGTTTGTCAGGCCTAGCAATCCCAGGAATTCCTGAAGATGGACCATGCCACAAGAGTTATTTCTCACAGTAGACAAAACTTATTCTGGGATGTTGAGCATGTGTGGTTCTTCAGGACCCTAATACAGACTCCTCTCAGAGCCTGGCATTCTCCTTTACCCCAGTAGAAGGTTTGTCCTTTAAAGTTATGCATAGGGCACTAGATAAACCAATCCAACCTGCAAACTATCTCACAAGGAAGTAAAAACACAGAATGTTTATGGGTGGTCTTTCTAAATGTCACATCCCAGTACACGGCTGCTCAGGTATGCACCCTGGGGATGTTCTGGGCATCTTGACAATTGCTTAAGCAAGGAAATCCTCAGGATTTCAGTCACAAGATTTCAGTCAATAAGTGGCCCGTGTTCAATGCTGATTTCTAGATTCCTCTTTCCCTCCGTGTCATTGCTATGGCACAGGTTAACAGATTTCGGTATCAAGACCCTATAAAGTGAACTTAAAGGTCTGCTTTGAGACTTTCTTCACCCATGTATACCAACTGCCTCTGAATTTACACTCATGCATGTTTCCTCTTGCTTAAGGATTTGATTGAAAAGCCTTTTGATGGCACTTAGGTTGGTGTGCTTTCCTCTGTGTGGACTGTTAGCTGATTGTTCAGGTGGCTGCTTGTTTTAGGACAAGACTCTAAGTCTTGTTTCACTTTGCTTTCTTCATCATGTCTTACTATAGTGCCCGATTTTCAGTGATCCCTTTAGGAAACATTAGTGTGGAATAAGACCCATGGAACTACTTGGGTCTTATGTAGCTAAAAAACTCCTATTGTTGTTGTTAAGTGCCATGGAGTCAGTACCAACCCATAGTGACTCTGTATCGGGTTTCCGAAGAGCGGCTGGTGAGCTTGAACTGCTGACCTTGCAGTTCAAACAGCTTTGCAGTCTGGTGCATTAACCCACAATGCCACACCAGGACTCCTTAAAAACAACAACAACAACAACAACAAACTCCAATAGCAGGAGCTTAATCCACTGACAATAATTAAGTTGTTGTTAAGTGTCTTCCAGTCGCTCGCTCTTCCTTAACTTGCAATTAAGAAAGACCACCCATAAAAATTCTGTGTTATCACTTCCTGTGAGGTATTTTACAGGTCAGACTGATTTACCTAGTGCTATAGTGACCCTGGATAGCATTTCCAAGGAGCGGCTGGTGAGCTTGAACCACCGACCTTGCGGTTCAAACCAACCTTGCAGTCCAGGGCATTACACCACAGTGCCGACAACGGGGAGTCCGTTCTGACTCAGCAATTCTGCATAGGGTTTCCAAGGCTATAAATCTTTACGGGAGCAGAAAACCTCATCTTTCTCCCAGCCCGACTTGTAACCACTACTCTACCAGAGCTCCGTATGGTGGTAGATAAATTTTAACGCTATGAACTCTGTATTGGGAGTTCCAGTGTGGCTCTACAAGATAAAGCACAGGACCACAAGGTTGGTTTGAACCACAAGGCCAGCAGTTCAAATTCACCAGTCGCTCCCCGGAAATCCTATACAGGGTCGCTATGAGTCAGAACCGGTTCAAAGGCACTTAACAACAACAATTCTGTATTGAGGAAAGAAATGTCTTAAAAAGGAATAGCCTATTGTTTTTAAAAGACGGAGGCATGACAATGTAGAAATATAAATTACAAAGCAGTATCTCTAAATAATTATTTTTATAAAAAATGTTTTATTGTGAATTATGTGATAGTTTACATGGGAGAACATTAGCTTTACATTCATCCTATCATATATCGTTTCATTGCCATAGTTACAATCCCCTCCATGCATCATCAACCAACC
>NW_006408622.1:11112271-11113355 GCF_000296735.1 Chrysochloris asiatica
AAAGGAGTCCTGGTGTGGCGCTGTAGGTTAATGCGCCAGACTGCAAAGCTGTTTGAACTGCAAGGTTAGTGGTTCAAGCTCACCAGCTGCTCCTTGGAAACCCTATACAGGGTCGCTATGGGTCGGAATTGACTCGACGGCACTTGACAACAACAACAAGAGAACTTAAAAGTTCAGACTTTAAAGACATGTATGGTGTTATAGGATTAGCACTGGTGAGCAGTTTAAACCCACCAGCTGCTCCTCAGAAACCCTGTACAGTGTTGCTGTGAGTTGGAATCAACAATAGTAACATGATAATAAATATAACAAAAAGCAATGTATAAAGTCCAATGATTTTGTCTCATGTAATCTTGTTCTGTGATCTTGGGATGAACTACTTCTTACATAGTCATCAACTTCTGATCATCAGCCAGATAAATTCAAGTTTAATGTCATTCTAAGGGAGACAAACTGGTCCTGAGCCAGATGAGGCTAGCGAGATGCTTACAAAATGCATTGATGTTGTTGTTAAGTGACTTCAAGTCAGTTCCAACTCATAGTGACCCTGCAAAGGGTTTCTAAGGAGCGGCTGGTGAGTTTGAACAGCCAACCTCATTGTTCCGACCAACCTTTCAGTCCAGTGCATTATCCTGCAACACCACACCAGGACTCTAAAAATGCATTGCTGTTGTTAAGTGCCATCAAGTCAGTTTTGACTCATAGCAACCCTGTATAGGGTTTCTGAGGAGCGGCCAGATCTAATACAGCCTATGTGTGAGTCTCTATTAACAGCAATGTTACATTTGTGACTGCTTTATTACTTTTACTAGCAGTTGGAATCTTCTTATACAGAATCTACCCTTGGAATATATTCTGCCAAAGGGCATGGCCTTGAACTACTCAGTGGGTTTTTTTGTTTTGTTTTGTTTTGTTTTTAAAGGTGCATCTACTCTTGTATTAACCAAGTTCAGAACTTGTTTGTTCATTGTAGACCAATGTATTGTGATCTTCTACATGAAAAATACTAAGCCCTGGTCATTTCAATCACCTCATTTGCATGTGAAAGTTGCACAGTGAATAGGAAAGACTGTAGAAGAATTGA
>NW_006408622.1:11114109-11115529 GCF_000296735.1 Chrysochloris asiatica
GAGGAGAAAACCCTTGGGGGCTCCTGTAAGCCAAGGAACTCACAAGGGGGGTGTGGGAGGACTGTAACAGCAGAGTTTCTGGTCTTAAATGGAGTCCTATTGACCTCCATGTGTCTACGTTCAGGACACTCAGTCTGGAAGTCATTTATGGAGGCCCATGATGGAGCAGGTTTCAGTGTCTGTTAGCACCACAGGGCACCTGGGACATGTGGACTGGTTACATGCTGGACTGGTGGCTCTGTGGGATCTGTAGGTTTGGAGCTAAGCCGGCCTGGATCCAGGTACCAAAATGGTGAAACTGGTCCCCACCTCACACTGGCAAGACTCCCAACCACATGGCTCAGAACTCCCAGAGAGCAGGGTCTGCAATGAGATGGATGAAGTTGGAGCTAGCCCACCTCTGGTCTCCAGGGAAGCATGGAAAAAAAAGAAGGAATGGCATCTTTCCTGCCACCTATGTGAACCTGCTCCACCAGGCCTCCCTCTGGTACATAAGATAGTTGTTCATAAGATAGTCAAGCCAGGTCTGACCAGCTGTTCACCAGTCTCTCTTTCTCTCACTGTCCCTGCTTAGTTTCTCTTCTAGCGAGCACTCAATCCACTTTTCTAAACTTTCCTCTCAAGTTCAGGGATCCAGAAGTTTCTTCTGTATCCGTTTCATTTGGCCTCTCGTATCTTTGTTGTAGAGTCTGCGTAGTTGTGTCTTCCTAGTCTGCCATCTTGCCAGATGTCACAAATAACTTTTTAAGAGAATGAGGACACAGAGTCAAAATAATTAAGCAAATTTTCACTTCCAGCAATGAATGACGAGATTGTTTCAGATCAGTTTTATGAATTTCTATCATCTTCATACTGATATGCTGCTGCAACCATTTTTGAATTAATTATCTTCAAGAAAACTTTCTTGTGTGTGATATTGATGATATTGCTCGATAATTCCCCATTCTGTTGGGTCACCTATCTTTGGAATGGGCAAGTATATTGAGCTCTTCAAGTTGGTTAGTCACTGGAAGAGATCCAGATTGCTATTTTCCAAATTTCTTGGCAGAGACTAGTAAGTACATCCAGGGCTGCATCAGTTTGTTGAAACATTTCAATTTGTATCCATCAATTCCTGGAGTCTTGCCTCCCATTCAGTTTACAACTTCTTTTTTCAATACCATTGGGGTTTTTTTTGTGGTTTTTTTGGCCGTATTTTCCAACTATTGATTCTTCTTCCAACTTTTGCATTTTAATCATCAGTCATTATCAATGCATCTTAATTGCATCCTTGATCAATTGCAGACTGCAGAACTTGGTAATAATCTTCAGTTTCTTCATCTTTGATTTTAATGGGTTTTACCTAAAATTTAATAATAATTGTATTAAGCGGCCTTCCTTGTAGTCTTATTGGTATTATGCTGTAACCGACAGCATTGTA
>NW_006408622.1:11117386-11123081 GCF_000296735.1 Chrysochloris asiatica
CAGCAATGGAAAAGAGTTCCAATTTTTCCCATATCCTTACCAACATATATTATTTTTGTTTTGTGACCTTGCATAGGGTTTCCAAGGCTGTAAATCTTTACAGGAGCAGTTGGTAGCTTCAAACTTCTGATCTTGAGGTTAGCAACCCAACTCATAACTACTGCACTAGCAGAACTCCTTTTAGCCATCCTAGTAGAAGTGAAATGATATTTCATTGTTGTTTCAAAGAACAAGAGATGAAGTTTTGCTATCTTGGCTTCTAAGGAGCAGCCTGGTTGTATTTCTTCTGAGACAGAGAATTGTTCTGGCAGTCCATGGAACGTTCAATATTCTTCTCCAACATAAGGATAGTTAAAGTTTTGTGTCAACTTGACTAGGCCAGGATTCTCAGTGACTTGGCAGCTGAGGTGTTAGCCCACATAATGAGATCAACTCTGTGATGAGGTCTGCTATGAGCAGTCAGTCAATTGAAGGGAAGCTTCCTTGAGGATGGGCCTGGGCCTGGCTCTTCCTCTGGCCTTTGGTTCTTTAAACTTGAGCCAGTAGTGTTCTCTAGTACCTGACCATCCTTATTCCTCATGAGCACAATTCAGCATTCTGGAATATCCTTCTTCCCAATGTTAACCATACTTTATTATAATCCACAATTTCAAAAGCCTTTGCATAGTCAATAAAGCATAGGTAAGCATTTTTCTGGTACTGTCCACCTTCAGCTAAGATCCATCTGCCTCATTCCACATCCTCGTCTGAATCTAGCTTGAATTTATGGCAGCTCCCTGTCAATAAACTTCTGTGACCATTTTTTTAAATTATCTTCATCAAAATTTTATTTGCATGGACTTCTAGTGAGATGGTGGACTAGGCAGACACACTACATAGACCCTCTACAACAAAGATAAGAGAGACAAAATAAAACAGATACAGATGAAAATTCTGGCACCCTGAACTTCAAAAGAAACATTAGAGAGGTGGATGGAGTGCTTGCTAGAAAGAAAGGCCAAACGGATAGATATCAAGAGAGGGAGACTTACTGGTGAATGGCTGGTTAAATGTGATTCACTATCTTGCAAGCAGTTTGGCTGTGGAAAGAGACCTGGTAGAGCAGATTCATACAGGTGACAAGAGAGGTGTAATTTCTTCTATTTCTCCACACTCCCCTGATGAGCAGAAATGTGGCTAGCTCCCATGCTCATTCCCTTCCTCCCCCGTCCCCCGCCCCAGTGTAGACTCTGTTCTCCAGGAGTTCAGAGTCATGTAGTTCAAAGACACACCACTGTGAAGTGGGGGCCGTCTGCACTGCTTAAGTGCCTGGACACAGATGGGTTTGGCTGTAAATCTACAAGACCGGCAGAACCACCAGACCAACATTTAACCACTCACCCTAAACGAGCTTCCCTGTGGTCCTGACAGACTGAAACCAGCTCCATCAAGGGTCCCTGTGAACTATTTCCGGACAGAGTCCCCTGAATATAGATAACACCAAGGCCAGTAGGAACTCCATCTAGGGCCAGGAACTCTGCTTCCACAACCACCTTGTGAACTCACCAGAGATTGCTTCCATCCAGTTCCAATAACTGCACGGCTTGCTTTTACAACAACAATGAAATATCATTTCACTTCTACTAGGATGGCAAAAAGGAGTTCTGCTAGTGTGGTGGTTACAACAACCCCACAATGCCCTGGAGACAATGGAAGATTTTAGTGCACACAAAGAAACATGAGCGAATGGCTCAAACAAATGACCAAGATGCAGAGCCAGAAAACATTTCTGAAGAAGAAAAGGTAATGGGACTACTTGAAAAAGAATTAAAAAGAATGATAACTATGTACCTTCAAAGGACTGATAGAGAGTTCGAGGAAAGAATGAACACAATAAAAACTTCAGAAGAATGCAGGAAAGCACTATAAGAACAGACAAACAAAATACACACAAAATCTGATACAATACAAAACCTGCCGTTAGAAATCCAGAAGATCAATACTAAGATGTCAGAAATGCACAAAGCATTGAAAGAGCAAAAGAGCCAATGTGAAGCAATGAAAGCCTGAATTAGTGAGCTTGAAGACAAATCTCTCAATACTAGTATGCCAGAAGAACAATCAGAAAAATGAATCAAAAAATCCAAAGAAAGCCTGAGGGAGAGAAACAATTTATGGGTGATCAAATTCCAGAACAGGAAGAGACAAGCACAGAGAAAACTGTTGAAGAGTTGTTGGAAGAAAACGTCCCTGACATCATGAAAGTTGAGAAGATAAACATACAAGAAGATGAATGAGCCCCAAACAAGATAGCTTCCAAAAGAAAATCACCAAAACATATATCATAATCAAACTTTCCAAAATCAAAGACAAGGAAAGAATCCTGAGAGCAAGCCAGGAAAACAAAAAGTTAGCTACAAAAGAGAACCAATAGGAATAAACTGATTTCTCAGCAGAAACCATGCAGGCAAGAAGGCAATAGGATGACACATACAAAACTCTGAAAGAAAAAAATTGCCAACCAAGAATAATATACCCAGAAAAGCTGTCCCTCAAATGTCATGGCAAAATTAGGACGTTTCCTGAATAACAGAAATTAGATTAATTTGAAATAATGAAACCAACTTTACAAAAAATGCTGAAGGGTATCCTTTGAACTGAGAGCCAACAACAGCAGACAATAACCTGAGATTACCATACATGACAAAACCAACCAGAACTTAATTCAGATATAGAATTATTTAAAGTAAAACAAATATACAAGTCTGAAAATAGGGAACCAGAGATATCAATGTATAATGAAGACAATTAACAACAAATCAAATATAGGTAGTAATGTAGATACAGAACTTCCAAATGGCAAGGAAGTCAGGCTGATTTCAAGATAAAACAGACTGTTTTAAACAAGGAAAACATTAATAAATTACAGGGTAACCTCAAAGAAAAATAATACATCAGCACATCAAAATAAAAAAAAGAGGAAAATCTTGCATGGAGGGGATGGTAACCATGGCAATGAGACGATATACGATAGAATGAATGTAAAACCAATGTTCTCCCATGTAAACTATCACATAATTCACAATAAAACATTAAAAAAAGAGGAAAATCATAGAAAATTACGTGCAACAAAGACTCCAGCAGCACTACACATACACACACAAAAACACACACACAAAATGACAATAATACTCAACCACAGGGAGAAACAGAGTGCTTACACATGCAGTGACATGGATGAACCTTGAAAACAGGCTGAGTGAAATAAATTAGTGACAAAAGGGCAAATATCATACAGTCCCATGTTTTTGAAATGTCTAGAACAGGCAAATGCATAGAGACAGAAATGTATTAGTGGTCACTGGGGGCTAGAAGAGTTATTACTCAAGGGTACGGGGTTTTGGTTTAGAAGGCTGACCAACATTTGAGAGTGCGTAGTGATAGTGATTGCACAATATGATGTATGTAATGTCGCTGAATTGCACAGTTAAAAATGGTTAACACGGTGGAAGACAGGAAGACCAGTTAGAATGAGAGAAAAGCTTTAAAAACAAACAAACAAACAAAAAACTCAGTGGAGATAATGGACATCCTTGTCTTATTCTCAAAGAGAAAGTTCTCAGCCTTTCTCTGTCGGTTTTACATATATACCTTTAATTATGTTGAGAAATCATCCTTTTATTCCTATTCGGCTGAGAGTTTTATCAGGGAAGAGTACTGAATTTTATTGAATGCCCTTTCTGCATCAGTTGGTGTGGTCACATGGTTCTTTTCCTTTATTTATGTGATGAATAACACTGAATAATTTTCTAATGTTGACCCACCCATGTAACAGGGCATAAAACTGGTTTGAACTGGTTCAGTCATGGATAGTGTAGGGAAACCAGAACAGACATCATTTTGTCAATGATGGTTTTACTGGAACAAGGGAAACCGAAGGGCCAAAACCCTGGAATGGGAGTCCTGATATGGAAGACTGGATGACTGTCAGGACAATGGAGAGCAGCACACACTGAAAGCGATGTGGTCGGCCAACATCTCTGAACTAGGCAACCCTGTTTGCAACTCTGATGGTCAAGAGATTTGGTTCCTATGCAATGCACACATGGTCCTTGTCTTCTAGGAGGAAGATTGAATTTCTAGCAGAGTTATTGTTGCTAAAGTGACATGTTGGTTCCAGTTCATAGAGACCCTGTATAGGGTTTTGGAGGCTTTAAATTTTTGTGGGAGCCGAAAGTCTCATCTTTCTTCCATGAAGTGGCTTTGGGTTCGAACTGCTGACCTTGTGGTTAGCAGTCCAGTGCTTATCGAATGGAGCCACCACACTCCCCCCTTCTAGCAGGATACTGACACACAATTTCCCCTATTTCAGTTAAATTGTTCTGGTACACCCAAATTTGGTCCATTCAGGTTTCACTTCATTGGCTATGACTGAACCAAGAAGAACTGATTCAAAGCCCTGACTTGACCATCTTCTGCCTGTAACTGATTGGAACACCTAAAATGGGGCTACAACGTGCCCAGTGAAGGGAGCTTCCTGCTGAGCCTCTGCAATACATAAGACTATAGGTGGAAGCCTGAACCACATCCAGATCTCCAGAGATGGGAAATTCTCAATTGAAAGGACAAGCAGACCAGCCTGGAGTGGCTAGAAGAACAGAAGATACTTCTGGAAACAAAAACCTACAGGAAAAATATAAAACATAGGCAGACCGACTGTTACTACAAGAACAAGCAACTTGCTTGCCCAGGAAACATCAAGGCAAGTGGTCGGGTCCCCTCAGTGATTACGAATCAGGCTGCTAATCTCAGGGTCATCAGTTCGAAACTACCAACTGTTCCATGGGAGAAAGATGAGGCTTTCTGCTCCTGTAAAGATTTACAGCCTTGGAAACCCTGTACATTGTTGCTATGAGTTGGAACTGACTCCACGGCACATAACAACAACAATGAATTGCAGCTAGACTTTTTGAAGACATTTTTGCAACTTCTCTTGTTAGATAGTGCATTAGAAGCATTTAAAAAGTTCAAACACATAATTTGATTGAAAACACTATACTCATGAATCCAGCAACTATATGAGTTAAACACATTTCTCAGACTTTTTTTTTCCTTCACGGAGGAAATGGCAGGAAAACTGCTAAGCGCATTATTTGAGAAAACATGGATTTTTTTTCTTTGGCACTTTGTTGAATTCAAGACAGGTTTCACTAGCATAGAGTGTGCTACACATCCTGCCTCCATGTGTAAGGAGGTAAAAAGTACTTCCAAGAAAATGCATGGTTTGAAAGTCTTGCTAAAAGGCATTGATAATTTTTAAGCAAAAGATACAAGTTTTCATGAAAACTGGGACCTAGGTATTGTTGCCTAGTAACAATTCTTTTTCAGTTGATAAGGAATGAGCAAGTCACACATAAGTTGAAATGGGCTAGAATAATTAGTGAGGAATGGGGTGGAGTATGCGTCATTGCTTTCAGAGAATAGCTAACAACACTAAGAATTGGGTAAGAAGTAAGGAAAGAGAGTCTTGATTTTGCATCAGTTCTGCCCCTAGCTGCCCATTAAAGGAACATCTCATATTTAATAGGAATCTGAACAGAGGACTTAACTCGGCATCAAGCTGAAGACATGTGTGGATCTACTTGGCCAAGTGTGACCATGTGCCACAGAAGGCACAAGACTGTGCACCCAGGAGTCTCCTTCCTTGCTCTGGGGG
>NW_006408622.1:11123716-11126264 GCF_000296735.1 Chrysochloris asiatica
TTCGAACCGCTGACCTTAAGGTTCACAGCCCGATTCGTAACCACTACGCTACCAGAGCTCCTTATAAACACAATAGAATATTACAAAATGTTGAAGAATAATGATGACTCTGTGAAACACCTCACAATATGGTTGAACCTGGAGGACATTATGCTGAGTAAAACTAGGCAATCACAAAAAAACAAATATTGTATTAGACCAATAATGTAAAAAGCTTTTTTATAAAAGGCTTTCTTGAGAAAAGAAACAGTTTATGATGGCAGAGAGGGAATATGATTCACGGGTTAGAGGAAAACACATGTCAACATAGGTGACAGAGCTGGCAATATACAAGAGGGAGGTTAGCAGAGGAACGATGAAGGCAGCGGGAGACATAGGGAGGAATGTGATCTTTAAAGTGAATGGAGAGGTAAATGCTGTTAACTGTTGGTACATGGAGGGGATTGCAACCATGTAATGAAGCAAAGCATAGAATTTGTTTGAATGTAAAAGTGATGATCTCCTATGTAAACCTTCACTCAAGTCACAATAAAAAGTTAAAAAATTTTTTTACTTGCATGTGATATTGATATTCACTTCAGCTGAGCTACTTTTCTATGGAACGAACAAAAACATGGATCTCTTCCAAGCGGTTGGCCGACTTCCCAATCTCTTGGCATGGATGAATGAATGAATTGCTGCATTAATTTTGAAACATTTCTATTTGTATATTTCTATTCCTAGAGCCTTGATTCTTGCTTATGTTGTCAGTGCAGCTTGTACCTCTCTCTGTAATACATTGCTTCTTGATCATATGCTACCTCTTCAAATAAGTGAGCACCAATCAATTTCCTTGACACAGTAAACTCTGTGTATTCCTTCCATCTTCTTTTGATGCTTCCTGTCTCATTTAATATTTTCCCATAGAATGGTCAATATTGCAAACCCAGACTTGATTTTTTTTATTCAGTTTGAGAAATGCTGAAGCTTGCTCTTCCTTTATGGCTTTCTAACTCCAGGTCTTTGCAGATTGCATTATAATACTGACTTTGTCTGCTTGAGCTGCCCTTTGAAATTTTCTCTTTAGCTCTCTATGCTTAAGAGCAGGTTTCAGAGTCTCTTTTGACATCCATTTTGTTCTGTTTTCTATTTTTTTTTTTTTTTCTTTCCTGTCTTTCTAATGACATTTTGCTTTCTTCACGGATGATGTTCTTGATGCCATCATCAATCATTAGTGTCTGTCTAATGCATCAAATCTTGAGATGGTCTCTAAATTCAGGTGGGGTATATTTAAGGTCGTATTTTGACTCTTGTGTACTTGTTTTAATTTTCTTCAGCTTCAGCTTGAACTTGCACATGAGCAACTAATGGCCAATTCCACAACTGGGCTCTGACCTTGTTTGAACTGATGACAGTGAGCGTCTTCATCTTATTTTATCACAGATGTAGGCAATTTGATTCCTGGGTATTCCATCCAGGGAAGTCCACTTGTATAATTACCTTTTATGTTGTTGAAAATGGCATTTTGCAATGACTAAGCTGTTGGTCTTGGAAAAGTCTATCAAGTGAGCTTCTAGCTTCCTTTCTATCACTAAGGCCATGTTCCCCAACTGCTAACTGTAGCTCTGGTAGCATAGTGATTACGAATCAGGCTGCTAATCTCAGGGTCATCAGTTCGAAACTACCAACTGTTCCATGGGAGAAAGATGAGGCTTTCTGCTCCTGTAAAGATTTACAGCCTTGGAAACCCTGTACATTGTTGCTATGAGTTGGAACTGACTCCACGGCACATAACAACAACAATGAATTGCAGCTAGACTTTTTGAAGACATTTTTGCAACTTCTCTTGTTAGATAGTGCATTAGAAGCATTTAAAAAGTTCAAACACATAATTTGATTGAAAACACTATACTCATGAATCCAGCAACTATATGAGTTAAACACATTTCTCAGACTTTTTTTTTCCTTCACGGAGGAAATGGCAGGAAAACTGCTAAGCGCATTATTTGAGAAAACATGGATTTTTTTTCTTTGGCACTTTGTTGAATTCAAGACAGGTTTCACTAGCATAGAGTGTGCTACACATCCTGCCTCCATGTGTAAGGAGGTAAAAAGTACTTCCAAGAAAATGCATGGTTTGAAAGTCTTGCTAAAAGGCATTGATAATTTTTAAGCAAAAGATACAAGTTTTCATGAAAACTGGGACCTAGGTATTGTTGCCTAGTAACAATTCTTTTTCAGTTGATAAGGAATGAGCAAGTCACACATAAGTTGAAATGGGCTAGAATAATTAGTGAGGAATGGGGTGGAGTATGCGTCATTGCTTTCAGAGAATAGCTAACAACACTAAGAATTGGGTAAGAAGTAAGGAAAGAGAGTCTTGATTTTGCATCAGTTCTGCCCCTAGCTGCCCATTAAAGGAACATCTCATATTTAATAGGAATCTGAACAGAGGACTTAACTCGGCATCAAGCTGAAGACATGTGTGGATCTACTTGGCCAAGTGTGACCATGTGCCACAGAAGGCACAAGACTGTGCACCCAGGAGTCTCCTTCCTTGCTCTGGGGG
>NW_006408622.1:11146689-11148497 GCF_000296735.1 Chrysochloris asiatica
ATGATAGCTCAGGTGACAGGGAGGGCAATATACAAGGAGGAGGGTAGTAGATGAACAATGAAGATAGGAGAAGACTTAGGGAAGTATGGATGGCTAAATGGGATAGAGGTAAATAGTGATGTATACACAACCTTGAACAACAGTGCTCTGTAATACAGGGATTGAGACATAATCTGAATGGGTAAAGTAAAGGGAAAATTGTTTAGGGGCTTGACTGTCTTGTGGATATTTGTTTTCCCTGTCTACCGTTATAAAATAGACATTTAAATGTGATAGAAATAAATATTGGGAATTATGATTACAAAAAATTTGCAAGCCTGTCTTCAGCCCATAACCGACTGGATTAGCTAAAAGGGAAGTTAGAATTTGCCCAGGAAAATTCTTGCTTCTTTGCATGGAGGAGATTGTAATCATTGCAATGAAACGTTGTGTAAAACTGATGTTCTCCTATGTAAACTATCACTCAATTCACAATAAAAATTTAAAATAACAACAACAAACAAACAAAGAGAAAATAGGCCTTTTCTGTTAAGCCTTTGTGGAGTACATGGGTCCTTAGGTGGAATCCTGAGCCCCACCCAGAATCTTCTGAGTTAGGACATCCCACTTAAAAAGACGTGCAGACAAACCTGGAACAGCTAGAAAAATAGAAAGCACTGTTTGAAAGACCAGCAGAAAAAAAGCAAACTGTTTGGAGAGATAGAGCCGCTGAGGACTCCAGGGCCATGGTCTGAGAAAGGCTGTGTGCCTGCAGGCAGGAGACTGGCTTACAAAATGTGCCCTTTGGACACTTCAATGAATATATATTTTTTTATTTTGTAGAGGTACATCAAATATTTTTGCTTTGTCCATTTGTGAAAAATAGAATATAAAAGGGAAGCCACCGGATGGAAACAGGATAACTGTTGTTGCGGGGAGGGGAGTGGGGAGTGCAAACAAGATGAAACAAAGTGTACAACTGGTTGAAAGTAAGGCTGATGATCATGTCTGTTTACCTTCCCTCA
This sequence comes from Chrysochloris asiatica, assembly GCF_000296735.1. Lineage (NCBI taxonomy): Eukaryota > Metazoa > Chordata > Mammalia > Afrosoricida > Chrysochloridae > Chrysochloris > Chrysochloris asiatica. Next base: position 11,147,694 of record NW_006408622.1, read on the forward strand.
ACGCACAATAAAATGTTAAAAAAATTTTTTAAAGTATCCCTGATTTTGAATGTACCATAAGAAAACTAAGACAAGAATACTACAGAGTAAACTTGCCTGCACAGAGATCTGTTTAAACATGCTTTGTTTGGAATAAACTTATGTATGCATGAATTGGAACTCTAGCAGTAATAATTGTTTTACTTAAATTTTAGTTGGTAACCTGATTTTAAGGCATTTTTAGAAGACAATCACAGGTAAACACATAAATTTTATTGATATAATAAAGTCAGACTCTTCCCACCTACTGTCAAACACCCCAAGCCCAGCACATGAGTCTCTCCAGTCCACCTGGCTGTACTATCTCCAATGATCAGCCTTCAGGAAGCCACTCTGTCATGAAAAGCACAGTTTAAAGTACCTTTCCTCACTCCTAGAGTTTGGACTCCTGGTGTAGCGCTGTAGGATCAGCACTAGGCTGTGAACCACAAGGTCAACAGTTCAAACCCACCACCTGCTCCTCAGAAACCCTACATAGGATAGCTATGATTTCGAACCGACTTGACAGTACTTAGCAACAACAACCCCTATAGTTCAGTCCTGGTGTGGTGCTGCAGGATAAGCACTGGACCTCACGGTCGTTTGAACCACAAGGTCGGCAGTTCAAACTCACCAGCCGCTCTTTGGAAACTCTATACAGGGTCGCTATGAATCGGAATCGACTTGAACTTAACAACAGTTCAGTGGGAGTCCTCCTGTGGCGCTGTAGAATAAGCACTGACTGCCAACCTCTAGATCGGTGATTCCAACCTACCAGTTGCTCTT
>NW_006408622.1:11149084-11150636 GCF_000296735.1 Chrysochloris asiatica
TGTCTGAGGTAGGACAGAATGTGGAGTGAAGGAGGAAACCTAGCTGTTGATGTTAGAACTGAGTTTCCTTAGCCTGGAGAATGTATACTGAGTGGCAGCTGTCCCACTAAGGTCACTGAAACGCCTGTCATAATCTGAGATAAGGTGTTGTCCGGTCTGAGAAGCCTAAAGAAAAAGGAAATGCCTAGTGGCACACAATTTAGGATTATAAATGTGAGTCTGATGCTCAGGTTTCTCTTTCGTCTCTCCTGTTCTCCCTCAATCCCAGCATGCTCCTTCACTTGTCACAATGCTGTTGTCAAGCAGCATTCAGTCAAATTTCACTTGGAGTGACTCTGTATAGGGTTTCCGAGGAATGCCTATAGTTAACAGTCCAGTGCTTATCCTATAGCATCCTATCAAGCCTTCTGTCTTGCAATAATGCCCTTCATATTGCACATTGTCACTGTGAAGTCTTCTAAAATTCACTACCTCGTTTCATGTTTCTAAAGGCTTTAGTGAGGCTTTAGTGAAGGGCATTCTGTCTGATGTCAAGATCTGTTCAAGCAAAATGCCTGACTCTCACTGCAAAGCTGGTGGGATGGAGTTCTCACGGGAGATTTAGGCAGAAATCCAGGCAACCCCATTGTCCAGTCAGTTCTCCTAGTCTTACCAGAAGAAACTTTAGAGTGTCTCCTAGGTTTTTAGGTCTAACCCTCATCCCTTATTCACATCAGTTTTTGCATAGCAGCCTGATTTCTTTATTCTTCCTTCTTAAGACTTATTCCTTCCAACATTTAAACGTCGAATTTTTCTCATTAGATGGAGACATTCATACTTCAGGAATGTATTAGAGCTTAAGTTCTAAAGCACTTGGTGTGTAGAAGGTTTTGGTTTACAGAGGCAAACCTAAATCCATTTTGAATCTTGAATTAATTCAACTTCCATTGGAGGTTTATCATTAACCAGCAATATGAAAAACTTTGCCCTCAGGCAAAGTGTGTTTGAAAGTAGATTTCAACTCCTCTAGGAGACCTGGTATGAGGCAGTGGGTTAATACACCAGACTGCAAAGCCGTTTGAACTGCAAGATCGGAGGTTCAAGCTCACCAGTCACTCCCTGGAAACCCTATACAGGGTTGCTATGGGTCAGAACCGACTCGACAGCACTTAAGAACAACACTGCCCGGTCCTGTACCATCCTTACTTTTGTTGTTACACTTGAGCCCACGGCTGCTGCCACTGTGCCAACCTATCTTGCTTACTTGCTTCTTTTTTTTATTTTTTATTGTGAATTATGTGATAGTTTACATGGGAGAACATTAGCTTTACATTCATCTTATCGTATTTTGTTTCATTGCAATGATCACATTCCCCTCCATGCATCAAGCAACTGCAAGTCTGCCCCCCGGCCATCAGCACACAGCCCATCTCCCTCAGCCACTCCATCTGTCCACGTCATCATCTCTTCTCTGTGTAGGGTCCCACACTCTGCTCTTCTCACTTGATAGTCCCAGGGACCTCCACTCCTGGACTGCAAAATCAACCATTCCCCTCCTTTTGTTACAAAACAC
>NW_006408622.1:11151041-11151941 GCF_000296735.1 Chrysochloris asiatica
CCCTCTTCTTTCTTCTTCTAGTCAAGTTCTGATCATCCAGACATTGAAGCCAGGTCAAGGGGGTACTATCTGTGAGTATGCGTGTTCGTATGCATCTCCCCTCACTTCATATCAACTGGACTCTTTACTCTCTGCTCCAGTCCTCTGTGGCCATGTCCCTATCTCTGGACCCAGGAGTCCCCAGGTCTTGCCATACTGCTGGCCAACTAGGTCTCAAACCGGGTTCACAGGAGTCTATTGAATGTGGTCTGACTTAGCTCACAACTTCCCCCGACTTCCCCTTATCGGTAACCAACGTGTTCACCAGCCAGACCTCATGCCTGCTCGTGTATTCCCCTTGAGTCTTAGTCTTGGAAGGGGGTTTGCTCTGAGGGGACCCGACCACTTGCCTTGATGTCTCCTGGGACTTGCTTCTTTTTAAGTGCAATTAAGAGTATAGACCTGCGTCTGGACTCATATTCTCACAGGAAGGTCACAGAAGGGGACAAGGATGTTTACCAGCCTCAGCATTAATCCCATACTCCGCTGGTCTGCTTTATAGGAGCCATGTTGACGCAGTGACTAAGCACAAGACTGCTAACTGACAGGTTGGCAGTTGGAGCCCACACATTGAATCACATCCTTATGTTGTATCTCTCTTCTCCCGCGCAGTCTAATGGTTCTGAGCTTCCGCCATGTTGGACTTCTTAGTAGCTCCTTCTCAGCCCTTTACTTTTGAAATAAAGTCATTTCTTTGTTTCTAAAGTGTTAGGCCCCCTAGTGGCCTAATCTAGTAGGAGACCCCCAAGAAGATCATCAGGACTCGAGTTCGATGCAAAAGCAAGATGTTTATTTACCAATGCGCTGGGGTCCACTTTCACAGACTCCTAAAACCAGGAGACAAAGGTGACATTTGCCAAC
>NW_006408622.1:11152415-11152936 GCF_000296735.1 Chrysochloris asiatica
TCTAACTTGTTCTTCTTGCTCCGCCTTCCTTTTTAAATTCCTTTCTTTTTCCACCTAACATCAGAGGTTGTGATTCAGCCACTCTTATTCTCCACAGGTTCTGTACTTGAAGATGTCAGGAAAGTGCTGGAAGATGAACATCATCCCCCAGACTGATTCCTGAGATGAAGGACTTGAAACCCCTCATCACTAAGATCCTGAGGAATAGAAAGGTGAAGTGTATGGGAGATCTGCACATGGTGGGCTTGGACTAATTATCTGTCTCTGGTTGGGACATGAGCAAAATGTGGGCAGCTTTGGAAAGACCCTCCCGTACCCCAAAAGAACTCCCTTTCCTAGATTAAGGTACACTTAGAACACTTTCTGCTGCAAGTGACAGAAAATGCAGTTATAATGACGAAAACAACAGGAGGCATGCTTGTCTGACATGTTCTCTAGGCCCCAGGTTCCTTTTCTTTACAATCCACCATCCTTGGAGTTCTGGTGTGGCACTGTGGGTTAATGCGCTGGACTGCAAAGTC
>NW_006408623.1:0-584 GCF_000296735.1 Chrysochloris asiatica
TAGCCCTACGGCTAGAGTTTCATCTGTGTGCTCCTCACGTAGACCTGTGGAAGCTCTACCCTTAGTCAGATGGTGCCTGAGAGAGGGGTATTGGGTACTAACCAGGGGGCACAAGCAGGCTTTGCACTGAAATGAAACTATGGATCCTGGAACATTGTCCTGGGACGTTAGATGGTGCCACCCTCACATTCTCCTCCCAAGGAGACCAGTGTAGCACCAGGCATTTCTCCCTTCTATCCCACTGAGCTTGTTCGTCTGTGATACCTACTTTACAATAATCCTGCATCTAAGTTTGTTTTTTCTTTCTTCCAGTTCCTCATCCATCTTCCTCATCTGCAACAGGTATATCTGTGTGGTTGTATCTAAGCTGATCCCTGCCTTCCTCACCAGAATCAATCTTTTCTTATAGGTCTATAGAAGTCGATTTCCTGGTAACGATTTCTCCTGGTAATCTTAAATTGTGTTCATGGCACCAGTTGCCAACAAACTAGAGGGATCTGCATATCTCAGCTTTGGTGGGGGGAAGCTGCTCTGGCAACCCAATACTGGGGTCCTGGAGGTCTCACTTGGAGCTGCAGGGAGGT
>NW_006408623.1:684-1753 GCF_000296735.1 Chrysochloris asiatica
AGCTGTACATACATCTATGTGCTCTCTCTGCCAGCTCTGCAAGAATGCTTGAGACCATGCCCATGGGGAGGTCTGCGTCTAGTCTTTAGCCACTTCTTAGAGAAGAAGCTTCACATGTCATGTAGCCTGTGTCCCAGGTCCCACATGGTTGGCATTCTACTTCATTCTCTGTCCTAACTTCGCTTTGTCCCTCACCCCACTTCCCAGGTTGGCAGCGCCCAACAACTCTGCATGGTATGAACCAAATGTGTGTGCTTTACCGCAGCGGGCTGACCATCTCTACTTCTAGTTGATTTTGAGTCAGACATTCTTCTAGACATAGAGCTGCCAGTGCAGTTCTGATGTAAACATTCAGACTCTTGGGTGAGGCGACCAAGAGGATTCATCTTCCCGCACTTGGTTCATCACATCACCCTCTGATAGTCTGTCTCATGATTGCTTTGATTGTAGTTTGGGCAAACGTTTGCAGAGGAAATTAGTTTCTCATTAAACTATTTATCCACAATTTTGTTAAGTGTCTCTGGCTGCAATCTGATCTGTGTAAACTAAGTCCTCCACCCTTCCTCCCCCATTTCCCCATTTCCATTCATCCTTCTTTCCTGCTCCCTCCAACCTTCTGAGCTTTGTTTTTAGGCCAATGATGCCCTTGTGGTCTTGTCTGGGTGATTGTTCTGAGGAATACAATCCTCCTGGGGGGTATTAGTCCCTTTGTAGGCCTGTCTACAGTTTGACTGAAAGTTGACCCCCAGGAGTGGGTCACAGTCTTTCTGTTTCCACCAGTCTTTGTCAGAGCAGTAAGTCTGGTATTTTTTATGTTTCTGATTTGGTTCTCCATTTTTTCCCTTCGCTTCTGTCTAATACATGCTTGAGTTTCTTTTAACCAGCCATTCAATCTCACCGTCCATCTAATGTGTATGTGTACTTGTGTGTGTGTGTACAGTCACGGGATGCATAGGTCTTTGGAGTGGGAATGACTATGCTTCCTTCTAACATCACCCTTCCCAGGGTACCTCCTGTGTCCTTTCTTGTGCTCCTAGAGCAGTGCTGTCATTGATGGGAGATGATCCAA
>NW_006408623.1:2665-3352 GCF_000296735.1 Chrysochloris asiatica
TTTTTTGGGTAGAGAGCTCCGTTAACTGTGAGCTAGCTATACATACATCTATGTGCTCTCTCTGCCAGCTCTGCAAGAATGCCTGAGACCATGCCCATGGGGAGGTCTGCGTCTAGTCTTTAGCTACTTCTTAGAGAAGAAGCTTCACATGTCATCTAGCATGGCTCCCAGGTCCCACATGGTTGGCACTCTACTTCATTCTCTGTCCTAACTTCACTTTGTCCCTCACCCCACTTCCCATTTTGGCAGAACCCAACAACTCTGCACGGTATGAACCAAATGTGTGTGCTTTACCGCAGCGGGCTGACCATCTCTACTTCTAGTTGATGTTGACTCAGACATTCTTCTAGACATAGAGCTGCTAGTGCAGTTCTGATGTAAACATTCAGACTCTTGGGTGAGGCGACCAAGAAGATGCACCTTCCCACACTTGGTTCATCACATCACCCTCTGATAGTTTGTCTTGTGATTGCTTTGATTGTAGTTTGGACAAACGTTTGCAGAGGAAATTAGTTTCTCATTAAACTATTTATCCACAATTTTGTTAAGTTTCTCTGGCTGCAATCTGATCTGTGTAAAGTAAGTCCTCCATCCTTCCTCCCCCGTTTCCCCATTTCCATTCATCCTTCTTTCCTGCTCCCTCCAACCTTCTGAGCTTTGTTTTTAGGCCAATGATGCCCTTGTGGT
>NW_006408623.1:4062-5238 GCF_000296735.1 Chrysochloris asiatica
CTCCCCATTGTGGAGGCCTTTTCACCGACCAGTTCTGAATTATGCTGTGAAGGGGATTTGTCAGTCATGACGCTTTGGTTTGCTAGTGCTTGAAAGTCAACTCAGACTTTCTTAAGCGATAAGAGATGTCATTGTCTCAAGCAAATAGGGCAGAAAGTGATAGATTTGGGTTTAGGTTCAACTGGGTTCAGAAGTTCCAAGACGACTTGTTCCTTGCTTTTTTCTTACCTTCCATTCTTCAGTAGTGGACTTCTTCAGTAGTTTGGTTTATTCATATGAGTGGAAACACAGCAGTTCCCAAGCCCAAGTCTTTGTCCCACCAGAATAGAATTAGTCTTTCCTTATACCCCCAACTACCAAGTCCTCAAAAGGTTCTGATGAGGCGACTTGGCAATAGTTACTTACTCCTGAACCATCTCCACGTGGTCTGATGGGTCTGCCTGGGATTTATTCCCTTCCTTGATTTTCCTCAGAGGAATGAAGGAGGAAATGAGCATTAGGCCCTAGGTGAGCCTCATGCACTGTGTTTTTCGTTGGTGCTTAATACAAAGAAGTGTACCTATCACAATAAAATCAGGATGGGGGTAGGAGATACCCAGGAACTACTCCTGGCTAGTTTCTAGCTATCACTTCCTCCTGCTTCCTCCTGGAGGATGTCGCCTCTACCTGAGGAACCAAACCCACCATGGAGTCAACTCTAAGGCTTAATGTACCTTTTAAGCCTGGTTTCCATCTTCCTGGGGACAGTAGGCATCACACTTCATCCTTGGTCTAGACCTGCAGTGAGATCAGGATTCTGGGCTCCCTGAATCTGGATGGAGGAAATGGCCTAGGTTTTGCTTCTCTCTGCTCTTTCATTCTCAAAGATACCATCTCTGTTCTGGAAGAGTGATGTAAATGTTGAGCTCTCCTGGCTCTTAAATCAGAAGTAACATCAGCAGAACCACATCCTCCAGGAAGAAACACACAAGCTAGTGGCTAACCATCCTTGATTAACGCCTCTGCCTCTGTGGTCTGGGATTCCAGGCAGCCTGGGTTCTAGACAGTTAAGTTACATGGGTCATACTAATGACCATATGTCTGACAGAACAACAAGCAAAGAGGGACAGGGGAAGCTTCATGCAAGAGGACAGATTCCCCATGAGATTGTTGGATGGAGTAGATACGATTAACTTG
>NW_006408623.1:5993-15051 GCF_000296735.1 Chrysochloris asiatica
AACAACAAAGGCAACCTTTAGTCTTCGGTCAATACTCACGTTGCTGGAGAACATTAACCTGAGATTCAGAGGTCTTGGCCCAATGGGAGAATCCTGTGTCTCACTTTGACCTCAAGACCTCCCCTCTCAGAAACCTTCATGTTCCCCTCCAGGATCTGATTCTGGGTTGGCCTTGAGGCTGGTAAATGGAGGTGATCGGTGTCAAGGCCGTGTGGAGATCTTGTACCGAGGCTCCTGGGGCACAGTGTGTGATGACAACTGGGACACCAAGGATGCCAATGTGGTCTGCAGGCAGCTAGGCTGTGGCTGGGCCACAGCAGCCCCTGGAAATGCCCGGTTCGGTCAGGGCACAGGAAGGATCATCCTGGATGATTTGCGCTGCTCAGGACATGAGGCCTTCCTGTGGAACTGCCCTCACAACGGTTGGCTCTCCCATAATTGTGGACACAGTGAGGACGCAGGTGTCATCTGTTCAGGTGGGTCTTAAGATCAGTGACTGATTTGGATTGATTTGGTTACAAAATCATATTTTCCCCAATAGGCTGCCACATAGGGTGTCTCCTGAGTATCTGGTAGCTCCAAAAACTTTCCCCAGGAGCAACTGTGTGCCCAGGCATTATGTTAAGGAGGAACAGCACAGTTAGCCACATGTGCTGATTCTGTTAAACAGTGATGAACATGGGTTTGAGAAAACTTTGGCCTGATGTTGAAATAATGACCTTCTTATTTTCTTGAGTGGAACCATTCAGGCCTGCCTCTCCATACCTCTTGCTTCCTACAAAGCATCTTGGGGATGCGGCTGATAAATGCCCCCCTCCTTGATGGGTGTTTTAGTGTCTGTTTCCAAGAAGCCAACCGAGAGAAGAGGACTCCTGTGTAAATATGTCAAGATGTGTAGTGAGCAGTAGTACAGATGTGGAGGGAGGGTGGGCATAGCAGCTGTGCTAATAAGCCCACTACAGCAGTCAGAACTTTGAGAAATCCTAAATTCTAAAGTTCATGCATAACCATGGAATGACCTCGCCCTGGAGGGGAAGGTAGATGGGTCTTCATAGAATAACTGTTGAGGGCAATTGCTTGCTACTGTCATGGGGAGCTAACGTTGTGGCACATCTGGCCTGGCCCAAACAAGGAAGTAGCTTCCATAATCTGGGCAGAAGGCCCTCAGGCACAGTGATGGTAAGAGATGCAGGTGCCTTTGCCTGGGTCTACTCGGTGGCACATGGACAACATCAGCTGAGGGTGTAGATATGTGGAGTTCACACAACCATTGGTTCCACTTGGGGCAAAGCTGTGCAATGGGTCTGATTCTCCTTCTCTTTCTCACAGATGTGGAGTTCAATTCTACTCACAGTACAGGTGAGTCCCCAGCATCCTTACAGGGGGTATCCCTCCCCTCCCTTCCACACTACACCAAACCTCTGTTCCTCTCTCAGAAACATCATTTCTTCAACCACTTGGGTATGGCCTTGTCCACTAGCATATTTCTTAGCTATGCAATCATTAAGATTCATAAAACCACAGAGTTCACAGTTAGCATTAGATTTCTTTCAAAGAACATAGGACAGAAAGCAACTTCCACCAGCAGGCAGTCGCTTTCTGACTGGGAGTCCTTGCAGGTGTTCATATGGTAATCTAGTACCAGACTGGTTCTTGCAGCCCAGGAGCGAGGAGACGTGACTTACTCAGGTGGACTTTCTCCAAGTACCAGCTGACTGGTTCACTCCTCTTCCAACTGGGGAGGGCTGACTCCAAATTCAAAGATAGTTCTTACTTCCCATTTTGACTTAATCTCTTTCTCTTTCTAAATCTTTTAAGTCTACTTCTTACGATTGGGGAAACTAAGCGTCATCTTTTATGGGCAGAACCTTTTGATTTCTATTTGCAATCTAAAGTTAGCTGAGTTCTAGTTGCTGACGTCTCTGGATTGGAGCTCAGATTCTATTGCCCACACACTTTTTGTTCCAACCTGACCAGATAGTAGTACACTGATGATAATGAAGGGATCATCAGAGCATGTTGTTGTTGTTGTTGTTGTTAAGTGCCGTCGAGTCGGTTCCAACTCATAGTGACCCTCTATAGGGTTTCTGAGGAGCACCTGGTGAGTTTGAACCACTGACTTTGTGGTTCAAACTGACCTTGCAGTCCAGTGCATTATCCTACAGCACCATGCCAGTCGTAACATAACCCATGCTAATTTGAAAGGGATAGGAAGTCAGAATTTCTATTAACTTAGATAGCAAGAAAGAATTGGTTTGTTCATATATCTAGGATGGCCAGCTAGGAAGACTTCAAGCACAACTGGATTCAGGTGCTCTAAGGATGTCATTACGGCTCTGAGGCTTTTGGCTTGTTCTGCATTTACTTTTCTTTAGGCTTCAGTCTCAAGCAGCTGCTCTCCCCATGGGAGGAAGGCTGGCATCTGTGTACCCAAACGCTGTTCCTTACCAGCTTAGCCTCTGAAGGGGGAGAGGTAGCCTGTCTTGGAAACTCTGATCAAAAGAGCCCAGGGAAGATTCTGATTGGTCTGGCAGAAGCAATCACTGTGACTAAGTAATGGGTTAGTATGATTGTTTGTGTCTGAGTTGCATCCCGCTTCACGGAGGAGGCAGGCCTTAGAGGTGCCCTTTGCCTTCTCTGACCATTTCTGAATGGGAACAGTGAAGTAACTCCTTGTTTGTTTCATGAAAGACACTTTTTTGTGCCTCAGGGCTCACAAGAGCATTCCAGTGAGTGTGCACTGATAAAGCATGAACTTCTGCCTGATGTAATAACTTTAGAGCTGGTTTTCTTGGTCTTTGTACCAATGTCTCTATCAGCAAGGCCACAGCTGCTCCAGAGAGAAGGGTCGGTGCTCATGTTCTGGGAATTGTCTTGGCTCCTTGATGGTCTGATTTTCTTCTTTAGCTACTTACAACCTGGAGATACACTCAGGTAGCATAGTGGTTACGAATCGGGCTGCTAACCTCAAGATCAGCAGTTCGAAACTACCAGCTGTTCCGCTGGAGAAAGATGAGGCTTTCTGCTCCCATAAAGATTGACAGCCTCAGCAACCCTGTATAGAGTCACTATAAGTCAGAACCAACTCCACGGTACTTAACAAAAACAACAATTAACCATAACCTGCCCACAAAAATAGGCAGGGGAAGAGTTGCTAATCGAGAAGACAAACCAGTGACTTAAGGACTTGGATGGAGGAACTAGATTGGTTTCTGACCTCCAATAACTGTCAGAGTTAGCCTCCTGAGAGGTAATGAACATTCTTGGCTTGTGTAAGACCCACAGCTTGTGAAGGGCTGAGTCCCAATGTAGGACTAGGGTCATAAGGTCTGACTAGCCCAATGGGTTTTGGTATAGGAACCTACAATATCTAATTCTCATTTTTCTCCTCTGCTTGCTTCTTTCAGCCCCGTGGCCCACAACATCCATACCTATAACAGCAACAGGTAACTATTCCCACCCACCATTCCAGCAGCTCCCGATATGTCAAGCTGTTGTTGTTATGTGCCGTGAAGTAGGTTCTGACTCATAGTGACCGTGTACAAGGTTTCCGAGGCTATAAATCTTTACAGGAGCAGAATGCCTCATCAAGTAGCTATGATTAAGTCTGAGTCATGAGCAGCTGGGTTGGCAGTGGCATGTGTAAATCAGGGTGGGAGGAATCTTCAGAGTAAGACATCAGAAATTATCTGGGTAGGGTTCTTGCTTTGTCAATCTGTGAGGAGGTGAATTGTGAAAGATAACATCTCTGAAGAACCAAGTCCTAGGTCTCCACTGGAATCCCTGTTGGTGTCCTAGCTTGGTAGATCTTCTCTGGCGTTCAGTACAGGCCCCAGTTTCTCCGCAAAGCCATGCAATTCCTTAGCCTCTTGGGTTCTCAGGTGATTGATTGTAACTGTGTAAAAAGAAGGTGTAATGTGCTCTCCTAGCAAATCTAAATGGGTTAACGTTCTTCAAGTCACTGTCTTGGCCAAAGCCTAGACATAGTTCAGAAATTTAACCAAAAGTTTACACGTGGATGAGAAATTCATGTGCCCTCTTCTAGAGACAGATTCTAGTTTGGTCCTGACACTGGTGAATGGAGGTGACCAACGCCAGGACTGCGTGGAGGTCCTGTACCGGGATTCTTGGGGCACCCTGTGTGACAACAACTGGGACGCCAATGATGCCAACGTTATCTGTAGGCAGCTTGGCTGTGGCTGGGCCACATCAGCTCTGGGAAGTGCCCGGTTCAGTCAGGGCTCAGGCAGATCCTCCTGAACAATGCGTGGAGTTCAAGTCACAAGTCCTCACTGTGGAGCTGCCCCCACAATGGCTGGCTCTCTCATAACGTAGACACAATGAGGACGCTGTTGTCACCTGTTCAGGTGGACATTGGGCTCCTTCTCTTGGAGTGGAGTTTGCTCAAGAAGAGGGTATGATTCTATTTTGATCCTCTTACTCAAAAAATTTCCTTGACATTTCATTAGCTTTCTGCTAAGAATTGCTCCTCTTTCTTGAGCTGCCAGATGTTGAAGTAGGGACTTAGGACAATGAATCAAATGGAAAAACTACTACTGGCAAGAGCCAGAATAGAAAAGCACCGGGTCTTCAGCAGTCCGCCCCCCCCCCCATAGTTTTGCACTGGGTTAAGTGCAGCTGAAATGTGGTGCAGATGGGGGAAATGCCTCATTGTCCGGGACCCCCAAATGTATATCTTTTTATGAAACTGAGAAAGAAGAAGGGAAAGGCCAAGGGGGGGAGGGGAACAGAGGCTTCTGTGGAAACCTGCCTCGGCCAAGACGAGTAACAAAGAGAAAGCCAACCTAGAAATGAGATGTGCCTATGAGCAAGGATGTCCAAGGTGGGAGGAAGGCTGAGACCTTGACGAAAACTCCATGTGGTGCACCAAGGGTACTGGTGTGGGACGGACATCTTCCCCCAGGAGACATGCCAGGGAGAGCCTGGTCATTGCCCAGGGTTGGGCATGAATGATTAAACATTGTCAGTCTGGTGGGTTCAGTGGACAACTAAAATATGCAAGGCAAAGAGTTGGTTTTGGAATATCTCAACCACCATCATTCAGACAGAGACTAGTCCCCTTGAGGTTGGGGAGAAGGAACAGAATCTGCCTGGGCTTAACCTGGTGCTATGTTCTCAAAAACGGAAGTGGGGGACAAATATCCCACCCTGCATATAGGGTTCAGGCACCGGCTAAGTTTCTGACCAGTTCAGCTTCTTCCACCTTTTCTTCTCCTGGTGACATGTTCTGTTCAATACATCTGATTTGACCTCCTCTTCCTCACAGCATCCCAGTACCCGTCCACGCCCAAGACAGGTGAGTTTGGCTACTCCTTAACTCATGGGTGTCCTTTCTCTCCCTGATCACGACACTAGCACCCAACCAATTACTAGAAGAAGGGTTGATGAAGTTATTTTTGCATCTCCATGACTTTTTCTGATACCTTTAGGGCACCCAGGTGGTACCAATGGAGTTCAAAACACACTGCTCCTCTTGTCTGGTTTGGTGGGATAAACACATTCTGGTCCCAGATATGAGTTGCTAGGCAGAGTATTTGGTGGTAGAAGAACACTCTGCTTTTTAGTCTTTTCTACTTGGGAGCCTTTCCTGGGCCAAAAGTTATATGTGAAGGGATAACAGAGATTTTTCATGTCATATACTCAAGGCACAGACACCAAGGAACTTGCACCAAGGAACAATCTGACAGCAGAGAATTGTAATTTCTCTTTGTCGATTTCACCTCCTCATGGTCATTGTGTGGCCATCCAGGAGATCAGCTGTGCTCATTGCAACTGTCCACAGGCCACGTTCTCTCCCCAAAACCAGAATTCCTCAAACCCCACTTTCTCTGACCATAGGTAAAGGTCTCTGGACCTAACACCTACTGCATGTCTACTCTTTTCTAAACCCACTTTATTTATCTCTCCAGATTGGTGGACAACAACTCCTTTCCATGGTAAGCATCATTTCTTTCCAGCCAAAGCATCAAGGTTTGTCATTCTTGTCAACAGGCCTGGAGGACATCTCTGGGTCTTGCATTAAGTCTCTGTAACTCACCGCCTCACTGAATGTAGAGGGTCCCCTTCATCTACCGGTTCTGATTAATGCTTGAAAGGGGATATGTTAGTTATGATGCTTTGGTTTGCTAGTGATGGGAATTCAACTTAAACTCCTTTTACCTAGAATGGAAGTCATTGATTCACATAAGGAGGAAGTTAGGGGTAGAACTGTCTTTGGGTACAGCTGGATTCAAAATTCCAAGGTTGTCTCCTGTCCATTTTTTTCCTTCCCTTTTGTATATGTGTGGTCTTATTGAAATTTTGGAAGAGAAGACGAAGTATATTCTACAAAAGAATCTGGCTGGTCTAGTGTCTCTCTGGTCACTACATTTATTCAAAACTCAACATGAGTGACAAATTCTTGTGCCGTCTTCTAGGGACAGTGTCCGGTTTAGCCCTGAGGCTGGTGAATGGAAGTGACCAGTGCCAGGGCCGCGTGGAGATCCTGTACCGAGGCTCCTGGGGCACCGTGTGTGATGACAGCTGGGACACCAATGATGCCAACGTGGTCTGCAGGCAGCTTGGCTGTGGCTGGGCCGTATCGGCTCCAGGAAATGCCCGGTTCGGTCAGGGCACAGGACAGATTGTACTGGACGAGTTGCGCTGCTCAGGACATGAGTCCTACCTGTGGAACTGTCCCCACAATGGCTGGCTCTCCCATAACTGTGGACACAGGGAGGATGCTGGCGTCATTTGCTCAGGTGGGCCTTAAGAGTACAATGGGTACTGTCTCTTTAAAGGTGGTTTGTTTCATAAAGATTTCTTATAATACTATCCCTTAACTCAAAGGATGATGTTGTATTTTCTATTCACTGAAGGCTCCAAACTCTCTGGTAACAAGCCTTGTTAATTATCCTTGAGCTTCATGGTGTTGAGATTGCCAATTAGGACAAAGAACCAATCTGAAAGATGCAACCAATCTTTAATTTACTTACTATGACACGGAGGCAAGAGACAAAGAGAATAATCCCAGCTCCCCAATGTTCTTTCAAGGGTTTGATGCCATTGAATGCAGATGGGAGCTCCCACTAAAATCCTTTTTATGGACCTGGGGAAGGGGGGCAGAAGGCTGAGGAGTAGAATTGTACTCAGTTATCTGGGTAAAAGGCTTCTCTCATAAATCAGAAGAGGAACTGGTGCTGTGTGCTTGCTGTGTGGCAGCCAGGGCTCTTAGGGCCTGCATGCATGGTTTCATTTAATGTTCAGAAGAATCTGATGATCATCTTCATTTGTCCGATGTGGAAACGGAGGCAGAGAAGTTAAGTAGATTGCTCAAGATCATGGTGCTGACCAGGCAGTACCAAGATGCAAAGCTAAGCCTTTGACTGCAGGAATTCTGCTCCTGACTCTGCTATGCCCTGTGCCTTATAAAGTGACCGAATCCCAGGAGGTGGTAGAGGAAGCCTTGCGTCTTTGGATGCTCTCCAGCCCCTTGTCTCTCTCAGTCATTAAATAATGGCAATTCCTTTGTTGCTTTCTTGGCATTTTCTCTCTAAGTGGGCACATGCTCCCTCTAGACCTGCTCATCTCCAGTAAGAGTCATTGTTCTAAAGCCAGTGGGCTCACCTCAAGGGTTCTGGTGCTTGGCAGTTTAGAACCAAGCCTTAGAGATAGGACTTGCTGGCAGGAAAAATGGAATCATGTGATGGCTGAGACATGAGGTCTCTTCCCTAAGAGGATGAGAGCTTGTCCTAACATTCTAGTGCTTCTCTGAAGAGCAGTGACAATGGTCTGTCCCATCTCACTCTCTCCTCTCTAGGACCTTCAAATTGTGGTGGCCTCTTACTCAATGCTAGTGGGACATTTCACAGCCCATCCTACCCTGGATTCTACCCCAACAATGCTACCTGTGTCTGGGAAATAAAAGTGGATTCTGGTTCTCGTATCAACCTCGGCTTCAATAATCTTCAGTAAGTAGCACCCGGTCATGTGATCAAGAGTGAGTTCCACATGAGAGGCCCAATAGTTTCAGCTGTTTCCTGGATTCAGTGCTTGCTGCATTCATGTTCCACAAACAAGGCCTGGAGTTGCTTTGATTCTTTACCCATCACACATCAGATAATATTGGGAAACCCTTTGACTGATTGATTACTCAGAAGCCTCAAACTATCTAGGAAATAATAGAGCGATAGGAATTTCAATAAAGACTGATGGCTTCATTTTATACATCTTTTTAATCCAGGTTGGAGTTGAGCAATAGTTGTAATTTTGATTATGTTGAAATCTTTGATGGACCACTGAATAGCAGTAACTTGCTGGGGAGGATTTGTAATAACACCAGGCAAATATTCACATCATCTTCAAACCGAATGACTGTTCGCTTCCGAAGTGACGTCAGTTTCCAGAACACTGGCTTTTCTGCTTGGTATAACTCCTTTCCAGGTGGTAAGTGCAAACCAGACTCCATCCATGAAGCCTGGTGGACTCATGTAACCTTTCTCACCTGTCTACATGGAGGTGACCATGTGGAATCAAAGAAGGTTCATCAACACCTTATCTATTTTTCTTATATTACAGCTGATGGTGGGGATCTCAAGCCAGTGTGATGTGGAGCATCAGGGTACCTCCTAGCTTAGGGGCTGACTCTAACTCCCTGGAGGTCCTTGTATAAGCGAACTCCCCTTGTTGAGTCATCATTGTCCCTCTGAAGCATGAGGGCATTTATTTGAGTGTCTGGAGTCACTTCCAGTGGTACCAGGGGGAGTGTCCCTGTGTCTATTCTGATGCTTTATTGTTGTTAGTTGTCATTGAGAGTGTTGGTGGCACTGTGGGATAAACACTGGACTGCTAACTACAAGGTTGGCAATTCAAACCCACCAGCTGCTCCAAGAGGGAAAGCTGATGCTCTCTGCTCCTGTAAAGATTTCCAGTCTTAGAAATCCTATACAGGATCATTATGAGGCAGAACCAATTCAACAGCATCACCACCACCACCTCCATCACCATTGCCTACCCTACATCACCATCACCACCACTACCACCACCACCATCATCACCA
>NW_006408623.1:15366-40695 GCF_000296735.1 Chrysochloris asiatica
ACCACCACCATCATCACCACCATCATCACCATCACCACCATTACCACCATCACTACCATCACCATCACCTACATCACCATCACCACCTCCACCACCACCATCACCACCACCATCACTACCATCACCACCACCACTACCATCACCAGTTGCCACGAGTCGGCTCTGATGCATGGTGACCCCACCCCATGTACAATAGAACAAAGTGTCACCCCATTTTGCCCCATCTTATCACCTCATCTTTTGACATCTTATCAGCCAAGCAGTTTGACCCATAGGGTTCTCATTGGGTAATTTTCAGTAGCCCACCAGACATTTTCCCAGTCTATCTTAGTGTGGGAACTCTGTTGAAACTTATCTACCCTGGGCAACCCTGCTAGTGTTTGAAATACTAATGGCATAGCTTTCAGCATCAGAACAACATGAAGTACTGCAAACTGACAGACAACGGTTATTTGTTTTTATTTGACGACACGGGATGAGGTCAGGCCCACGGAATAGTTGGTTTTTGAGATTCACTCTAGGGCATCATTTTTATGTTTTTCAGATGCCAGATTGAGATTGGTCAATTCCAATTCTTCCTACAACAGATGTTCTGGGCGTGTGGAAGTTTACCACAGTGGACGGTGGGGGACAGTTTGTGATGATGACTGGGATTTACAGGATGCTCAGGTAGTCTGCAGACAGCTGAGTTGTGGATATGCAGTGGCAGCCATGGGAAGTGCTCAGTTTGGCCAGGGCTCTGGTCCTATCACCCTGGACAATGTGGACTGCAGGGGACTGGAATCGACCCTCTGGCAATGCCGCAACAGAGGCTGGTTCACCCATAACTGTGGTCACCATGAAGACGCTGCTGTCATCTGCTCAGGTAGAGTGTCACTCACAGGTGGCCCAGATTATCTGCTGCTTGTTAGAGAATGAACGCTTCAGGCTGGTGACCAAGGTGATTGTGGTTTGGTTTTGGAGGTGGGAGTAGGCAGGAGCTTATCAGCGTATCCCCCTTGGTTTGTGTACTCTAGAAGTCTATATGGGCACTGCTTTATTTTGGCCACTTCTGGGCTCTGGGCATCCTGCTGGGCACACAGCTGGCCAGTGTGTGTTCTTACGCTCCCATCTTGTTCGATGACCTTAGCAATGATTAAGCCTCTCCAGCATCAGTGTCTATAATTCAGTGGTGATGGCACGTCATTAGGTAATTCTGGACTAGTAGGGAGTGTTGAATAAATGATGAGACGTGTAATGACCTTAGCTGGGATGCAGTTGTTGTTAGCGGCCAGAAAGTCAGGCCTGACCCCTGATGGCCTCCAGTATAACAGAATGAAACTTCACCTGGTCCTGAGCCATATTCATGACCATTGGCATGGCTGAGTCCATTTGGGCAATATTCTCCTGCGATCCACAGGGTTTTCATTGCTTTCCAGCTTAGAGCTGTTAAAGCAAATGGAAGAAATGAGGAAGTATGAGAGCTGAACAGAAAATTTCAAAGATCAGCATGAGAAGATAAAGCCATATATTACAACAAAATGTGCAAAGATCTGGAGTAAGAAACCCAAAAAGGAAGAATATGCTCAGCATTTCTCAAGCTGGGGGAATTGAAGGAAAAATTCAAGCCTTGACTTTCATATTGAAGGATTCTCTGGGCAAATTATTGAATGATGCAGAAAGCATCAAGAGAAGATGGAAGGAATACACAGAGTCACTGTACCAAAAGGAAATGGTTAACGTTAAACCATTTCAAGAAGTACCATATGATCAAGAGCCAATGATACTGAAGGAAGAAGTCTAAGGTGCATTGAAGGAATTGGCAAAGAACAAGTTACCAGAAATAGATGGAATAAAAATTGAAATCTTTCAAGAAAGTGAGGCGACACAGGAGGCACTCACTCATCTCTGCCATGAAATTTGGAAGACAACTATCTGGCCGACTGATTGAAAGAGATCCATATTTGTGCCCATTCCAAAGAGAGGTGACCCAACAGAATGCGGAAATCTTCGGACAATATCTTTGACATCCCATGCAAGTAAAGTTTTACCAAAAGTAATACAGAAACAGCTATAAGCATACATTGACAGAGAACTTCCAGAAGTTCAAGCCAAATTCAGAAGAGGCTGTGGAATGAGGGATATCATTGCTGATGTCCAATGGATCTTGGCTGAAAGCAGAGAATGTCAGAGAGATGTTTATCTGTGCTTTACTGACTACACAAAGGCTTTTGATTGTGTGGATCATGACAAGCTATGGACAACATTGCGAAGTATGAGTATTCCGGAACACTTTATTGTGCTCATAAGGAATCTGTACCTGGACCAAGAGGCAGTGGTTCAAACAGAACATAGGAACACTGAATGGTTTATAATTAAGAAAGGTGTACAACAGGGTTGTATTCTTTCATCGTATTTATTCAACCTGTATGCTGAGCAAATAATCTGAGGAGCTGGGTTATATGAAGAAAAGCATGGCATCAATATTGGAATAAGACTCATTAACAACCTGTGATATGCAGATGATACAACCTTTCTTGCTGAAAGTAAAGAAGACTTAAGATATTTACTGATGAAGATCAAAGAGCACAATCTTTGGTATGGATTGTATCTTAATGTAAAGAAAACAAAAATCCTCACCACTGAACAAATAAACAACATTCTTATCAATGGAGAAAAGGTTGAAGTTGTCAAGGACTTCATTCTTCTTAGATCAACTATCAACACTCATGGAAGCAGCAGTCAAGAGATCAAACGATGTATTGCATTAGGCAAATCTGCTGCACAAGACCTTTTAAAAATGTTGAAGAGCAAAGATGTCAGCTTGAGGACTAAGGTGCGCCTGACCCAAGCCATGGTATTTTCAATAACCTCATATGCATGTGAAAGCTGGACAGTGAATAAGGAAGATCATAAAAGGATTGATGCTTTTGAGTTATAGTGTTGGAGGAGAATATAGAGAGTGCCATGGGCTGCCAAAAGAACCAATAGATCCGTTTTGGATGAAGTGCAGCCAGAGTTCTCCTTGGAGGCCAAGATGACCAAACTTTGTCTCTCATGCTTCAGACATATTGTCAGGAGGGACCTGTCGCTGGAGAAGGATATCATGTTTGGTAGGGAGGAGGGTCAGAGAAAAAGAGGAAGACCCCCAGTGAGATAGATTGGCCAAGTGGCAGCATTGATGGACTCAAGCGTGGCAACAATAGTGAGGTTGGTCCAGGATCGGGCGATGTTTCATTCTGCCGTGCATAAGGTTGCTATGAGTCAGTACAGACTCGATGGCACCTAACAACAACAATGTTCTAGGGCAGACTTCCAGGCCTTTCTTCTTAGTCTATCTTCATCTGGAAACTTTTTTGCTGAAACCTGTCCACCATGGATGACCCTAAGAAATATTGGTGGCACAGGAACACAAGAGTCACCACAGTGATGGGCTGTAATGTTGATGTCCCCCAAATAACGGTGGGGCAGGGGAGTAGCGGGGACAGTCTCTCAGTGTCCCTGGGGGGTAGATTCAGTCATGGGGCCAGGTTGTCAGTCATGGGGCTGTGCTCTCTTCAGGGCTCCCTCCTTCTAGCCACACTTCTGTAACCGACATTTTTCTTCTCTTTATAGGAAATTATGCAACCACATACCGTAAGTATCTTAATGTCATACTGTGATTGCTCGCTAACCTCCGGGCTGCCTCCATCCCCCTGCTCTTGTCTGCTGCTCCCTGGACTCCTCCGGGTAAACTTCACCCTTAGAGGAATTTGCCATTGTATCCTCCCTGAAGGGCTGTGTCCCCTGCTGCCAGGTCCCAAACTGAGGAAAGCTGGCCTTTTCTCTCGCTTCTCTCACCCTGAGCGTTGCTGGAAATGGACACTCTTCTTCAGAGGCTGACCAGCAGCCTAAGGCCTGGGAAGAGGCCTGTTGCCTGTGGGACCCTCCTCTCCTCGCTCCCTGGACACCATGCTCTGGTCTGTGAAGACTGACCAGGGCCTGCTTTAGGGCCCAGCTCAGCTCAGAAGGGCTGCTCCTGACCTCCCTTGAGTATCCCCAGCATTCTAGCATTCTTCAGGCTCCTTTCATCATGAACTCTGCCCACCTCCACTTTACATACATACAGTTACAGTACATATGGGCCACCATCGCCAATATCCACATGTTGTTGTAGCTAGGTGTTATAAAGTTGGTTCCAGCTCACAGCACCCTTGTATACAACAGAGTGAAACACTGCTCAGGCTTGCGCCATGCTCACAATCTTTTTAACATTGTTGGGGATCCTCCTCTTTTTCACTGACCCTCTACTTGACCTAGCGGGATGTCCTTCTCCAGGGACTGAACACTACTGCTAATGATCTGAAATATGAGAAACGAAGTCTGGCCATCCTGGCTTCTAAGGAGCACTCTGACTTTACTTCTTCCAACACAGATCTGTTTGTTCTTCTGGCAGTCCATGGTATTTTTAATATTCTTCTCTAACACTATAACTCCAATGCATCAATTCTCCTATGGGCTTACTTATTCATTGTCCAACATTCACAGGCATGTGAGGTTTTTGAAAATACCATGGCTTTGGTCAGGCACATCTTAGTCCTCAAACTGACATCTCTGCTCTTCAACGCTTTTAAGAGGTCTTCTTCAGATTTGCCTAATGCAGTACATTGACTGCTGCTTTCATAAGTATTGATAGTGGATTGAAGAAAACGAAGTCTTTGACAACTTCAATGTTTTCTCCATTTATCATGATGTTGCTTATGGTCCAGTGGTGAGGATTTTTGTTTTCTTTACATACTGAAGGCTGTGATCCACACAGACTTTATTTTTCAGAGCAGTGAGAAATCTTTGCCAAAAGATTGTCCAGGAAGCAGAGAGAGGCCCCACGGACAGGCCTTCTACTGCAACAAAGTGTCTCCTAATATCCTCTTGCATTCCTATGGGATATTTGTTGTAATTGTTGAACCACTATTGATACCTTATTAGTAGCTAAAGTCCATAGCTTATTTTGGGTTCACTCTTGGCTAACCAGTGTGTTTTATCTTTGTCAACAGCTCCTGTTCACAACATCACTAGGCCAACCAGTAAGTTCTAAGTTCCCTTGCCAGGGTGTAGCCAAGATCCCTGGAAATGCACTTTCCCTTCCCCTCAGGGATGATGACACTGTGGAGGGAAGGGAATGGGGAGGAGGAAGGGTGTTTCCCCCAACTCGCTGCTCCCCACCCCCCGCCCCCCCATCTCAGTGACTGTCTAAGGTCCTGGACCAGACACCTCTCCTTTCTGTTAGAGTTCCAGCTTAGAAGTTGTTAATAGAAATCTTCCCCTGGGGACTGTGCAGTTTGCAGGATCCACAATTGCATTTTGTTCTGACAGCAAATAATTCCTGTGGAGGCTTCCTTTCCCAACCATCAGGGCAGTTTTCTAGCCCATTCTATCCTGGGAACTACCCGAACAATGCCAGGTGTGTCTGGAACATTGAAGTCCAAAACAACTACCGTGTGACCATCATCTTCAGAGATGTCCAGTAAGTGTTCTGGGCAAAGGGACAATGCTGTGACCACACAGGCACCTGAAAGGGAGCAAATGGCATTTAGAACTTCATGGGAAATGCTTGTCCTGTTGACACTTGAATAGCATAGAGGCAGCCCATGGGCATGGAAAAGGGATGCTGTTGTTGTTGTTAGGTGTCATCGAGTCAGTACCAACTCATAGCGACCCTATGCACAACACAACAAGACACTGCCCAGTCCTGGGCTAACCTCACCATTGTGGCCTCGCTTGAGCCCATTGATGCTGCCATTTTGCCAATCCATCTCGCTGGGGGTCTTCCTCATTTTCTTGAATGGGCAATGCTTAACCTACAGTCGCCCTAGGACTCTTTCATAAAGATTGTTGCTCTTTAGGAGTTCTGGTGTGGCACTGTAGGATAAGCACCGGGCTACTAACCGTAAGGTCAGCAGTTCAAACCTACCGGCTACTCCTCAGAAACCCTATACAAGGTCACTATGCGTCAGAAACTATTGACAACACACAACAACAACAACAATTATCTATGTGGTACAAACAGTTAAGTACCTGACGACTAATCTAAAGACTGGGAGTTCAAATTCACCCAGTAGTACCTTGGAAAAAAAGACCTGGCAATATATTTCCAAAAGGTCCTACATAGCCAATGAAAACACTATTGGGTTGTACTTCCGCCCTGACATACCGGGGTCACCATAAATCAGAACTGACTCCAAGGCAACTGGTTTGGTGTTTGGGTTTTGTTATCTCCATTTATTAACTTTCTCCCTGAGATCTGACCCTCAGTATCCAACATCGGGCAAACATGAGGCCCCCACTGTGCTCTGTCCCCGCAGACTGGAAGGTGGCTGCAACTACGACTACATCGAAGTCTTCGACGGCCCCTCCCTCAGTTCCCCTCTCATCGCTCGGGTGTGTGTTGGCAGCGCCGCCTTCACTTCATCATCAAACTTCATGTCTGTCCGGTTTGTCAGCGATGGCAGTGTCACCAGGCGGGGCTTCCAGGCAGACTACTACTCAAGCCCTTCCAATGACAGCACCAGTGAGTCCCCGGGGGCAGGGGCAGTCCCTGGGAGCTGAGGGGAGTCTTGAAATCTGGAAGCCCAGAAGCAAGGTCAGGAACAAGAACAGGCAGATGGGATGAGATGAGATGGTGTTTTCAGCCACAGAACAAATAGTTTGCAAATATATGGTGCTCACTCCTAGATTCTGCCTGAAGTCAGCTGGTGGAGGAGGGGCAGACTGGGAAGCTGGTTGAGGGTTTTCAAGGGATATCATCAGGTCTTGGTCTGACTACCAATATTAGTCCTCACTGTGGGCTTCCTTCCACAGAAATAAGCAAAGATGGCAGCCATCCTGTTCACACTGTGTTAGTTAGTCAGAGCCTCCCGGCACCCTTTGTTTCTTCATGGGCAGGCTACTGGAGACACTGGGTACAACATGTTTCGGGGAGGGCTGTGGCTGAGAGGTGGGAGGGAAGGTGTGGAAGGTGCTTAGTCTGGAGGGAAACGGGCTCAGGAGGTGGAGGGGAGAGAGGAGGGAGGGGAGAGAGACAAGGGGATGAAGAGATAGGGGTGGGAGAAAAGGAAGGACAGAAGGAGAAGAGACAAGGGAATGAGAAAAAAAGAGGAATCAGAGTGTGGAGAGAGAAAGAAAGAGAGACAGAGACAGGGGGAAAAAAATGGGAACCACTTGTCTGGCTTAGGCTGGGAGCAGCCTGTTTGAAATATTCCAAAGCACATCAAGGTCATAGAAAGAACATGGAACTTGGATCACACAGCTTTGGGTCAAATCCTGATCATGCCTTAGACACATTCCTACCTTCTGGAAGCCTCTGTTTCCCTATCTGTAAGAGGCATTGCTGCTGGAAGGTTCAGTGAGATGTGCATTTGGTGCATTTGATTGTGGTACACTCCCCGCCCTCCCCACCTCCATGCTTGGAGGGTAGAGATGGCATCTCAATACAAAGAAGAATTGTTTTTAATCCTTAGACTTCTGTTGTGGTGTTGTACATCAGTACTGGACTGAGAACCACAAGGTCACCAGTTCAAACCCACCAACTGCTCCTTGGAAACCCTATGCAGGGTTGTTATGAGTCAGAAACGACTCAACCTCACTGAACAATAAAGCTATCTGATGGGGGGTACTGAACTGGCTACCCAGAAAGGCTGCTCAGCCATGCTCTGAGTTGTCACAGGGCCCGACTTACAGACTGACCAAGGGCTGCGTGATGACCAAGGTTCTCTACACAGTCCAGTTTTTATGCACTGAGTTCCCCCATAGCTGGTTGATTTCTTAGCCTTCCCACATTTCCATTGTAGTGCTACGACACTAATTGGATATCTGGTAACTTGATGAGACATTCTCCTTATATTACAACTGCCTCCATTTCTTCAAAGGAGTCCTGGTGGCATAGTGGGTTAAGCAGTTGGACTGCTAACCCCAAGGTCTGCAGTTCAAACCCACCAGTCACTCGATAGGAGAACAATGAGGCTGTAGGATGTCCTGTGGAACAAGGGGGAATTGACTCAGTGATGATGGATTTGAGTCATTTCTCCATCAGAGAAAATCGGAGTCCATGTCCCCACCTTGGGATCTCATGAGGATGGGACTGACTTGAGCCATTGCGTACCTCGGAGTTGTGGGGAGCAATGCCCTAATGATACACCCTGAGTGCTGGCCCTGTTACCAGCCATCTTACTCTGTTGATGGAAAGTGCCCTTGTAGAACTGGCTAGCGCTTGTGTTCTCACCGAGTCCATTGTCTGCCCTTATCTCTCAGAGCTGCAGTGTCTGCCGAGTCACATGCAAGCCAGTGTGAGCAGGAAGTACCTCCAATCTTTGGGCTATTCTGCTCAGAGTCTCATCATCCCTGGCTGGGCTGGGAACTACCAGTGTCGGCCCCAGATAACATCGAGCCAAGTGATATTCACAATCCCCTACTCGGGCTGTGACACCATCAAACAGGTATGTCTTGGACTTTCTGCTTGTTTTCCTACCGAAATGCTGTGTATCTTGAATCTGGGGACCCAGGCTATGGGATTATAGTATAATCGGAATGTCATGGGTGGAAACAGACTGCCATCAAGTCCATTCAACTCAGAGCCACTCTACAGGACAGGACAGAACTGCCCACAAGGTTTCCAAGGCTGTCATTTTATGGAGCCCACTGTCACTTCTTTGTCCTGCAGAGCAGCTGGTGGCTTCCAACTACCAACCTTTTGGTTAGCAACTGAGTAGTTTACTGCGGTACCACCAGTACTCCAAATGAGTAGAAAGCAAGCTGTTAATCTGGTCTTTGGTGCCACTAATTGTTTGAGGCAAGGGGTTCTGGTAGTGTGCTGATGGCATGGTGGCTGTGTGCCGTGAAGTCAGTTCCGATTCGTAGCGACCCTGTACAGGGTTTCCAAGGCTGTAAATCTTTACGTGAGCAGAACACCTCATCTTTCTCCCACGGAATCGCTGGTAGTTTCGAACTGCTGACCTTACGGTATGCAGCCCGATTCATAACCACTATGTTACCAGAGCTGTTAACCTCAAGGTCGGCAGTTCGAAACTACCAGCTGTTCTGCGGGAGAAAGATGAGGCTTTCTGCTCCCATAAAGATTTGCAGCCTCGGAAACCCTGTACAGGGTCGCTATGAGTGGGAACCAACTCTACGGCACATAACAACAACTACAACAACCTGGCTGAGGAGGAAGAGGGGGATCTCTGTGCATTCTGGAGGATGGAATCTCAGCAGACAGGGTTTCTGCAGAACTGTCCAGCCAAGAGGGAGCTAAGCAGACCACTATGAACCTCAGCCGTGAAAACAGCAGTCCCCATGGGTAGCAAAAAATACATATGTATCTGACCTTCACAATTTTTATAGAATCTGAAACTCTTAGTGCCTTATTCACCCTTGTAACCCCACAGTGTCTCCAGTACAATAATAAGATTGCGGTTGTTATTGTTAAGTGCCATTGAGTCTGTTCCAATCCATAGCGACCCTGTATAGAATTTCCAAGGACAGGCCGGTGAGCTTAAACTGCCAACCTTGCAGATCAAATCGACTTTGCAGTCCAGCGCATTAGCCCACAGCACCACACCAGGACTCCAATAATAAGATTACTAATACTTAGTGTTTGGAGGTTCAAACCCATCCAGCGATGCCTCAGAAGAAAAGGCTGGCAATCGATTCCCCGAATGTCAGAGTCGTGAAAACCCCAGGGGGCACAGTTCTAGTCTCTGAGTCAGAATTGAATTGACTAGAAGGCAACTCGTTTGCTTTGGCAATAACACATATGCCAGGTTCTGAACCAAGATAGAGAAAGGGGGAAAGGAGAAGAGAGAAAGAAACAGAAGAAGGGGAAAAAAGAGAGAAGGATGAAGGGGAGAAAGAGGAAGGTATAGTTCTATTCCCCTTTTATCATGAGTAAAGCTACTGGCCCGAGGCCACACTGTCATGCACTGCAGGATTTAGAGGCAGGATGGGGGGGTGGGGGGGAAACTCAAAGGGAGGTGTCCCCACTCTTCTCGGCTACCCTGGTTGTGCCGAGTTGATGATACATTCCTCCACACAAGAGGCTTCCTTCCACTGGGCAGGAAAAGTCCCAGTCTCTATGAAATGTCTTGGAGACTCTCCATCACACACTGAGCCAACTGCCTTCCAAACCATGCACACTTCTAATAACTAATATTAACCCAAAATCAAAACAGCTTCTTAGGAATCAAAAAATAAATCTGCATTTGGAATTTAGCTCAACCCTAGAGACCAGAGTCAAATGTGGAGTCTATGAGAGCGTTCCTGTTAATGCAGAGTTAAAGGAAAGCACTTCAATTTGTCTTTGAAGGAGTGAGAAACAAGGTCACAACATTCATAGGGTTTATTGTGATGACCTTTGGGCTCAACTGTAAACTTAAAAGTATTATTTTTAGGAAATATCAAAACAGGAAATGTAAGTTTTCTAGGAGTTGTCAACTCATACTGACTCTGTATAGAGTTTCTGAGGAACAACTAGCGGGTTTGAACCACCAACCTTGCAGCTCAAAGTGACCTTGAGGTCCAGGGCTTATCCTACGGCGCCACACCAAGTCTTGTTTCTGAGTTGGAGAGAGAATAAAATCCATTTGAGGGCCTGCTCCATACCTGGGCTCCAAGTGTGGCCTCTTGTGCCCCCTGCAGGCTGGTCCATCTGGTTGTTGTTAAGTTCTATGGTTCTGACTCACTGTAATTTTGTAATAGGGTTTCCCAGGCTGACAGGAAGTGTCATCTTTCTCCCGAAAAGTAACATGTGGGCTCAAACCAGAGATCTTGTGTTTAGAAGTCCAGTGCTTATCTTACAAAACCGCTGCCGCTCCAACGATGAGAGAGGAGGGGTGGGTCTGAGAGGTAGAAAACCGCTTTAAGTTTCTTGCTAGACTTCTTCCTTACAAATATTTTGTCTGGAAGGGACATATTCAGAGTAGGGTTCTGAACATGTGACAGGCCCTCCAGCATATTCCATTCTAGAAAATCATTAGATTTAATTTGGAGGGAACTTCCCTAATGTCCCAACTGGCTAGGGATGGAGTTTTGATCTTGACAGTGTACGTGACAAATGTTTTCTTTTTGAAGCGGTAGGTTGCTTTATATTTTAGGACCTCCATCTGGGCCACAAGGTGGTGCAATGGCTAAGCACAGTGGTTTGAGCCTACCAGCCACTCCAAGGGAAAAAGATGTGTCAAACTGCCTCTGTAAAGATTGTTGGTGTTGTTAAGTGCCGTCGATTCCGACCCATAGCGACCCTGTATAGGGCTTCCCGGGAGCACCTGGTGACCTTGAACCGCCGACCTTGCAGTTCAAACAGCTTTGCAGTCTGACGCATTAGCCCACAGTGCCACACCAGGACTTCTGTAAAGATTGTTGTTGTTGTTGTTGTTAAGTGCCGTCGAGTCGGTTCCGACCCATAGCATTAGAGCCCTGGAAATCCTATAGGGCCGTTCCATTCTCCCCTAAAAGGTCCCAATGTGTCCAAATCTCCCTGATGGCAGTGGGTTCCAGGTTTATTTAGGATACTCAGTTGCTGTCCATGAAGTTTTCAATGGCTCACGTTCAGGCCTTTCTTCATCATCTGTCTTAGTCTGGAAGCACCACTGAAAACTATCTGCCGTGGGTGACCCTTCAGGTTGAAATTCTGGTGGCATAGCTTCCAGCAATGCGAAGCCACCACAGTACGACACATTGACAGGTTGTTGTTGTTGTTAAGTGCCATGGAGTCGGTTCCCACTCATAGTGACCCTTTATAGGGTTTCCAGGGAGCAACTGGTGGGTTTGAACCACAGACCTGTGGTTCGCAGTCCAGGGCTGATACTATAGCCCCACCCCGGGCCTCCATCAAATGGGTGGTGCCGGTAGATATAAGGTCACTCTGAGTCACAGCTGACTCCACGCATGGCAATTAACAACAACAACAACACATCAGTCATGTGATGTTGCTGTGCTCATTTTTGCAAAAACATCACAGCATGCTGGGACTCAGACCCAGCCAGGAAAGATGTGGGTGGGGCAATGTCCCCGGCACCTCCAACAAGCAACGCCTCACTGCACACGTGCCGGTCAGGTGATCAGACCCAAGGAGCCTGCAGGGTTTGCCCGTGGTGACTTGTCCAGTTGGACCAACGGCTCCCTGCCCCATCCTCTGTCAGGGTGGTGTTTTGCTGGCCCCCCCGGTCCTTGTACTTTTCATTCTTTCCATTGATACTTAGTGAGACTCTGTTTGCAAACTCATTGCCAAGCCCTGGGAAGAGAGAGGTGTTTAGACATCATCTTCCCATGAGGCTACCTGGTGTGAGGTGTCATCTCTGCAAAGGGCACATTAATGACACGAGAGAACAACATTCTTAAGACACAGTAGTAAATAGCCCACTGAGTGTCTGTGTGAGTCTCTGAGAAGCCTTACCCTGGAGGTCAGAGGAAGGCACCATTTATAACTCCTAATTCCTAAATACTAACTTCACACACTGAGCTGCCACAGCGGCTCCTAATCCATCCATCAGCACTCAGTGAGCTCCACTCTCACAACTATGGCTCTCCCCCAAGTCCTCTCTGCAACAGTGAGAACGTAACAGAACACAAAAGAAAGGCTCTGAGCTATGGAGTCAAACTCAGCTTTGTTACAGAGGTTATCCAGAGCCAAGCATCTTGCCATCAGGAGGAGCCCCTAGGATGTCCCGACAGCCTATCATAGGACAAAGGAAGTGGGACTTGGGAAAAGAGGGGTTCTTGATAGTTAAGCTGGACTTTCGGTCCAAGGAAAGGGAGCCATAGCAATAGGCGTGCACCATCTTTGTTTGGAGAAGAGAGAGCTTGGGGAGTGTTGTGGGTCACTGGCGTCTTGTTTAGTTTAACTCACGTCAGCAGTGGGATCCCTTAGCAGGTGGGATTTGCTGACTCCTCTCTGCTCCTGCCTCTCCTAGGTAGACAATGATACCATCACCTACTCCAACGTCCTCAAAGCAACAGTTCCAGGTGTCGTCATCACAAGGCAGAAGGACCTGCGCATTCACGTCAGCTGTCGAATGCTGCAGAACACCTGGTTTGACATAATGTACATTGCCAATGACACCATGGAGGTCAATGAAGTCCAGTATAGCAATTTCAACGTCAACGTCTCCTTTTACACATCTCCGTCGTTCTCCTATCCTGTGACCAGCTCCCCATACTATGTGGACTTGAACCAGGATCTGTATCTTCAGGCTGAAATCCAACATTCGGATGCCTCCCTGGCCTTATTTGTGGACACCTGTGTAGCATCACCATATGCCAATGACTTTACATCTCTGACTTACGACCTAATCCGGAGCGGGTAAGGAATGTCCTTCTGGGATTGATTTAGACATTTACCCAGTGACGCAAACATTACTGTTGTGAAGTGCCGTCAAGTCAGTTCCAACTCATAGTGATCCCGTACAGGGTTTCCGAGGAGTAGCTGGTGAGTTTGAATCTCCGACCTTGTGATTCACACTGACCTTGTGGTCCAGTACATTGTCTTGCAGCATCATACAAGGACTCAAACATAAATGACCAGAATGAATGTTCCGATTCTTCCCTGCAAAAGAATTCAAAATTCTCAAGGGCTTAAGGACTGGGGACTCTAATGAACGGCATTTCCCAATAGCTCAATTTTAACCAGATTGTCTTTCCATCCAAAGTACGTTGCATCCTGTGGCTTTAACCTTCAAAGCTCTTTTGTGTTGTGTCCTAGACCACATTCTTTTTCTTTTTTCTTTTTATGATCATGCAGTTTGCTAGGGAAGTAATACTTTTCACTTCAGGGTTAGGATCAAGTCAGGATAAAGTTCTTCATTCAGGACAATTTTTTCTTGGTTGCTGTCACTGGGCCCTGGCCCTTAGCTGGGTCCTTGCTGGGGCCTAACTTCTGGTCTGTACAGGCAAGTGTATTGTAGCTCTTTCTTCAGTTCCACTGATTGGTGCCCGAAGGTATCTCATTCTGCCAGAACCCACCCCAAAAGCACTACTCCATGGGTCTCCAAACCTTGGTCTACCAGTAAGTGTCAGGGGGCACCTATTTTACCAGCAAACTTCCTGCCCAAAGAGGTTTGGCTCATCCACTGTAGTCTTATTGTGTTCTAGATCACATTCTTGACAACCAGGGCATCATCTCTGGTTAGCAACTGGGGAAAAGGTGTCTGGAGAATTGAAGGACTCCCATGTGGTCACCAACAGCTGTAAAAATGGGGTTGGATCTTACATGATGGAATCCCAACTATGCTTAGTGTCTGGTAGAACGCTGTGCTGTAGAGACAAAGAAGCATGACTTCGGAGTTGAGCAGACCAGGATTGAAATGTCAGCAACATACTAGCTGTCAGAGTCTGAGGCACAGTTTTGTCAGTCGTTAAATGTGGGTCTGGATGCCCACATCAAAGACTGTCGGGAGGATTAAATGAGGAGTAGGGGAAGCTCAGCACAGCAGCTGGTCTCTGAGCAATGTTCTACCAAAAGTGGACGGGGATCGTTTTGGTTCCCATCAGCCTGAGGATGGGATTTGTCAGAGTCCATGGTTCTAAAGAAGCTCAGAACGCACAGTGAGGTAGCGGTGGCCAGGCTGGGGTCCGTAGGGTCCAGGCTAGCTGCCTTCTGTAGGCCAGCTTCCCTGGATGACAAGACTCTGCTTAGGCAAGTTTGGTTCTTTGGAGTCTATGAAGGGTGAGTTGCTCCTGACCCCCACTCTTTTAACTCTTTATGTCTCTGTGTATGCTAGTTCTTCACTTATACTTGACCTTAGCCCCTAGACATCAATGGTCCCACCAGAGAAGTTATACTAACAGACAAAAACTCTGCTAGGAGCCCTGGTGTAGCACTGTAGGATGAGCACTTGACTGCAATGTCAGTTTGAGCCACAAGGTTGGTAGTTCAAGCTCACCAGCCACTCCTCGGAAACCCTATACAGGGTCGCTATGAGTCGGAACCAACTCAACAGCACTTAGCAACAACAAGGAGTTGAGAGCGGGGGTTAACACCTCCCTGAGAGATTCAAGACAGTAGCTCTATCCAAGCACACTGGGGCCTGTGGCATTTCAGGGAGCAGGTGTTGAGGTGCATCTTGTTCAACCCACAGCTGTGTCCTTAGGAGGAAAGATGGGGGAGAAAGTGTAACCAGAGCCCCTTTTACAAACAGTGACTTATGAATGTATGTTAAACAGATGACTGAAATAGATGGAGTGAGTGAATGAGCTGATTCTTCCCTGCAAGAGAATTCAAAATTCTAGGATGTGTGTGTATATAAAACAATGCAAATTGTGGGGAGGGGGAGGGTGTGTCCCAACTGTACCTGGACCACAGGGATTAGGTGCCTATACCTGACTGTCACCTGGGGCTTCAAACCCATGGGTGCCCGGGCCCCTTGGACATTCTGTGTAGTCCATGGCAGGACACGGCGCCTATTGGAAAGCTTTCCCCAGGGGATTCAGAAGCTCAGCCTGTGTGACAAAGCCCTGATTGGTGGGATTTAGGGAAAATGCAAATACTTTCCAGTCACTCCTGAGCTACCCAGGCCACCTCCACATGAACCTCTGGGTGCCTTCTCCCCACCTTTGCCATGAACGGGACTGTTATGAAGGAAAGCCGTGGTGTTTGAGTGAATCTGAGTTGAAAGTGGAGGAAGGAAGGACTCTCCGAATGGTGGAAGGACAGTGAACCTGCTTAGGTCACATTTCTAGGCCAAGCCTGGAGTGCTGGCTCCCATCCACCTAGAGAAAACGCACACCCTAAGTGTGGTGTGACTGTGGGTTAATACGCTGGACTGCCAAGTCAGTTTGTACTGCAAGGTTGGCGGTTCAAGGTCACCAGCCTCTCCTTGGAAACCCTATACAGGGTCGCTATGGGTCAGAACTGACTTGACAGCAGTTAATCACAACAGTCTTTACGAAAACAGACTGACACAGCTTTCTGCCACAGAACAGCTGGTGGGTTCAAACTGCCAAGTGCTTCAGTCACTGCATTAGGATGGGGCAGCAAAGGAACCCAGAGCAATGCCAAATGTCACCTTCCTCCCTGCTTTCTCTTTGAGTCCTCGACTCACCTGGATGACCTGGGCTATGGAGCTTGGGGTCCCCATTGTCCTGGTGGGATTGGTTCAGCCCATTGTGCAATTTGAGGCGTCTTCTCTGGTTGGGAGATTTACTGTTTAGAGACGTGACTGCTATCTCAGAATCAACAGGATGGCCCTCATGTCTAATAATGAAGGTACCACACCTTCCGAGGCCTGAGATGCGCAGGTGATGGGGGTAGTGGACCGACTGGGCAGCACCCTGCCCAATGCATTAGTGAGAACTAACAGGCTCCTGATCTCTTCTTCCAGGTGTGTGAAAGACAAAACCTACCAATCTTTCATCCAGCCGTCGCCACGCATTGTCCGCGTCAAATTCCGCTCCTTCCACTTTCTGAACAGCTACACCTCCGTGTACCTGAAGTGTCAAATGGCGGTGTGCCGGGCATATGACTACTCCTCCAGGTGCTCCAGGGGCTGTGTGGTCAGGTCCAAAAGGGATGTGGGATCCTACCAGGAGAAGATGGACGTCGTCCTGGGGCCACTCCGGCTAAGGGAGCCTGAGGCCACTGTTCACCAGAAGCCAGCCCCGTGAACCCTGTGCGTTTCGTGTTTCCACCCGCATTGAGCACCTACCGTGTGCTGGGCCTGGCCTGGTTCCTGTCTTCCCTGGGGGCTTATGATCAATGGGATCCTTGTAGGGGGTTTAGTCAAGAGTGTTCTGACTTGGGAAGCAGATGGCCCTGGTATCCTTATCCAGTGTACAGAACTCCCAGGACTCCAAACTCTGCTCCATGGAATAAAGATGTTAATAGTTACCGCCAACGACTGTTGAGAGGTTCTTGAAGTATTTCAAATTCTCATGGACTCCATATTTTCTGGAGATGGATAAAATGACTACCCAGAGATAGCCTTTAAAATGTCACCTCAAAATTTCCCCTGACGTCTTCTTAGGACCAAACCATAGTCTGGCTAAGCTAGTAAAACATGCCTGCCCTCTGTGGAGCTGTGTTGGACAGCTGTCTCTCCCTCCTGCTCCGTATAGAAATGTCTCCAACCCCAGTTGACTCAGACCTCCTCCTTCACTGGGCTATCATTCAGTGCATATTTATTGAAGGCCTAGAATATGCAAGGCTGGCACAAATGGTTAATGCACTCAATTGCAGATCCAAAGGGTGGTGGTTCTAATCTACCCTGAGGCCCCTAGGGAGAACGACCTGGCAATCTACTTCAGAAAAATCAGCCACTGAATACTCCGTGGAACACATTTCTACAGTGACACACATGGGTCAGAATCAGCTCTATGACAACTGGTGCTGATAATGTGTCAGGGAACAAACAAATCAACAGAACTGGATAAACATCCTCTGCTCTTGAGCTTAATTCCAGTGGGAAGAGATGGATTTGAAAAAAGAAAAGCTACAGGCGTACCTCACTATATTGGGACTCTCACATATGTCCATTGTTTAGTTGTTCAGTACTGTCAAGTCGGTTCCGACCCATAACGACCCTGTATAGGGTTTCCGAGAAGATGGTTCCAATACTGACCCTTGTGAATAGTTCAAACTGACCTTGCAATCCAGTGCTTATCCTACAGCACCACACTGGTAGCGTAGTGATTACAAGGTTGGCTGGTAACCTCAAGGTCAGCAGTCCGAAACTACCAGCTGTTTTTCAGGAGAAATATGAGATTTCTGCTCCCGTTAAGATTTATAGTCTTGGAAACCCTATACAGGGTCATTATAAGTTGGAACTGACTCCACAGCACATAATCAACCACACACACACACACACACACACACACAAGGGTGAATAAAAAATTATCCACACTCTGGCTGTAGAATTGATTTTAATCAATTTTAGAAAAGACAAATACATCATTTTTCAACATAACCGCCTTGCTTTTCAATATACTTTGCCCACCTGTCAACAAGCTTTCGTAGTCCCTTATTTAAGAGTATTTTCAGCTGAGCTGCAAGCTACAAATGCACTGTTACCTTCATGTCTTCATCAGAGGTGAATCTTTGTCCTCCAAGGTCTGCTTTCAGGGGACCAAACAGGTGACAGTCCGATGGAGCAAGATCAGGACTATAGGAAGCATGCTTTAACACCTCAAAATTAAGTTTTCACAGTGTCAACAGTGTGGGCAGAGGTGTGCACTGGCATACAAGATCACAACACCCTCGGGTAGCAGTCCTCTGAGTTTAATCTGAAGTTTAGGCTTCAGCTCTTCAGTGAGCATCCCACTGTTGGTTGCTGAACCTTTTTCCTGACAATGTTCTAATACTGACCCTTGAGAATCCCAGAAAACTGTAAGCATCAATTTTCCAGCTGACAGTTGACTTTTAAACTTTTTCGTGGTTGGCGATTTCATGATGTTTCCATTTCATACTGTGCTGTTTACTTTTACCTTCCTTCAAATATTGGTCCCAATTTTGTTTGCAGACATCCAAACAATTCTGTTTATGCTTTTTTTGTGAGTTGCTTCAGTACCCATCTTGCACAAACATTTCAAAACCCAAGTCTGTTGTGGATTATTCATAGGCAGAGCTGTGGCTGATTTGCAAATGATTTGCAACATAATCCATGCTCACTGG
This sequence comes from Chrysochloris asiatica, assembly GCF_000296735.1. Classification (NCBI taxonomy): domain Eukaryota; kingdom Metazoa; phylum Chordata; class Mammalia; order Afrosoricida; family Chrysochloridae; genus Chrysochloris; species Chrysochloris asiatica. Next base: position 33,977 of record NW_006408623.1, read on the forward strand.
TCTATTCAACAGAATCATTTCATGTACATGCTCAATGTTGTCATCAGCCATGAATGGGCATTTTAATATTACTGGAGTGAGAATAATTTTTGACTCCCTCTTGTGGGTATGTGTGTTTGCAAACATTTGAAATAGTGTGAGAATGACCAACATGGGACACAGCTACATGAAGTGAGCTCATGCTACTGGGAAAACGTTGCCAATTGACTTGCTGAGCAAATCTATCAAACGTTTCCCTAATACTATGGGCTGCCAAAAGAACCAATAGATCCGTTTTAGAAGAAGTGCAGCCAGAGTGCTCCTTGGAGGCCAAGATGGCCAAACTTCGTCTCTCATACTTTGGACATATTGTCAGGAGGGACTAGTCGCTGGAGAAGGATATCATGTTTGGTAAGGTGGAGGGTCAGAGAAAAAGAGGAAGACCCCCAGTGAGCTGGATTGGCCAAATGGCAGCATCAATGGACTCAAGCATGGCAACAGTAGTAAGGTTGCCCCAGGATCTGACAGTGTTTTGTTCTGCTGTGCATTGGTCAGTACTGACTCGATGGCACCAAACAACAACAACAATTGTACACTTACCAAACTACTCACCCACTTGCTTTGAGTCCATTCTGACTTCTGGTGACTCAGCAGGCCAGAAGAGAACTGCCCCCACTGAGGCTGTAAATCTGACAAGATGTAGACAGCAGCAGCTTTCTCCTATAGAGTGAATGGTGGGTTTGAACCACTGACATTTCTATTAGCAGCCCGATGCTTAACCTACTGTGCCACCAGGATTCCTCCAATAGACTGCAGTCTAGTGTGAGCATCACCTTTAGAGAAAGTTATGTGACTCGCTTCATTGTGTTAGCTGTTTTATTTTGGTGGTCTGGAACCGAACCCCAGTATCTCCGTGCTCTGCCTGTAAGTGTGGTCTGTCCCATGGGAGGAGTTCAAGAGGCAATGACAGCAAAGAAGGGTGACAAGACCCTCACTCATCCTTCTTCAATCCATTCCCTCCGCCCCCTCAAAGTAGTTCAGTCTTAGGCAACTCTTGCCTGGGCTTCTTATAATAATTTTCCACCTGGCCAAAAATGCCCCAAATCTCTCTCTTGTCATCTGCCAGAATCCAGTTCTGGTTTCTGCTTTACAGTACCCCCTGGCTTGGCTGACTTGACTCTTTAAAGTCTGGCCTCAGTTTCCCTATCAGGACTCCCCTTTTCTCTCTCCGGACCCACCCAGCAGACAAAGCAGTCCCACTGCTACCCCCCAACACTAGACCACCATGCTGTACTGTCTCTCTCCTTGCTCCTTCCACATCCTGATCCATCAATGCACTTCTCTCCTCCCCAGACCTGCCTGTGGCTGGTGGGGTGAAGCAGGTGGCCCCTCAGGGACACTGTCCCAGCACTGCCACCTCCACGGAGGTCTTCTTGGTCGTGGTCCTGGTTGTGGTGGCTTTCCTGCTGGACTGGAGGACACATACTGCTGGTGGTCAACCTATGAGGTACAAAATGTGAAGTCAGAAAGTCACAAGGCCAGTGCTCTCAGACACTGGATGGAGGAAGGAAGAGTCACTTCCAAGTGCAGAACTTGGCACCCAATGGCATTCAACTCTGTCTGCCTGGCACAAGCAGGTGGTGGGGAGAGATGGGATGAGGTGAAGGATGTCGGGTAACCAGGTCTTCCCCAGACCCACAAGCTGCGACACAAAGTGCCAACATCTACACACCTTCATGCAATGATGAGCCAAACACTATTCGCATCAGAGCTTTCTCTAGATGGAATGTCCTCTGACCTCTTATAAATGAGTTATTAGGCCTACAGAATAAATCAGAGTTTTGCCTTATGGTGGGGCAAACTGAATAAAGAACCTTTTTCCAAAGCAAGTGTCCATTGGTCAGTGTTTCCTAGAGGTTTACCCAAGCATTTGTTGTTGTTATTAAGTGCTGTCGACCCATAGCAACCCTTTTCAAGAAGCAACTGGTGAGCTTGAACCGGCTTGTCTCAAATTAAGCACACAATAGGGTGAGCTGTTGGAAGGAATGACAGAGAACAGGCGGCTTGGCCCTGTGGCTTCTAGAACCTTCCAGGGAATAAAAAGACCATCCTCCCAGAGTCCTTGGAATGTTCTGACCCTGACCAAAGCAGGATGAGGAAGAAAAGAAAGGCAAAAATGCTAGTTGGGTAATATTTTCTAGTAATATTTCTAGTACTTGCAGATTGAAGATGACTACCTCCATTTCCCCAAGGAGCTCTGGTAGCGTAGTGGTTACGAATTGGGTTGTGAACCACAAGGTCAGCAGTTCAAAACTACCAGCTGTTCCGCAGGAGAAAGATGAGGCTTTCTGCTCCCATAAAGATTTACAGCCCCGGAAACCCTGTACAGGGTCACTATGAGTCGGAACCGACTCCACGGCACATAACCACCACCACCACCTCCATTTCCCCAGGAATCAGTGTCTTCTGGCCTTTGACATCATATCCAGACTGTGGTACAGAGGAGAACCTGGGAAGGAGCCGGCTCCATGGGGCCCCTAATATCTCTGTGCACATGATGGGGCCACTAGGGGTCCCACTATTTGTTTGAGGTCTCCAGGGATACATGGGTGGACAGGTAAGTGATCCCAGGAGCTCAGAGAGAGCAAAGGGATGGAGGGGGTTCCAAGAAGGCAATAAGCTTTCTGGGCGGTGGAAGAAAAGCCAGACCCCGAGGCCCTGCATTAGGTACGGTGGGAATGGGAGCTTTGGCAAACTGTCCTGGCATTGTCTTACTTGCCTGCTGAGCCAATCTGAGGACCAAGAAACCAAGATGAGCCAGATTGTAGAGGTTTGACTAGTGCAGGCAAGATCCGGGCAGGGCAGAGGAGCAGAGGAACCCCAGGACAAGGGCACTGAGACTCGGCCTAGGGCTGTGTCCAGAACTGTTCAGTCCCCCTGAGGGTGTGGGCCCAGAAGACTTCAGAGTCCCAGGACTGCGTTTATGGAATTCCCATCGTCCCTGTCATCCGCACACACACACCTTTGCCTTCCCAGGCTGGGGAAGGGGAAGAAAAGCCTCGATGGTCCCTTGAGAAGCAAAGACAACGCCGTGAAATGCACGCGAATGGGGCGGGAGGTGTCTGAGCAGACGCAGAGGAAGAGACCTTCTGGAGTTAGCACGTACTGGATTTGAAATGACATCAAGGGAAGAAAGCAGCCAATCAGATGGTTGAGAATCATCACACGTGCTCCTGAGGCTATGCATTCATCAGTTCATGTATTCTTTCATTCAAATGATGTCTGCTCCAAACGCTGGGCCCAGTGGGTGCAGAAAGGAGTCCCAAACGGGACACTTGCTCACGCCAAACTCCTCCGGAATCTTCTTTACCCTTGAGACTAACACCCAGAAACCAGCCACCGTCACAGACATCTGCCATCACTAGACTTCCCCTTGGTCATGGACCCTCCATCGTTCCCTGTCCCCAACCCCATGGGAGGAGCGTATGGCCTTTTTCTCTGCCCTAGGAACGAGACTTTAACGGAACTGGGGCGGTGGAGTGCTGGGTCAGGTCGGTGGGCCGGTAGCACCACCAGGTGGCGCAGGAGAGCCATGCACCCAACCGAAGGGCCGAGTCAGCATCCAGTGCAGGTGCCAGGCAGGTGGATAATGGCCAACTGGGCTCTGGCAGGTGAGTCTGAGGGTGAGAGACAGGAGATCCAGGCACCAGCCAATTCCCAGTCTGGGCAGCTGGAGCCCAGTGTCTTTTGTGCCAGGTACAGTGGACTTGACTCAGGGTCTTCTGATGGATGTGTTTGGCCTGGGGCATGTGCTGTCATTGAGTTCAGACACACCTGGGATTCAATGTGAGTTCCGTTCCAGAACTCCTCAAACAAGCAAAGACCACAATAAAGTTAGTCACACCATTGTTTTTGGTTTCCTGGTGCCTATAAAAGTGATGCATACTCCATACTGCAGTCTATTAAGCTGTCATAGCATTGTGAAATAGTTTAAACTTTTTTGAGAATTGACAAAATGTAACACAGAGAGGCACAAAATGAACACATGCTGTTGAGAAAAAATGGTGTCAATAGACTCCTTGCCATGCTCAGGGTTGCCATGAACCTTCCATTTTTTTGTTTTGTTTTTAAAGGCACTGTCTGTAAAGTGCAATAAAGTGTAGGTTCTTGCAAGCACGTTTGTCCAACACAGCCTTCCTTAAAAATGTAAGAAACTTACAGTTATAGAAGTTACATTAAGGGCAAGGGTGGTAAATAGTGAAAACACCTCACTCCCTAATTGACACTATTCCTTTTATTCTTGCTGGTGATGAATGCATCCATTGCATCTGGTGGCTATATAATGTATGATACTTCTTCCAGAGACCAGTTAGAAGTATGACGTGGTAACAGGGCATTGGCCATGGTGATAGTATTTACAGCACAGAAATCATGCTACAAATCAAGGTTCAGTCTTCTCCCCCAGGGACCTGTGACTTTTTCCCAGTCCACCTTGCCCATAGTTCACCAGGACAGGCACAGGCACCATGAGAGCCTGGTAGAAACTCCCATCGGTGACCATTATGCTAAAATATACTCCTTTAGTATTATATCAAGGGCCCCTGGTGGCACAGTGGTTAAGCACTTGGATGCTAACCTAAAGGTTGGTGGTTTGAACACACCAGCCAGTCTGTGGGAGAAAGCTGTAATCGTCTGCCGCCATAATGATTTCAGCCTTGGGAACCCTGTGGGGCAATTCTACTGTACTCTATAAGGGCGCTATGAGTTAGAATCGACTCACTGAAAAGGATGTGACTGTCGTTGTTAAGTGCCGTTGAGTCAGTTCCAACTCATAGCAACCCTCTATGGGGTTTCTGAAGAGCAGCTGGTGAGTTTGAACCACTGACCTTGCAGTGTGTAGTCCAATGCTTATCCTACAGCATCATATGAAGACTCCATGCAGTGGATGGTAGTAGTCAAAAACAAAACAACTCCCCCCCCAAAAAAAAGAAGCTAAAGAGGATAGAGAGAAACACTGTTAACTTATGATGTATGGAGGGGATTATAATCAATGTAATGAAACAAGTCATATGAATGGTTGAATGTGAAACTGATGATGTGCCCTGTAAACTTTCACTCAATCCACAATAAAAACCTTAAAAAAAAAAAAAAAAAAAAAGCCCATTGCCACCGAATAGATTCGGACTCAGATCTATCCTGTAGGCCAGGGCAGGGCTGCCTTACAAGGTCTCCAAACAGGAAATCTTTACATAAGCAGACTATCACATCTTTCTGAGTAGAGCTGCTGGTGGGTTCGAACCACCAATCTTCAGGTTAGCAGCGCACTGACCCAGCCACCAGAACTCCTTGGTAGCAGTAATAGTAGCTTTATATCCTACAAAAGCATTGGAATTTCAGTAGGTTTGATGTCTAGAGTTACTTGGTGAAGAGAGACCCCACAAACATCTACAGGCTCTGAGAAGACCAGTGCCCACCCTAACCCCAGGTGAGTCTTTGTTGTTGTGCCAGGGTGGCTCTGACCCCAGAGGATGGTAACGACACCTACATTGGGCCATGGTACAGAAAACCTATGGACTGGGACCCATGGGCAGGTCAGAGTCTGGTGGTGTGTGAAGGGCCCCCTCCCATGCCTCTATCCTGGGACCCCTCACACTCTGGAGGGGAACCAAGACTGTAAAGGAAGACACGGGATCCTGTCTAACGTCACCGCCTGGCCCAGCACCAGATTCTTCTTCCTGCTCCTTCTATCACATGGCAGTCTGATGCCTGCCTCTCAGCTTTGATCTCTAACCTGGAGCCACTTTGGGGACGGTTCCATTTTCCCTAGAACTCTATACTTCTGTGAGGCAAGGAGCCTACATTGTTCATCATGTTCTGAAATGAGGAAAACCACACTGGTTACATCGTAGACAAATATTTGTACAACAGAATCTCTGGGAGACTGAGACTCTATGTGTGTGTGATGGAGTCACGTGGGGACCTCTCTGGCTTCCGTACCGAGTGCAAAGCCTGGGGCTGCTGCTCAGAAGGAACGGAGTAGGTCAGACTCAGCACACCTGCCCTTCCTCTTCTCCTCTAACCAAACTGGGATGGCCTCCTGACTCCTCCACTTCCACTGACGCCCACCTTGGGGCCCTCTGACCCCTCTCACCGCCCCACTCCCCACACCTGCTCCGTCTGTTTGCCCCACCCACATTTTCTTTATTCATTCATCAGCTTTTTGGTCATTTGACTTCTTTCTACTTTTAAGCTATTTCAAATAATACTGCTATGAGCATTTGTGTGCAAGTTGGGTTCCCCCCCCCCCAATTTATTTTGTTGTTGTTGGGAATAGACAGTACAAAATATACACCAATTCGACTGTTGCTCGGCATGACTCAGTGACACCAATGACGGCCTTGGAGTTGTTCCTCCCACACTAACATTGCCTCCTCAGGTTCCTATCTAATCTTACAAGCTACGATTGGAACTTTGATCCCATATGTTAGGTGCCATTGAGTTGGTACTGACACATAGTGACCTCATGCACAACAGAACAAAACACTGCCCAGTCCTGCACCAATCTCACAATCTTCGCGACACTTGAGCCCATTGATGCTGTCACTTACCAATCCATCTCTCTGGGGGTCTTCCTCACTTTCCCTGTCCCTCTACCTTACCAAACATGATATCCTTCTCCAGCGACTGGTCCCTTCTGACAATATGTCTGAAGTATGAGAGCACTCTGGCTGCACTTCTTC
>NW_006408623.1:41160-62283 GCF_000296735.1 Chrysochloris asiatica
TCACTTTCAGCAAGCAAAGTTGTATCATCTGCACATTGCAGGTTTTTAATGAGTCTTCCTCCAATCCTAAAGCCATGTAATCCAGCTTCTCGAATTATTTTCTCAGCATACAAGTTGAATAAGTATGGTGAAAGGACACAACCCTGGCACACACCTTTCCTGATTTTTAAAACACAATGTCACATTGTTCTGTTTGAACAACCGTCTCTTGGTCTATGTACAGGTTTCTCATGAGTCCAGTTAAGTGTTCTGGAATACTCATGCTCAGCAATGTTGTCCATAGCTGAAAATGATCCACTCAGTCAAAAGCCTTCACGTAGTCAATAAAGCACAGCGAAGCATCTTCCAGGTATTTTCTGCTTTCAGCCGGGATCCTTCTTACCTCAGCAGTGCTCTCTCATATTCCACATCCCCATCTGAATCTGGCTTGAACCTCTGGCAGCTCCCTGTCAATGTACTGCTGCAGCCATTTTTGAATTATATTTTAGCAAAATTTTACTTCTATGCTATACAGATGATATTGTCTGATGATTTCCGTGTTCTGTTGAGCTACTTCTCTTTGGAATGGTCACGAATACGGATCTTTTCCAATCAGTTGGCAGGACACCATCTTCCAAATTTCCCGGCATAAATGAGTGAGTGCTTCCAGCTCTGCTTCAGTTTATTGGAAGATTTCAATTCATATTCCATCAATTCCTGGAGCCTTGTTCTTTGCCAATGCCTTCAGTGCGCTTTGGACTTTTTCCTTCGGTATCATCAGCTCTTGATCATATGCTACCTCTTGAAATGGTTGAACATCAACCATTTCTTTCTAGTACAGTGACTACTCCTTCCATCAGAATTCCTCAATAGCATCATCTCTGATCAAAATATTTAGTCATGGCATCTGGGCCCTGTCCAGTATTGCTGGTCTCATGGCAAAGAAGGCAGTTATACACGGTGACAATTAGTCACATATTCCACATCCTTCTCCTATTTCTGACTCTCTTCTTCCTCTGTTGTTCCAGATGAATAGGGACGAATTGTCATTCCTTGGATGACCTTGGATGGCTGCTTGTAAGTTTTTTAGACCTCAGGCACTACATAAATTTGAAGGTAGAACAGAAACACTAAACAGCTAGGCCAATTAACTGGGATGTCCCATGAAACTAGGACCCTAAACCTCCAAACCAAGAAACTAAATCCCACGAGGTTTATGATTGTACATAAGTAGGTTAAGCAACTATTCTTTTTTTTTTGTTTTATTGTTGTCATAAATAAATCTATCACACAACTTTTGCCAATTCAGTTTTTTACAGATATAAAGCTTATTGACCTAAATTATAACAATTGGCTGTGAACTTTGCTCTTAATGCAATTTTTCCATTACCACTAACCTTCCCCTTTCCTCTCCCTCCCACCCCTGGTAACCAAATAGATGTTGGTCTCTATGCATTTGTCTTTTTATATAAGAAGGCCAAACAATATTTGTCTTTTTGTGATTGGTTTATGTTAGTTACTCAGTGGAATGTCTTCAAGCTCCATCCATATTGTAGCATGTATAAAGACTTCTTTTCTTTTACTGGCTGAGTAGTATTCTATTGTATGTGGTGGTGGTTACGTGCCGTGGAGTCGATTCTGACTCATAGTGATCCTGCGCAGGGTTTCTGAGGTTGTAAATCTTTACAGGAGCAGAAAGCCTCATCTTTCTCCTATGGAACGGCTGGTAGTTTCGAACTGCTGACTTTAAGGTAAGCAGCCCGATTCTTAACCACTATGCTACCAGTAGGAACCACATTTTGTTTACCCATTCATCTGCTGATGGGCATTTGGGTTGTTTCCACCTTCTGGCTATTGTGAATAGCAAACATTGCTGTTCAGGTCTCTGTCTGAATGTGCTCTCAGAGGTTTTGGATATGTATCTAAGAGAGGGATTGCTGGGTTCTCTGGTAGTTCTGTTTTTAGTATTTTTTGAGGAACCACTACATGGTTTTCCACAGTGACTGTACAACTTTGCCTTCCCACCAGCAATGGAGAAGGGTTCTAATTTCTGTACATGCTTTTATGAGACATAGGCTTTTATTGCCCTTGGGTATCTACCTAGTGGAATTGCTGAGTTATAAGGAGACCTGGTGTGGGGCTGTGGATTAATGTGCTGGACTGCAAGGTCGGTTTGAACCATAAGATCGGCAGTTCACGCTCACCAGACACGCCTTGGAAATGCTACACAAGGTTGCTACGAATCAGAACTGACTCAAAGGCATTTAACAGCAATATGGTAACTAAGCTTGACCTTCATGAAAAGTGCCGGATTGTTTTCCATAGCATCTTGTGCTGACCTATTTTAACCATAACACTGCCTGGGAACAGGCCATGTGGGTCTTGGAATTAATTATAAACACATAATAAATGTAAACATTAGTATATATATCATCCACTTGGGCACTCCACACACACACATGCTGACCTGTCCCAGCAAGTGTTCCACCTTACCAGCTCAGTCCTTGTGCCTTTCTTTGCTCTTGAGTGACAACGTGGCTGTAAGTTGTCAAGTGACCTCTTGGGAAGACAGGGCAGTCATGATATTGGGTCCTCGCTCTGGCTCTACCACTAAGACCCCATGGGTTTGGTCAAGTCCCTTGGCCTCTCTGGGTCTCAGTTCCACAACTATCCAATGACACTTGGTTTCCCTCTCTGCCCAGATGTTGTGAAGCTGATAGTAGGTACTTGTGAAAGTACAAAGTAACATAAGGCAGCAGAGATGGTGTTGGCCTGTGACCAACCTCTAACTCTCCCTCCAGGACCTCAGAAAGGGAAAAGAAGGAGAAATCGGCCCTTCTCTCTCAATCTAGCTAACAAAGGACTGGGAAATGGGCCAAGAAAGGAAAGTGTTGATTAGCATTTGAGCCCCGTTGGCCATGATCTCCTCTGTAGAAATTGGCTTTAACCTTGCAGCACCGTCTCCTTGCTTTGGCTCCAGACGGAGGAGGAGATCAGATGGCAGGAGCTGGCACTATATATCTCAGGCCACCAGAGCCGTCTCACTCTTGAGGCTGGATGGAGTAGGGTCGTCTCAAGATGAAGGTGGTGTATAAGAAGATACATAGGAGAGAAGTGAATTCATTACATGCAACACAGGTGCATGTAATGGGGACAGTGGATCTCAAACTTGAATGGGTATCAAGTACCAAACTGGAGGGGTGACTAACATAGATTACTGGCCCAACCCCAGAGATTGTGGTTCAGTAGGACTAGGGTGGCATCAGGTCAAGTGTGGAGGAGGGAACAGGGACTGAGGAGTGCTTCACCTGGGCTGACTCCGCCACCAGGCAGGCATCTGTTCTTGCTTCTCCAGCATAATTTCCTTCCTTGGTCCTTCCCAGTCAGCCCCAGTCTCTGTTTCCATGATCTATGTAGTTCTGGGGAAGCTGATTCTCCTCCTGGTGCCCAGGATGGAACACTTGATCTTTGCTAGGCCAATCTGCACAGTCTGACTCCTCTGACTGCAGTCATTTGTCAGGCATGGACATGTGACCTAAGTCAGTCCAATCAGAAGCTCTCTTTTCCCTCTAACTAAAGCAAAGGAATCCTGTAGTCCTGGGGGTTTGTTAGAAATGTAAGTTCTTAGGCAGCAAAGCTGAGGACACCTAGAGTCTTTTGTTTCACCATCCTTGTGTTGATGGGCATTTAGGCTGTCTCCATCTGTTTTCTCCTGTGTATAGTGCTGCAGTGAACATGCGTGTGTGTATATCGATTCGTGGCACGGCTCTTAGTTCTTTAGGACATATGCTGAGCAGAGGAATTGCTGGGTCAAGCCGTATTTCTATTTCTAACAACTTTTTGAGAAGGTGCCATACCGTTTTTCACAGAGATTGCACCATTTGACAGTCCCACCAGCAGTGTAGGAAGGCCCCATTCTCTCCACAATATGTCCAGCATTTGTTTTCTGGTTTTTTGAGCTTTATTATTAATCCTGGAGTAAGATGGTATCTTATTGTTGTTTGGATTTGTACATCTCTACATTGGCAGGAGCAGAAAGCCTCATCTTTCTCCTGAGGAGTGGCTGGTCACTCAAACTGCCAACTTTGTGGTTTGAAGTCCAGTGTTTATCCTACAGAGCCACCACACTTCTACATATATATATATTATTGTTGTTGTTGTGAAGTGCTGTTGAGTTGATTCCAACCCATAGCGACGTTGTATATGATTTCTGAGGAGCAGCTGGTGAGCTTGAACCACCAACCTTGCAGTTCAAATAACTTTGCAGTCCAGTGCATTAACACACAGCACCACACCAGGAGGATATATATATATATATATATACATAAATTATTGTTAAGTGCCATTGAGTTGGTTCCAACTCATAGCAATCCTGTATAGGGTTTCCCAGGAGGGCTGATGGATTTGAACTGCCAAACTTGCGGTTCAAACTGCAGTCTAGCACACTAACCCACAGTGCCACACCATGACTCCTTGGAGGCCCTAATATCCACTTCACTGGTTGTAGGGCTTGGTAACTGTGGAGACGTCCTCACAGATCCATTAGGCAGATTCGTCAACTATATTGGGCCTGAAACTACCTACGTCTGGACCATTCAGTTGAAGCCACTTCAGAAGGTCCTTCTGGCATTTCCTGTCCTCAAGTGAGTGCTCAGGGTGTAAGTTGTGGGTGTGGTTGTAGTTTTCTAAGTAGGAGGGCATCTTCACCTCTTCCAGTTTACCTTCCACCTACCATCAAAGGGAGAGGAAGATGAGGTTTTCTACTCCTGCAGAGATTTACAGCCTCAGAACCCTGTACAGAGTTGCTATGACAACAACAACTGAAGGTATCTGAAACACAAACTACGTTTTCATTCTTGATGGAAACCCTTCAGTGCCTCCTGCCCTCTAGGTAAAGTTTGCTCTCCTTTGCGTGGCTTTCAAAAATCCTTTGCCCTCAAAATCCTTCTAGTCATCCCTCCTTGTAATCACTTCTTCCCTCAGCCCCCGTCCCCTGTATTTGAGTCACAGCAAGCTGAGATTTCTGGACACACAGCTGCCCCATGTCTTTGCTGACCCCATCCCCTCTGCCTCGAATGTGTCCTTCTTCCCACAGCAGACTCTCTGCCCTCTTCTGCTTGATGTTGTTGTTAAGTACCGATGAGTCATTTCCAACTCATAGTAACCTTGTATAGGATTTCTGAGGAGGGGCTTGTGGGTTTTAGCCGCCAACCTTGCAGTTTAAACCCACCTTGCGGTCCAGTGCATTACCCGGCAGTGCCACACCAGGAGACCACTATTCCCATTTCAGCGTTCAGCTTAAGGGCTGATTTTGACACAGAGTCTTGCTGACTCCCTTCCAGCATGGACAGATCTCGCTCTCCTTAGCCATCCATCTGTTACCTCCTGCAAAACTCCCTACTGACTGTAAAGCAGAGAACTGAGAGGACTTCTTTCTTTCTCTTAGAATGACTATCTTCAGGGTTTAAGAACTATGTCTTGAGTTAATGAATGGACAGGAGTCCTGGTGTGGCACTGTAGGAGAAACACTCAACCATGATGTCGGTTTGAACGGCAAGGCCGGCGGTTCAAACTCACTAGCCATTCTTCAGAAGCCCTATGCAGGGTCTCCATGAGCCAGAACTAGCTGGACAGTACTTCATGCTGACTTACTATACTAACGAATGGACAGAGGAGTGATTCAATTTCCAATGCAGCACTAACTTACAGCATTTCTGTCTCAAGGAAATCTTCACAGATTTTAACATGGGAAACATATTTTCATATATTCTAGATCCATGCCAAGCACCGCACACTATGCTAGATTCAATGGTTCATGTAATCTGCAAGATTACGGCTTCCTGTCCGCTCTAGATCTGCTACAGGATCGGGACTCACACTAGGTTCCACAGGTCCTTTGTAGGATGAGGGACATCTTAGAGCCCGCTGCCTAAAAATGGAATGTAGACCATCTACCCAAACTCTGCCTCAAGACATCCAAAAAAGAATGTGCAGCTGAGAAGATCAGATTTGGGGAAACAAGAAGAGAAAGAGCTAGAGGAGGGGACCAGGGACAAAAGAGATGGACACTTCCTGTGCCACCATTTCTCTAAGTGTTGGAGGGATGGACTAATCTGAAAATTTCATTATCTTATCCCTTTGTCTTTTTCATGTCCTTATTGTTGGTACATGCTATTGAGTCAGTTCGAACTCATAGTGAGCCTGTATGGGGTTTCCGAGGTTGTAAATCTTTGAAGGAGCAGAAAACCTTATCTTTCTCCTGCAGTCATGTCCTTAGCACTTTGGAAAGACTCAAGTCTGGGAAAATAGCAAAACTGACATAAAAAGAGTCTGCATGTGTGTTCTCTGGTGTCATGTGCTTCCCCCAAGGGCTTCCGACTTCTCTCCAGTGCGCATGAGAAGTATTTGTGTTTCAGTAAGGACGAGGGGTGGAAGATTATGCAAGGAGAGGTAGAGAGGCCTTCAAGGTAAGAGAGAGACTTATCAGGACTGAAAGAATCCAAGTGTGTTTTGTCAACATTAGATAGACTTGAGAGAGGACAAAGTGGGCTGGTGGGCTAGGACACCTCACTCACTGCCCCACCTGCTGATAGAAAAGAGGAGCATCAAGCTTGGGGTGGCACCACACACTCATAGTAGGGCTCTGGAACTTTAACACAATGGCTATGGCCCAAGGAAACATACTACTGGGACAGCTGCATTTTGATGTTAGTGGGGACTGGAATTACAATCTGATTCCAGAGGCTAAAATTCCTGTTCTAGGTTTCCAGACCCATACAAAGAGTTTCTGGGAGACTTAGATGCCACTTGGATCTCTGTCAAAGGATGAGGTCTTGACAGGAGCTTGGAGGGGTCCTGGAATAACTGTTCTCTGCAGAAATGTATAGACTTTCTTTCCCTAGTTGTCATCTGACCATTCACTTCTTAAGATGGATCACAGTGTCATCCAAGCTTCACTCATTGGTAGAGAGAGGCTACTGCTGGAACAAGGGGAATTTGAAATGCTGATGCTTACCTTTACCTCTCCTGACCAGTCTCACATGGGTGGGTGAGCATCTGGAAGCCACAGATGGACCAAATCCATTGGGAAAATTTGTCAAGGCAACTCTCTGGTTTACCCATCTTCATCCAACATTATGACCGTCAAGTATTCCAGAGATCCCAGCGACAAGCCCACATTCTTTGAGGCATTTTACCATGGCCACTCTACAGGTAGGTGGGCTGGGTTGAGGGGCATTTAAACTTACTCCAGACTCACTGATGGATTGTCTTGCTCTTCCTTCATGATGAACAAGATCTGTTTTGGGAACAGAGGCACTTGGTTCATTGTTTTGGTTCTAGACAGGCTTATTCCTGATTCCAGAAAACTTGACACGTCCCAGGGAGGGCAAATGCCCTTCCTGAATGCTGCCAAGAGATGTAAGGGAACTTCTTCAGATGACCTTACAAAGTCTACTGCCATGAAGAAGGAAGGAAGTCTTTTCTAGTTTTTCTAACTTTTCAGACAATGACCCTACTCTAGTTGCTCCCATTTAGCTATATTCTCTTGGTCTGATTAACAGCAAACATCAGAAAACTATCCCAGTGTGTGCAGTTCCAGGACCTTTAAAGTTTCCAGAAAACACCTAAGTTCCCAGTCACATGATATTATCAGCTAAGTCTTGACTTCTGTATAGTGCACTTTTGGTCTTTGATGAGAGACAGTCCAGTCCAATCTGACCGTAAAGGAGCCAGAGAGGCAGAGATAGCAAGAGGTTTAGTCTCCACCATTCTACTACTAATTTTAGGTAACTCCTTTAATTTTTTTTTCAACTTTGAGTTTCTCATTTATAAGTTGGGGTTAGAAACTAGGGCAACCATTAAATACACAATGATGTTGATAGTCAGTTAACATCTCTTTGGCATTTGCCATATGCTAGTTTCAGCATTAAAAAACTTTAGAAAAACTATCTCATTTCATCTGACAACTCTGTAAGGTTGGTACAGCTGTCCCCACTTTAGAGATGAGGAAGCTGAGGCCCCACAGAAAGTAAATAATCACAACCCCAACCCTGGGCAGGAGGACTCTAAAGCTTGCTTCTTACCCACACACAATGCTATTGCTGTATCCTTTTAGAATTAAGCTCCTCTTTCCAAAAAGTCCATTATTTTATTAGTATTATTTTTTAATTTGAGAATCCTCATTCACCAGTTGAAGACACTGAGACATTGCTGGGAGTGATTGTGGAGCTTCTGCTGGTAGGTGTTTGAATAAGATGGAGTCTCAGGTTGGTGATTTAAATTCACCCAACAGCACCGTGGAAGAAAGACCTGGTGGTCTTGGGTAAAGATCCTAGCCAGGAAACCTCTATGGGGCTCAGTTCTACTCTGTACTCCGTGGAGTCTCTATGAGTTGGAATTGGCTTGAAGATAATGGGTTCGGACCAATGTGTTTGTAAATACATACACATATATGTTTGTATTTATTTATATGTGCTATTGTTGTTGTTAAGTGTTATTGAGACAGTTCCAACTCATAGTGACCCTCTCTAGGGTTTTCAAGGAGTGAGTTATGGATTTAAACTGCTTAGGTTCAAACTGACCTTATAGTCCAGTGCTTATCCTACAACACCACACCTATGTTTATTGTTAAAACAAAAATCATATTAAAGCCAATAGTGGAAATTGTTGTCAGGTGCCATCAAGTAGGTTCTGACTCATAGCGACCCTGTATAGGGCTTCTAAGGGGTGGCTGGTGAGTTTGAATTGCCAACCTTGCAGTTCAAACTGACCTTTCAGTCCAGTACATTACCCTGTAGCACCACACCAGATCAGAACTCAATTTGATTAAAGTTTATTAAATATATGATTTGCAAATCTGGGTAACATTTCAACTTCTTGTTGTTAGCTGCCATTGAGTAGGTTCCCACTCATATCGACTCTGTTTAGGGTTTCCAAGGCTTTAGATCTTTGGAGAGCAGAAAGCTTCATCTTTCTTCCTTGGAGTTAATGGTTGAGTGCAAACTTCCAACCTTGTTCTCAGTCCAGTGCTTAGCCTATGGAGCCACAGTGCTCCCCAACTTGTTGTTATGTGCCATGGAGTCTGTTCTGACTCATAGCGACCCTGCATAGGATTTCCGAGGCTGTAAATCTTTACAGGAGCAGAAAGCCTCATCTTTCTTCCATGGAACAGATGGTAATTTCAAACTGCTGACCAAGACATTAGCAGCACAATTCATAACCACTACGCTACCAGAGCTCCTTACTAGGAAGTAAAAAATGTTCCCCCAAATGAGAAAACCTCCAAAGACTTTTATAGCCCACCTCATCAGCCTTGCCATTGAAATGGAGTTAGACAATATTTTTACAATAGCATTAATTATTATGTAATAACAAGGTCCAAAAGAACACCTAAGGGCAAATGACCTGGGTGGGTTATCCCGATTCCAAGGACTTCATAAATCTGGATTCCAAAAAAAATTTAAACAGTTTCTCAGTTCTCTACTTTTGATCAGGATTCTGCTACAGAATCTTTGCTCAAAAACATTCAGTAATGGTAGCCAAGAGCCATCTGATTCTTCTGGCCATGTGACAAAGGAAACAGTTGTTAAATGAGGCAGTCAGATGAGGTGTCTAGATCCTCCTTTATCTGGCTTTCCTTTCCTCTTGCTCCCGATGAACAGAGATCAACTGTTGGAAGCATTTAAGACCACAGACACTACACAATGAACTAGGAGGCAGAACAAAAGCACCAAGAACAATCTTAGGTCAATTTACTGAAATGACCCACAGGGCTGTATCTCTAGGGCTTTGAATCAAGGAGCTAAGTTCCAGCTGGTAGTTTTCATACACAGGAAGCACCTGTATTCTGCAAAACCTCTGATTGCTTATCATTAATGTAGACACAGCAACATATGTCTATTAAGGGACAACTCCTCCTGGGAAAATTAACAAAAAATTGAATGCCATTCTGCTTTCTAAAGCTCACTCTTCACAGATTTCTCTATTTATGGTATTTGCCACTTTGCTGAGCTTATCAACAGAAAGTTCTAATTTAAGAGTTATAATACTAAACCCACTTAAAGTCTGATTATTATTTAATGTAGAAATCATCTAAGATATTTATATTTCAACTGATACTGAAGAGAATCCAAAGGGTTCCTTCTAACACAGAAATGCCTTAGGCCATTTTGGAATAACCTGGTGTGGCACTTAGGATAAACACTGGACTGAAAGGTTGGAGGTTGAAACTCATCAGCCATTCCTTGGAAACCTATACGTTGTTATGTGCCGTGGAGTCAGTTCTGACTCATAGCGACCTTGTACAGGGTTTCCGAGGCTGTAAATCTTTACAGAGCAGAAAGCCTCATCTTTCTCCTGCAGAACAGCTAGTAGTTTCGAACTGCTGTCCCTGAGGCTCGCAGCCCAATTCGTAACCACTACACTACCAGAGCTCCTTGGAAACCTATATAGGATCGCTGTAAATCAGATGGCGTCCTGGTGTGGCGCTGTGGTTAATGCACTGGGCTGCAAAGTTGGTTTGAACCACAAGGTCATGGTTCAAGTTCACCAGTCACTCCTTGGAAACCCTATACAGGGTCACTATGGGTCGGAACCGAGCCAACAGCACTTAACAACAACAACGAGTTAGATGAATGGATGGCTTTTAAAAACAACAATAGACTCTAGAGTCCTGTGTGGCACTGTAGGATCAACACTGGATTGTGAACTACAAGGTCAGCAGTTCAAACTCACCTCGGAAACCCTATACAGGGTCGCTGTGAGTAGGAACTGACTCAATGGCACTTAACAATAACAACAACAACAGCAATATCATTATGACACCAGCCACTCCTCAGAAACCCTATATAGGGTCATTATGGGTTGGAACCTGCATGACAGCACTTAACAATAACAACAATATTATTATAAAGGGTTTTATGGTAAAGGTTTTTCTCATCCCCCATTTCTCCTTTTTCGGGAGTGTGGTGGCTCTATAAGATAAGCATTGGACTACGAACAAGGCCCCATGGTTTGAGCCCTCCAGCTGCTATGCAGGAGACAGATGATGCTTTCTGCTCCTGCGAAGATTTAAGTCCTGGGAAACCCTATACAGGATCACTATGAGCCAGAACCAACTCGACTGCAATTAACATCAGCAACTATTCTACTTTTAATCCTTAAAAAAATTATTTTCTGGTCTGATCTTTAAGCTTTTCTCATATTTCTTATTCTTCCATTTGATTAATTGATTATATATAAACATGTAGGAAGCTAGAGGTAAAATAAATAAATAACCACACACATTAAAATTAAACAGATTAGGGAAAAGGAGAAAAGGGCTCCTTATGTTCTGAAAAAATGTAAATGTGAAAACATCAGCAATGTTTACCACATAAATCCATAATAATCTTGGAGTCCACTCAGTCCTATGTAGTTAATTTCTGTTCCACTAAATTGGCAGCAGAATCAATATAGCAAGAACCCATCGGTTTCTACACAAGGGCCTGCAAATCTTGATTCAGTGTATTCAGTTCACAACATCACATCCTTTTCATAAATTCAGCACAAATCTGTTGTTATTGAAACTCTCTTGTTTCAAGCATTTTCAGGAAGTCAATGAAGTAAAAAGCACTACAGATGGCGAAATTTTAAAATGGATATGGTTAGCTTATTACTAATAACAAAAACCTGATGAGATTTATTACAAAATAATGCAAAGGCAAAACAATTTTAAAACTTTAGACAAAAGTATTTCCAAACATAATGATTAACTCCATTTTCAAAGAGCTTCAGGTATAATATTATGTTTTGAGACCTAATACCATCTAATCATGAGTATACCAAGAATATATACAAGATTGCCAAGTTTCTAAACACTTGGATATTAATAAAACTCCATGGACAAATTATATGAGTCCCTCGTTAAATCATTGTTTTTGATGCTGATAGATTTGAGTGCAAAGTAACCAAGTTAGCAATTAAAAATAACTAAAATGACGCTATAATAGATCCTATTGTAGTCTACCATCAGGCAAAACATAAGAGGAGATATTGACACACATTTTTTTTTTTCCCCCAAGAGCAAGCTCTGAATTGTTTTTTAAAGAGGAAAAGGCCAGAACAAGGGGTGGGGAGAGGGAAAGAAAGTTTAAAAACAAAGCAGGCCGAAACATTGACATATTGAAATTTATCAAGTGGCCTTGAAGGCAAGAAGCTGAAGGAGGACAGTAAAATCATACTCATATTAGGCTACAGGTTTTTTTTTTTTTTTTCTTCTCTCCCTCCTCTCCCTTTTCTGCAATTATAGACTATATGGCACACAAATTTTTAACCCAAATTAGGTACTTCTCTTAATTTGGCAACACACTTCATGTAACTGATACCACATTAAATGAGTACCCCCTTTCTTCCCGTGTCTCTTGTCCCTTACAAAGCAGGAACAAATCCTTTGTGGCTTCCCACAGCTTCAAACTGGCTGGGAATCTATCATTTCCCTGAGAAACAATACTTGGATAATTATTTCAGAAAAGTTATAATAATAAAACATTTTAAAGCTAGAATTCTTGGCTTTTTCAAACTTATATGTAGCTTAGTTTTATAACTCAAGGGCATTTAAGTCTGCCTAACTCAGTTGATTTTGATGAGACTTCCTAAGCAGGTTATAAAGAGGATAAAATTAACTCTCCAATTCAGTGATTAAAATTGTTTCATTTTAAAAAGAAACACAACTTTTAATGCATACTTTTTGATGGTAAAGTTCTTAAAAATCTCATACATGAAGCCATCAAACTTTGACCACAACTGATTTTAAAAATAAAAAAACAAACCTTTGACCATAATAAATAGAATTTGTTTTTATAAACCTCTTAAGCTTTCTGTCTTATTATTATCTTACAGTAAAACCTTTTAAAGTAGCAAAATGAATAGATTTATTAGCAGACCCAAATATATATATATATATCCTTTCTCTGTTGCATAAAAAGCAAAAATATATCAATTTAAATTATAACAAATATTCACTAAAATAACATCAGTAAGTCACCTACAGATCTTCAAACTATCTTTATTAAATCTATGTACCACAAACTGTAATTACTGTTGAGTTAAAGCTTGTTAAAATATTCTAAATCTTCATTCACACTTTATTTTTTCCTTTGCTCCATTTTTCCAATCTAATCTTAGCCTTTAGGACCTCATCAATTGGCTTTTGGACTCAAAGTCTCTGCTCAACACAACCAGTTCATCCCTATGACTCTAAGCCCAAGCCTCTGGGAAACATTGCTTCCATTTGGGGTGAGTTTCCATTGTGATTTCTATCTGCTGGCTTCTTAAAATTCCTCTACAATAGAGAGTACTTATTTAATCATCTTTAAAAATAAAATCGGGGGTTAGGTGGGTGAGTGGGTAGGTGGAGGTGTGTTGGCGTAAGGAGTTAGGGTTAGGATTATGGCTAGGAAGATTGAAAGTACCATGGGCTGCCAAAAGAGCCAACAGATCTGTGTTGGAAGAAGTGCAGCCGGAGTGCTCCTTGGAGGCCGGGATGGCCAAACTTCGTGTGCCATGCTTTGGACATATTGTCAGGAAGGACCAGTCACTGGAGAAGGATATCAGGTTTGGTAAGGTGGAGGGTCAGAGAAAAAGAGGAAGACCCCCAGTGAGATGGATTGGCAAAATGGCAGCATCATTGGGGTCAAGCGTGGCAACAATAGTGAGGTTGGCCCAGGATCAGGCAGTGTTTTGTTCTCCTGTGCATAAGGTCGCTATGGGTCGGTACTGACTCGATGGCACCTAACAACAAGAGGCAGGGTGTAGGGCTTCATTTAGTGTTAGAACTATGGTTATTGTTGGTTATGGAATTAACCATAACTATAGTTAATGTTGGAGTCCTGATGTGGCACTGTAGGATAAGCACTGGACTGCAAGGTTGGTTTGAACCACAGGTTGGTGGTTCATACTCACCAGCCACTCTTTGGAAGTCCTATAAAGGGTTGCTATGAGTTAGAACTGATTCTACAGCACTTAACAGCAACAAGGGTTAATGTTAGGAGTAGGGGTTGGGTTAGGACTAGCAGTAAAGCCTGGTCTAGGTTTAGGGTTGAAGTGAGGGTTTGGGTTTGCTTTTGTTTTCTTCTTGAAATCGACTTGATTTCCCCTTCATTTAGAAGTTCTGTAATTACAAGTCTTGTGACTTGCTCTGGAAAATTTAATGTGGCGGAAGTGATGGTATACCTGCTGCAAACCTTAGCTTCAAGAGGCCTTGCAGACTTCTATTCGCTCTGCAATGACCCTGTGAATAAGCCCAGACTAGCCTGCGGAAAGCATGTGGCCCAGTCACCCTCAGCAACCCAGCTGATGGTAAATCCCCAGAAGGAGATTAACTGTCCTACCATTGACTGCAGACACATGAGGAAACTTGTCTGAGACCAGAAGAACCACACTACAGAGCCCAGCCTAAATTACTAACCCAGATTATAAAATAGATTCATGGTTGGTATTTTAAGTCATTAAGTTTTAGAGTGTTTTCTTTCATGTTGTTGTTAAATGCCGTCAAGTCGGTTCCAACCCATAGTTGACCCTGTGTAGGGTTTCCGAGGAGCAGCTGGTGAGCTTGAACCACCAACCTTGTAGTTCAAATGGCTTTGCAGTCTGGGGCATTAACCCACAGTGCCACACCAGGACTTGGCTCCAATAGAAGGGAGCTCTGGTAGGGTAGTGGTTACAAGTCAGGCTGCTAACTTCAAGGTCAGCAGTTTGAAACTACCAGCCGTTCCGAGGGAGAAAGATGAGGCTTTCTGCTCCTGTAAAGATTTCCAGCCTCGGAAACCCTATGCAGGGTCACTATGAGTCAGAACTGACTTCACGGCACATAACCACCAATGCGAGTGGGACTAGAGGAGGGGCCTGGGCTACTGGTGACTGGAAGCTAACAACAAAGAGTTGCCTAAAACTAGGAGCACTCAGCAGTTAGGTCTTACCTTGAGGAGCCTCAGAGGATCCAGCAGAGGCAGTCAGAATCCTGAGAGAAGAGGAAATGGAGAGGAACCTGAAAGAACGGGTTACCCTGAGGAATCAATAACTTTAATAATGGTCACAAGCAGTTTTTGTGTTTGTCCCAGACGTTCCCCCTTCTGAGGGAGCAGGCCTTTGTCAATTCACTGGGGTGGGGTCCCCGTGATATAAAATCCTGATTCATTAACATCAGATCTCCAGGGAATTCAGAAAAATGGAGCAGGGATCTGTTTGTTGGGCCAGTGATGCATCGTTCCAGCTTTGTAGTGGGAAGAAATGGTCTTCGCTCATTCACATTATATACTAAACGTTTTTTGGGTTGGTCTGACTTGAAAATGACGTTCATTTTGATTTCTTGTTTTTGAGTGGGTTTGAACTCTGCCTCTTTCTTCTTGTCCTGATCAGTAATCTCACAGTTACTTGAATCAAAGTCTTCACCCTCTTCTTTGGCCTGGTCTTTGGCTGGCTCTGGACCCAGGCTGGCTTTGGATAAAAAAGAAGTGTCTCTAAGCCTTTCAATGTAGGGTAAAAGCTGCGCATTCCTCAGGGCTCGAGCAAACTGCATCCTTTCTATGTGCTTACTGATATTGGTTATTTCTCTTTGTGGCATTTTGAACTCCTCTGCCGGTACAATCACCTTTGCGGTCCATGATTTTTCCCCGGGTCCACAAATAGAACAAGGAGATGACTTCTGATTTTTATACGACGTTGCCCGTTTGTAGTCTGAGGACAGAAACTGCAGCTCCCTGAGTAGCTTCTGTTCTTCCTCTTGCTTAAAAGCCAGAAACTTTCTTGCTGCCATAGTATGAACACCACCTAGACGCTGACAATGGGAAGGGGGTTGTTAGTCTCAGACGCATAGGAACGGGGACACCCACAAAAGAAATAGTCCTTCGTAGTTCTCCTTCCATTGCTAAGTGAGTTCAGTTCCTCTGTGTAGTGGGGAAGAAGGCAGATCTTTGGTGTCAGGCAAGTCTGGGTTCAAATCCTGACTCTACTTCTTACTGTCAATGGATTCCAAAGCATTTTCTTGAGTTGGCAGTCACTATGAGGTCTCAGCAAAACAACATGTATGAAAGTTATGGTAAGAGCTTTCATCACTTGGTGTGGCACTGTGGGTTAGTTAACATGCTGGACTGCAAAGTCGGCATGAACCACAAGGTCAGCAGTTCAAGCTCACCAGCCACTCCTTGGAAACTCTATACAGGGTCGCTATGGGTCGGAACCGACTTGATGGTACTTAACAACAACAGCTAACAGGTTATATGTTGTTGCTGTTGTTAAGTGCCATCGAGTTAACTCCAATTTATAGTAAACCTATATAGAGTTTCCAAGGAGCAGCTAGTGGATTTGATCTGCCAACCTTAGGGTTAGCAATCCAGTGCTTTTCCTTCAGTGCCACACCAAGTATATGTTATTGTTAAGTGTCATTGAGTTGATTCTGACCCATAGTGACCCAGTGGAGGGTTTTCAAGGAGCGACTGGTGAATTTGAGCTGCCATTGTGGTGGAAACCATTATCCTACAGCACCACACAGGACCCCCCAGGTATGTGAGGGGGCTTCAAAAAGTTCATAGAAAGATGGACTGAAAAGAGAATGGAATTTTTCATGAACTTTTTGAAGCCCCCCTATGCAATAAGAGAGTCTTCTATGCAAATGTGGACCCCACGCATCCTGTTTGGGAGTTCACTGGGCACACCTCTGTTGACAGTGGTTTTTGAACCTCTGGCTCCCCCTAGCGAAATTCTCTTGCATCAGTGGGACCTTTGTAGGTATAAGCCTCAGATACTTACTAGGATCTCTTTCTCCATGGGGGAGTATTTCCCGAGGGCAATGCGTGGGTCTGATCTGTAGAATTTGCTCCATAACCTGGAAGGAGAGAGGCGGGTATATTAGAAAAGAGCTTTGTAGTTTCCCTATTCGGAACAAGAAACCTCATAAAGGGTTATTCTACATAAGCTAGAAGACAAGTCACCTTGAGCAGAGGTTTGTATAGTCATACTGTTAGCAACTCTACTTGGCTTCTTTCTGGTATGGATGGGAAGGGAGAAATCAGAAGTACAGATTATGCTCACCCCAGGTGTGACACTGAGCACAGATCCTCCTGATAAAGCTGAGAGTCTTCATCCTGGAAGGGATAGCTTGTATCGAGCGTTCGGACTGATTTTCCTTTCTTCTTACCTGCCTTTCCCTCTGTAGTCTTCCTTTCTTGGGCCATTGGCTCATTAGCCCTTGGTGTTCCAATCTTTTGACAGCCATTGTCCCCCATTCTTTGATCATATTTTGCCATAGGCTAGGATAGGAGCTGTTAATGCCTGGAGTTTGTTTCATAGACTATTTAGTGGGAACCCAAGGGACAGTCACAAACATTTCTTGCATCATAACTGGCCTAGTTAGGGCCTATTGTGAGACTTGAGTGGAAGGCATCAAATGATCCCCTGGGAGAAGATGGACACAAAGCATCACGTTCAAGGAGAGCCATTGGCCTGACCAACAGCTGACTGTAGTCACACAGGGAGAATGGGCATATGATCTAACCATGGCACCACCGTTACAACACCAGGAGCAATGTTCAGTCCCCATGGGATGTAGATTCAGTCTGCTGAAGTCTCTCAAACCTTCTGCCTCTCCAATCTGAGCTCTTCATGTTCGAACCATCCACTCAATCTGCTTATTCCCGAAGCTCAGCATTAAGAGAATGACAGCTTTAGCTGAGAAAAACAAAAGGTTTAATTCAGTTGAAAAAAACAGCTGACTACCAAGGAGCTCTGGTAACGTAGTGGTTACGAATTGGGCTGTGAACCTCAGGGTCAGCAGTTCAAAACTACCAGCTGTTCCGCAGGAGAAAGATGAGGCTTTCTGCTCCCGTAAAGATTTACAGCCTCGGAAACCCTGTACAGGGTCGCTATGAGTCGGAACCGACTCCACAGCACATAACAACAACAACCAACCATGGTAATGTTAAGTTAGGCTGAAGGGCACGGAAAAGAAAAGCATGCAAACGAATGACAGCCTCAGAGACGCCTTCCCTGAACGTTGTTGGTAATGTAGTCCTGTCACTGGTCTTCTTCATCTACCCCCGTTTATCATCTTCAGGCCCTGGTAACAGTTGTTCTCAGTATGGGCTGCATTGGACTCACTTAGGGAGTGTCATAAAATACAGATGCCTGGCTCTCACCCCTAGAGACTGGATGCAATAGATCTGGGGATAGGCCTGTGTCTCAAGATGTTTGCATGCTTCCCCTGTGATTCTAACCAGAAAGCCAGCCTGGAAACCACTGCCAAATGGCATCTCTAATTATCGTGTTTATTGTTGTCTTGCTCCTCCCATTGGAATGTAAGCTCCAAGAGGCCAGGAAATTGATTTCTAATGCTTATTGCTATTATCCCACTCAGCATTTGTTGTTGTTAGGTGCCATCGAGTCAGTACCGACTCATGGTGACCCTATGCACAGCAGAAAAAAACACTGCCCAATCCTGGGCCAACCTCACTACTGTTGCCACACTTGAGCCCATCCATGCATGGTTCCTGGCATATTACCCTTTGAGGTCAAGCTGCTTCTGACTCAGAGTGACCCATAGTTAGAGTAGAACTACTCCCTAAGATGTCCAAGGCTCTAGTTCTTTATGAAAGTAGACTGCCACATCTTTGTCCTGTGGGGTAGCTGGTAGGTTCGAACAGCCAACCAGTTGGTTAACAACTAAGCACTTAACCACTGTGCCATCAAGGCTTTTGTTCCCTGGCACATAAACCAAATCAAATCAAAACTGAACAAACAACAACACAGAAACCCCTAACTAATCGCTACTGAGTCTGTTCTGACTCATAGTGATCCCATAGGACTGAGCAGAACTGTCTCATTGGGTTTCCAAGGCCATAAATCATTATGGAAGCAGACTGGCACACCTTTCTCCTCTAGAATGGATGGTGGATTTGAACCACCAACCTTTGGGTTAGCAGCCAAGTGCTTTAACCACAGCACCATCAGGTCTTCTACTTCTGGCACATGGTGGTGTTATTAGAAGCAGTTGAATCAGTTACAACTCTTAGCGACCCTGTATATAACAGAATGAAATACTGTCCAGTCTGTGCCAACCTCACGATCATTGTGATGTTTGATCCCATCGTTGCAAACACAGTCAATCGATCTTATGGAGCATTTTCCTCTTTTTCATTGACCCTCTACGTTTCCAAGCATGATGTCCTTCTCTAGAAACTAATCTCCCCTGATAATATATCCACAGCATGTAAGACAGAGTCTACCATTCCTGTTTCTAAGGAGAATTCTGGCTGTACTTCTTCCAAGACAGATTTATTCATTCTTCTGGCAGCCCATGGTATAGTCAATATACTTTCACAAGGCCTTAACCCAATTGCAACAATTCTTTTCCAGTCTTTCTTCTTCACCATCTAGCTTTCACATACGTATGAGGCGACTGAAAATACCATGGCCTGGGATAGACACACCTTTGCTTTTAAGACACTTAGAAGAGGCTCCTGGCATAGGATGATAATAAATAAGAATTTGTAGAATGAAACAAACAATTCCCTACCCCCCATGAAAAAAAGTAACCCCAAACCCTTTCATTAGCTGAAATAACACTACAAAGTAAACCAGGCCATGAGGTTACAACCAGGTAATGGGAGGGGTTGGGGATTAGGCAAAACAACCCTCAGCTCCTGCTGGCATGCAATTCTAGGTCAGTTTATGATGTCTGGTTGGATCAGATGAGACCACAGAACTGTGGGTAGGAGATGAGGATTTGCTACAGACATGAGGGAAGCTTCGAGGACAAGGCCAATCCTCAGAAAGGGTAAGAAGACATGACTGAGGGTTTTAAGCTACTAGGGGAGGCAATTCCAGTTCTCACTCAGCAACATTTGACCTTGAACCGTCTGGCCATCCTGGCCTGTGCCCCTGGTGGCGCCCCCACCAGAGATGAGCTGACTCTTTGGTTCCATGCTCCTTGTTGATGGTGTCTACTTCCTTGATGGTTAGGCTGAGCTCTGACGGTTCCATAATGGTTTGGACCATGAGGTTACAACTGGACTTTGGGACAGAGAAGGAAAAGAAAGAAGCGTCTTCTCCAAGAAAGCACCTTGGGATCAGCAGTCTTTAGTGAAAGACCTCCAAAGAGAAGCTAAAGTTCAGAGAAGCAGGAGAGGACGAGATTGGCGCTTTCCCCTCCTGGTGTTCCCATCCCTCACCAACCTTAGGACTTGATTGTACTGCTCTGCTATGAAAGCTGAACAATGAATAAAAAAGACTGAAGAAGAACTGACCATTTGAATTGTGGTATTGACAAAGAACATTGAATATACCATGCTTTCCACAAGAATAATAAACAAATCTGTCTTGGGAAAAACATAGCCAGGATGGTCCTTAGAAGGGAAGGTGATGAGATTTTGTTTCACATGCTTTGGATATGTTATCAGGATGGGTAGATCACGTACTTCAGACATATTATCAGGAGGGACATATTAAGTCAAGAGAGGCCTTCATGCTTGGCAAAGTAGAGGGTCAGCAAAAAAGAGGAAGACCCTTAGTGAGGTGGATTGGTTGACACGGTGGCTGCAACTCTAGGATTGTGAGGTTGGCCCAGGAATGAGCAGTGTTTCCTTCTGTTCCACATGGCAACTAACAACTGAGAAAACTGGTATCTAGACTAACTGGTTACGATGAATACAGACGGCGTGGCAGAGTGGGCTCTCCTGGCTCAGAAGGCAGCACTGAGGAAGTCAGGGAGCATCTGTTCAATTCAGTGTGCAGATAGAGAGGGACTGAAGGG
Organism: Chrysochloris asiatica; assembly: GCF_000296735.1. Taxonomy (NCBI): domain Eukaryota; kingdom Metazoa; phylum Chordata; class Mammalia; order Afrosoricida; family Chrysochloridae; genus Chrysochloris; species Chrysochloris asiatica. The sequence goes on from NW_006408623.1 coordinate 61,922, forward strand.
GATACAGAGGGAGAGAAACACAGAAAAGGAGGCAGGCACCGATTGGAAGGGTCTGCCAGGTTGTACTGAAGAGCAGGCACTTTTTCTTTTGGAAGAGTGAGGCTTGTGTGAAGATTTAAAGTAAAAAGACATCATGCTGGAAATAAAACAAACAACTTTATTGGGGTTATCCTTTACATATCATAAAATGTATTTGTTTCAGGTGCAAATTCAATGCTTGTAGTAAACTTATCGAGGTGTGCAATCCTCTCCACAATTTAGTTTTGGAACGGTTCCATCACCTTCAAAAGATGGTCTACCAAATACAATTAATTCCCTAACAATCACTCATCTACTCTCTATCTTCAATTTTTTTTTTTTTT
>NW_006408623.1:63023-77695 GCF_000296735.1 Chrysochloris asiatica
AATCTTTACGGGAGCAGAAAGCCTCATCTTTCTCCCGCGGAGCAGCTGGTAGTTTCGAACTGCTGACCTTGAGGTTCACAGCCCTATTCGTAACCACTATGCTACCAGAGCCTTGAAAATTACATCAAACCTAGCAACACTTTTTGTTACCATCAGTTAAAATGGACTCCGCGCTTGTTGATGTTCTGGACTTTCTGCTGTGGCTTTATTTGGGTTTCCCCTTTGTCACTGTTGGAGACACCACAAGTTCCATGGTCACTAAAGGTATCCTCTTCCCATGAAGCCAGAAGGTGCCCACCTGAGCTTGTAGCTGGATAATGTCTGAGTTCACACGGCTGAATGGCTTCCCCTGGAGAACCCAGCTGGAGATCCTCTTAACAAACCATGGGATAATACCAAAGCAGAGCTGATTTAGCAATTCTGAGACTCCATCAGATTACCGAAGGAGGTGTTAACTGTGGTTTCCCTTATCTTTAAATAACAACTTCCTGTATTAGACTGGAATCAAGATGGCGCCAGGCATATGCGGCTTTGATTCCATTTGTCCCACCGCAACCAGAGGAGGCAGGAGACTAGGGGGATGGGAAGTCTCCCTGTATTTGGGACACTCTTTCCTGCCTTTCAGAGTCCTGGTGTGGCGCTGTGGATTAATGCGCTAGACTGCACAGTCGGTTTGAACGGCAAGGTAGGTGGTTCAAGCTCACCAGTCACTCCTTGGAAACCCTCTAGAGGATCTGTATGGGTCAGAACCGACTCTATGGCACTTAACAAAAATAATTCCTGCCTGTCAGTCCTGGTAAACTCTGGACTCAAATAAAGTAGAAGACTCACCATGGGGGCCACATTTGGTCAAGATTGTAGGCTTGTAGTGTTAATCTCCTGCCAAGACAGGAGGATGGGGGAAGAGTAGGGCTCAGCATGGTCCCATTCTGAAGGAGGCAGGCTTCATTCTTACCTCATTATGTTCTCTGCCCCACAGACAATCACATTCATCTCTGTCCCCCATCTGGATTGCTACATGCTCCATTTAAGAAGTAAACTCCCAAAAAGGAAACATGTGACCAAAGGGGTTAGTCATCTGTAGGAGGTACAACCCACCTAGCTCACCAGCAAGATGGCTTACCAGGGGGCGCATTCCACCTGTGAAGAGTTAAAAAGAAAGGGTGAAGAGTAGTCACTCAGTGTTATGCAATGGATTACTTAGTTGTTGTTGTTTAAGTGCAGTCATGCCAACTCATAGCAACTCTGTATAGGATTTCCAAGGAGCAGCTGATGACCTTGAACCACCAAACTTACGGTTCAAATGGACTTTGCAGTCCAATGCATTAACCCACCACGCCACACCAGTATGGTCCTTTGAGTCAGTCTTTGTAACTCCTACCAAATGACTGGATGGAACTATGCAAATGTGGTGCTATGGCCCACCAAGGAAAATGGATAGCTTATTAATAATGTGAATACGGTGTGTGGCATCATTGTTGGAGCTGTTGTTGTGTTGTTACGTGACATTGAATTAGTTCCCACTCATAGCAACCCTCTGCACAACGGAAAGAAACCCTGTCCAGTCCTGTGCCAACCTCACAATTGTTACATCTGAGTCCATTGTTGCTGTTGCTGTCACTGTGTCGATCCATCTCATGGGAGGGTCTTCCTCTTTTCGCTGACCCTTCACTTGTCCTAGCACGATGTCATTCTCCAGGTACTAGTCCCTCCACTGATAGCATACCCAAAGTATGAGAGGTAAAGTCTCATTATCGTGACTTCTGAATCAGGCTGCTAACCTCAGGGCCAGCAGTTCAAAACTACCAGCTGTTCCACAGGAGAAAGATGAGGCATTCTGCTCCCATAAAGATTTACAGCCTCGGAAACCCTGTACAGGCTCACTATGAATCTGAATCGACTCCATGGCACATAACAACAACATCGTGACTTCTAAGGCGCACTCTGGCCACACGTCTTCCAACATAAATTTGTTCTTTTGGCAGTCCGTGGTACTTTTAATATTCTTCTCCAACACCATAATTCAAACGCATCGATTCTTCTCATGTCTTGCTTATTCATTGTCCAACTGCACATGCATATGAGGTTATTGAAACACCATGGCTTGGGTCAGGTGCACCTTAGTCCTCAAATTGACATCTTTGCTCTTGAACGCTTTAACGAAGTCTTGTGCAGCACATTTGCCTCATATAATACATTGTTTGATTTCTTGACTGAGTGTTGTTTGTGGATCCAAGCAATATGAAATCTTTGATAACTACAATCTGTTTTCCATACCTTAGCACCAACTTGGTGATAGAAATATGGCCTTGGTGATAGAAATAATGCTGGAGATTGCATGGTAGAATTTTGCAATCTACCAAACCAACAATTTATTCACTGCAAATACCATTTTTAAACAACATCAAAGGTGACTTTATACCTGGACCTCATCAGATGGAATACACAGGTATCAAATGGACTATATCTGCGGGAAGAGACAATGAAGAAGATCAATATCATCCGTCAAAACAAGGTCAAGGGCAGACTGGAAGAGACCATCAATTGCTCATATGCAAGTTCAGGCTCAAGTGAAAGACAATTACAACAACTCCACAAAAGACACAATACAATTTTGAGTATATTCCACCTGAATTTAGAGACTATCTCAAGAACAGATTTGATGCATTAGACACTATTGACTGAAGATCAGAAGATATTATGGAATGGCATCAAGAATATCATATGTGAAGAAAGCAAAAGATCATTAAAAAGACAGGAAAAGCTTAATGATGAATCTGTAATGATGAATCTCATAACATGGATGAACCTGGAGGACAGTATGCTGAGTGCAATTAGTCAATTACAAAAGGACAAATGTTTTATGAGACCATTATTATAAAAGCTTAAAAAAGACTTCCATACTAAAATGAGCATTATTTAATGGTTAGCAGGGATGGGAGGAAGGGGAGAATAATTCATTGGTTGGAGGGTAGACACACGTTAGCTCTGGTGATGGGGAGGGCAATACACAAGAAAAGAGAGGGTGACAGAAGAATAATGAAGATAGATGAAGACACATGGAGGTGAAGCCAAGATATGGGAAGACACATGGGCTACAGGGGATAGAGGTAAAAAAATGATTTATACACAACCTTGGAACAACAGTGTTCTGTATGTAGATGTATGGACTGAGACATAGGTTGCATGAGTAAGAGAAGAAGAGTGGGACATATACATGCTCATATATCCCCAAAATGTATAAGTCTGAAAGAAGTACATTAGTTTTTACCTTACCTGCAAACTCAACTATGAATGTGGTAGAGCATACCGTAGGCAAAATGATGTAAACTTCCTAGATATTATCCAACTTCTTAAAGCAACGAGCCGCTGGGCCTGGGGGCTGGGGACCATAGTCACAAGGGACACCATGGTCAACTGGCATGACATAGTCCACAAGACAATGTTCTACATCCTGTTAGATGAGTAGTGTCTGGGATCTTGAAAGCTCACGAGTGGCCGTCTAAGGTGCAGCTATTGGTCTCTCCATGTGCGGAAGGAAAAAGAGTGATGACAACTGAAGAGGCTTGGAATCAATTAGTCCACTGGATTCATGGACCATGTAAATCACAGTCTACACAATTCTGAGACCAGAAGAACTAGACAGTGCCCGGCTACCACTGCCAACTGTTCCTAAAGGGATCGTATTAGAGGGCCCCAGATAAAGTAGGAGAAAATGTACAACAAAATACTTTAATAATTTTTTTTTTTTCAATCCTGTTTATTCCTCAGAAAGAGACCAAAAGAACCTGAGACTATGGGCTTCGGCTACTGTTCAGATCTGGAAAGGAAGTCACCCTCACGGCCCAATTTTCAGCCAAGCAATGGATAGGTTTATGTTGTTATCGTTAAGTGTTATCAAGTAAGTTCTGACCCATAGTGACCCTGTGTAGGATTTCCAAGGAGCAGCTGATGAACTTGAACCACCAACCTTGCGGTTTAAACCGACTTTGCCATCCAGAGCATTAACCTGCAGCGCCACACCAGGATTCCAGACAGGTTTATGGGGTGGGGGACAGCAACACTAGCAAGGTCTGCTTACCATGGAATGGTCAATCATTCAAAGTCAAAGGGCAACTTTTTCCTAAGTACAAAGTTGAGAAGGGACAGGAAAGTGGGTGGAATCTTGGAAAGTAAACAGGAACCACAATGAAGCAGCAGCATGACTGTTGTTGCAGGGAGGGGATTACAATCACTGAGATGAAACAAAATGTATGATTTGTTGAATGTAAAGCTGATGATGTTGTCTGTAAGCTTTCACTCAATTCACAAGAAAAAGTTGGGGAAAAAATAAACATCTTTGGAAACCCTATGGGGCAGTTCTACTCTATCCTATAGGGTCCCTATGAGGCGGAATCACTGTAGTTACCATGCATTTGTTGTTGTCAAATACTCTTTGAAAATTGGAAAAGTAATATTTCCCCAATGTGCGGACACACACACACACAAAGACAGGAAAAGACCAAAATGGAGGTCAGAAGAGAGTCTGGACCTTGTGCTTGAGTATAGAGAAACTAAAGCCACTAGAAGAAATGATGAAGTGAAAGGGCTGAACAGAAAACTTGAAAACACAGCTCAAAAAGATAAAGTCAAATAACAAAATGACATGTGCAAAGACCTGGAGTTAGAAAACCAAAGAGGAAGAATATGCTCAGCATTTTTCAAGCTGAAAGAACTGAATAAAATAGCTAAGCCTCGATTTGCAATATTGAAGGGTGTGGTGCTATAGGGTAAGCACTGGACTGCAAGGTCAGTGGTTCAAATTCACCAGCTGTTCCACAGAAACCCTATTCAGGGTCGCTGTGAGTTGGAACTGACTCGACAGCACATAACAACAGCAATAACAATGGCAAAATATTGAATGATGCTGGAAACATCAAAAGAAGATGGAAGGAATACACATGAACCAAAAAGAATTGGTTAATATTCATTTATTTCAAGAGGTACCATATGCTCAAGAACCAATGATATTGAAGGAAGATGTCCAAGAAGCACTGAAAACATTGGTGAAAAGCAAGGCTTCAGGAATTGACTGAATACAATTTGAAATATTTCAGCAAACTGATGCAGCCCTGAAGCTGTTCACTCATCTATGTCAAGAAATTTGGAAGACAGATACCTGGCCAACTGATTTGAAGAGATATGTATTTGTGCCCATACAAAAGAAAGATCAATTGGAAACCATTGAAGATTATCATTAATATCACATGCAAGTAAAATTTTGTTGAAGGTAATTTAAAAATGATTGCAGTAGTTCATCTACAGGGAGCTGCCAGAAATTCTTGCCAGATTCAGAAGAGGACGTGGAATGAGAAATATCATTCCTGACATCAGATGGATCTTGACTGAAAGTAGAGATTACCAGAAACATGTTTACTTGTGCTTTATTGATTATGCAAAGGCATTTATCTATATGGATCATAACTATGGAAACCATTGTGAAGAGTGGGTATTCCAGAACACTTAATCGTGCTTGTGTAAGTAATCTGTACATAGACCCAGTGGCAGTTGTTAGAACAGAACAAGGGATACTGATGGTTTCAAATCAGGAAAGGTGTATGTCGGGGTTGTAGTCTTTCACCATAATTATGCAATTTGTATGGTGGCCAAATAATCTGAAAAACTGGATAATATGAAGAAAAATGTGGCATCAGGATTAGAAGAAGACTCATTACAATCTGTGACATACAGATGACACAACTTTGCTTGCTGGAAGTGAAGAGGATTTAAAATACTGATGAAGATCAAAGACTACAGCCTTCATTGTGGATTGCACCTCAATGTAAAGAAAACAAAAAAATCCTCATAACTGGATCAATAAATAACATCATGACAAATGGCGAAAAGAATGAAGTTTTCAAAGACTTCAATCTGCTTGGATTCACAATCAATGCACATGGAAGCAGCAGCCAAGAAATCAAACGACGTATTGCATTAGGCAAATCTGTGGCACAAGACCTTTTTAAAGTATTGAAGAGCAAAGATGTCAGCTTGAAGACTAAGGTGCGCCTGTTCCAGACCATGATATTTTCAATTACCTTGTATGCATATGAAAGTAGGACAATGAATAAGGAAGACCATAGAAAAATTGATGCATTTTAATTATGGAATTGGCAAAGAATATTGAAAGTACCGTGGACTATCTGAAGGATAAACAATTCTGTCCAGGAAAAAGTACAGTCAAATGCTCCTTAAAAGTCAGGATGGTGTGATTTTTGTCTCTTATACTTTGAACATATTATCAGGAGGGACCAATTCCTGGAGACAGATATCATGCTTGGAAAAGTGGAGGGTGAATGAAAAAGTGGAAGACCCGCAAGGAGACAGATTGAAACATGGCAGCAGCAATGGGTTCCAACACAACAGTTATGAGAATGACGCAGGCCCCAGCAGTGTTTCATTCTATGGTGTGTAGGATCACAATGAACCGGAACTGACTTAACAACACCTAACAACAACAACAGCAGCACCAACTTTCTGGCAGATTTTTCTTGCTTTCCCCCAGGAATCATTAGGTATGTGGCCTCTTGCCCTAGGGAGCCCTAATGGGTTACACAGTGGGCTGCTAATTGCAAGATTGGCAGTTCAATGCCATCAGCTGTTCCCAGGAAGAAAGACGGGACTGTCTGCTGCTGTAAAGGCTTAGTCTCAGAAACTCTTCGGAGCAGCTCTCCTCTGTCCTGTCGGGTGCCATGAGTTGCAAGCTGCTGGATGGCACTGAGTTTAAGTGATGCTTAGGCTCTTGGCTACTAGAGTCTTGAGGAATAAAGACCTGGCAGTTTGTTCCAGTACAGATTACAGTTTAGGAAACCCTATTGCTGTTGACAAAGATCAAGAAGAGTGTTCATTCTGCAAGTTTGATTAGATCTGCTTCTGCAAAACAGAAAAAAAAGCCTTTACTCCACCAAGTAGGTTTTAAAAATTATTCTTCTTCTTTTAATTCCTGATTTCTGGATAAAATGTAAAGCGTAAAGCACCAGTACATACTTGTGATGGTTAAGGTTGCGTGCCAACTTGCCTGGGCTATAATGTAGTTTGGTAGTTATGTAATAATGTAGTCACGCCTCATTTTGTGAGCTGACATAATATAATCACCTCTATGATGAGATCTGTGATGAGCAGCCAATCAGCTGAAAGGAAGTTCCTGTGGGGCGTAGTTTGTATTCAATGTATATGGACTCTGGGGTTTTTTTTTTGCTCACTCTGGATCCTTCATGTGAGACTTGTCATGATTTGACCTCTGGTTTCGGGGACTTGAGCCAGCAGCCTGTGGTATTGCCTACTGATCTTGGGATTTTTCAGCCTCTGCAACCTGTGATCCAGCAGCCTGCTGTCTGACCTGCCAATCTTGGGCTCAGCAGCCTCTGCAGCTACATGTATCAGGAGGAGCCTCCAGTCTGGCATCTGACCCACAGACTTGGAACTTGTCCACCTCTGCAGTGCATGGACCAGTTCCCTGGGAATAAATCTATCTATCTATATATATATATGTTGTTGTTGTTGTTGTTGTTAAGTGCTGTCGAGTTGATTCTGACCTATAGTGAAGCTGTGTAGGGTTTCCAAGAAGCCACTGGTGTGCTTGAACCACCAACCTTACAGTTCAAATGGCTTTGCAGTCTGGTGCATTAGCCCACAGTGCCACACCAGGACTCCATCTATATATATAGTTCTAGATAGATAGATAGATAGATAGATAGATAGATAGATAGATAGATAGATAGAGATATAAATATATGCAACATCAATGGGCTCAAGCGTGGCAACAATTGTGAGGTTGGCCCAGGATCCAGCAGTCTTTTGTTCTGTTGTTCATAAGGTCGCTATGAGTTGGTACCAAAATCAGTGGCACCTAACAACAACAACATCTATACCTACTCACATGGGCATCCCGGGCTTAGCTTCTATAAGGAAGCCAGTCTAAGACAACACTGTAAAATGATATCAAATCAATTGAAGAAACAGAGGCTAGAAGTCCATCTGAGGGTTAAATCTAACCTGCTACTGTCGAGTTGATTCCAACTCGTGGCAACCTGACAGGACAGAGGAGAAGTGCCCTGTTGGGTCTCCAGGCTGTAAACCTTTATAGAAGACTGTCCTTCTCTTACCCTCAGAGTAGCTGGTAGGGCACACTTCTGACCTTCCGGGTAGCAGCCTGACATTTAACACACTGCACTGCCAGTACCCCTAGAGGGTCAGCAGAAGTAAATCGGCACAGAAAAGCTTGGGATGTAGACTCCCCCCCTATTCTGCCAAGACTTAACACAGATGTCCTCATTATTGGCAGATTCTGTATGCACCAATTCACCTCCTGGCTGTAAATTTCTCTCAACCACTCGTGTGCTTTCTCAGACAGGTGCATGCACAGAATCTTGCCACTCAATGTTCAATAATCCAGGATTGGAACTTTCTGGAACCTAACTACAAATCACAAGAACCACCTGTACATAGTGATGCATAGCAAATTGCTTTTAATTCTTAAGACAAATGAGTATTTCTAACATCCAATTAAGACAGTATTCCAGGAAATGAGAATAAAACAATATCTGTTTTCTAGGTCAACCCCAAAGGCACAAGTTAACTAAAAAAAGAAAAGAAAAGAAAAGAAAAAAGATCAACTGTAAGTCTAATAGACAATAAATAAATAGAAGTGGATCATTTTAGTCCTCTAACCAGGCACCAGTGGTGGAAGCCTTGTGTAGACAATATGACTGAAATCCTTCCTAAGTCACCTCAGAACCCGGAAACCCAGATGACTGGTCACACCAATAGTTAGTTAGTCCTACAAATGAGCACAACAGGAAGAAGGGAGAGCAAGAGCAAGAGCCTGAGCATCTTCATGTGGAGCCAAGAACTGTAGCCTCTGAGTGAGGGGTTCAAGTCCCAGGGCCACTGTTTTCCATCTATGAGCATTTAGGCCAGTTCACGGTGAGAAGGGAACTGAGACAGGGCAGGGGAGAAATGATAAGGGAACAGCACTGGAATCACACCACAAGAGAAAGAAACTGCTTAAAGACAGCGAAAAGAAGAAGAAGAAACCAAGCCCATTGTTGGTTCTGACTCCCAGTGACCGTCTGGCACCGTGGGTTAATGTGCGGGACTGTAAAGTTGGTTTGAACCACAAGGTCGGCCATTCAAGCTCACCAGTAGCTCCTCAGAAACCCTGTACAGGGTCGCTATGTGTTGGAACCGACTTGACAGCACTTAACAACAACAACAACAGAACAGAGTAAAACTACTCCCTAGTATTACCAAGTTGTCATCTTCACAGCAAGGGAAAGATGAGGCTTTCTGGCCCTGCAAAGATTTTCAATGCCTCAGGAACCCTATACAGACTTGTTAGAAGTCAGAACGGACATAATGGCACTTAACAACAACATCAGCAACAATCTTTACAGAAGCAAAACTGTCCCAACTTTCTCCTCTAGGCAGCTTCATGGGTTCAAACCACCTACCTTTCAGTGAGTAGCTCAACACTTAATCAACTGCTTTACCAGGGACCCTTAAAGAACAAGAAGAGAGGGTCCCAAAAGAGGCAAGTTCCCCACCGCTCTCTCCCTCACACACACACAGCCTGGAGGAAGGGTTACAAGGTAGGACTGGTTATATCTGAGGACAGATGAATGAAAATGAGTATGAAAACTGATTTTGAAGTTATAGTATCTTCTCCACAAGGTACCTTCAAAATCTAGAAAGGAAGATGTCTGAAAGGTCAGGGAGAAGCTACCTCAACCGGTCACCTGTGTGGAGGACAGGTCCCAGTGTCTGTGCCGGACTGGAGTTGTCCTCCCCATAGGGGCCGCTGCTGGGTGTGTGTTCCTGCCAACCCTACACATCGTCACTCTCCCTCAGGAGGTCTGTTTGGCAGAGTTTTGCAGACAAAGCAGTCAGTGTATTGAAGGAATGGCTCAGTGATCTGCCCAAGGTCATACTATTTTAAATTAGAAAACAAAACCAAATCCCCAAAACCCAATTTAAGTTTAATCTGAGGTCAGATTCCCCAGGAAATGGTGTGAGACGAATTGGTGAAAATCTGCCTGATAAGAGGATTTCTGTTTCCTATGACGGTGGGGAAATTTTCACAGGACAGCATTGTCAGCACCCCTAATTACAGGCTTGGTAGGAATTGGGGATGTCACCAGGATTAATAATAATAATACAAACAAATATTCATTGAACATTCATGAGCAGTACGTGCATTAAGTCATTTAAATATGCATACGTATCTCAAATGAGTCGTAGAAGTTCTAGAAGACTTCTGTTTTCCAACAAACCAAGTCAATATCACAAGGTGATAGTCCAAATACAGGAGCCTGGGTACAGGACACTAAACAGGTTTAGTGTTGTGTTTACTCCTTATGTTGGGGAGGTCTGGAGGCTGAGAAGGAGCAGGGCTACAGGACTTCCAAGAAGCAATGGGAGTTCCATTACCCTCCAGTATGAAAGCCCAGCATCTGTAAGAAAGACTCCAGATATGTACTGGTTAATACAAGTCTGCGGGCAAGTCTCTGCACTCCACAGTCATGTTCAGATGTTTGGGAAACTTTCCCAAGCATTACCATCTTCTTGGGTCTGTGTCTATCATGTTCTACAAAATATGTGGTGGTCCCCTAATCATCTCTCCCTGCCTAACATGTGATATGTCCTCTATCTGGAAACAATCCTGCTTTCTTTTCCAGAGTTTGCAAATATCTGTATAAGGCCATGGCCTTGTACACACGTCAAGGTGGTTTAAGAGTCATTTTCAAGGCTTTGGGCTTTGGGATGGAGCAAATTGTTGATCTCCCTGAACTTCCTCTATAGACCCTTTGCCCCTGCAGGGACTAATAGGGTTAGAATTCCTTTGAGGAGGCTGAATCCAATTGAACATGTGTAAAGAGGTGGTGTGAGTTACAGAATGCAAACTTGAAACCATCTTATCTCAAAGCCCAAGTTGCCAAAGCATCTCCTTGGGTGAAAGGGAGAGAGTTACAATAGAGCTCGTTGTTGCTCTTGTGGAGGAGGGTCAGGTCAGTCCTGACTCATAGTGACCCTCTATAGTATGTCTGAGGAAGGGTTGGTGGCTTTGGATCACCCACCTTGCAATTAGCAATCTAGTACTTCTACAAAGCCACACCAGAACTTTACCATAGAGCATATTTAGGATCGATTCCCAAGGAGAGTACTTTTTCATGATTTTTCAACTGAGTATCTTGGAACAGTCCTGCAAGAGATCTGAATGAGCAGTGTTTACATTCTCAAAATGATCCAATGAGCTCTTCCTTGGGTCGTGCCATACTTTACCTGTACTTGTCCAAGAGTGCATCATTAGTTTAAATGGGAGTCTATTGGTAACATCTCAACTCCAGTTGCTGTTGATTTGACCTTGACTCACAGAGACCTCATGTGTGTCGGGAGAGAACTTTGCTTTACAGGGTTTTCAGTGACTGATTTTGTGTAAATAGATTGTCGGGTCTTGTGTCTGGATGGACTTGAACCTTGAAACTTTTACAGCTGAAGCAGGAGAACCATTTACACCAAGCAATTCAAGGACTTCTCAGACAGTGCCTGTCAGGCCCCAATGATTGATTGTTTGTTTTCTCTCTCTTTTCCCCCATTCCTCTTGAGAGTGGAGGCTCAGATGCTGCTGCTAACATTGTCTTGTTGCCAATTACAAATCAAGGCACTTTTCCCATGACTGTACTTGTATACTTTCAAGATCAATAGTCCCTTCGCAAGAGAAGCTCTTGATGTTTATGAAGATAACTGTGATCTAGGAGCTCAAAGTGCTGATGGTAACAAAAGGGACCATGCAGATCGGAGAAAATGAGCAAGAAAAAGAGCAACAAAATGTATCTGTACCTAGCAGAGTGCGACTCATAGTGAGTTAGGGCCAACTCGGAATCTCCATGACTTCTAAATGTAGACATTCAATTTTTCATATTTACAAACAGAAACAGTTGTTGCTCCAAAAATGAGTTAAAAAAAGATAAAGCAACAGCAGCAGCAATGAAAAGAAAATGAAAAGGAGCCGGTTTATTCTACTTTGAATTGTAATCATGTGTTTTGGAATCAGTGCATAGGAGACACTCAGCTCTGGAATATGTTCATTGCATTTTAATTTATGTTTTGCAAGGTCCTTTGTCTTGTAGGAATAGGGCTATCACTCTGAAATGCATCCGAATTATCATAGAATATTAGTATTTATTGGGATAATGGTTTTCAGAAGAATCAATTAAAGTGATTTTTACATCAACTTGTTTTAGTTGTGCCTTGGCTACGTTGTCATAGAAACGCAGTCTCTATTCTAGCTAAGAGACAAGACTGTTTGATTTTGATAACTTACTAAAGAGTTGTAGTTGTAAAGTCCTCCGTAGTAGTGACCCTATACATGGAGACTTGGAATTTCCTGCTAATTCTCACCTTTTCTCAGGACCAGTGGCCTTCCCACCCATTGGCATTTAGAGCAACCTGCCTCTGAGGACTACAGGCTCCAGGCAAGGGTAGAGGTAGAAGAATGGAAAAGTGTGAATTGTTTTCCTTTCTGCCCAAGGCATATCTTCTACAATCACTTGAGCATTCTTCAAGAATATTAGATTGTTATTTCTAAAGTTACTTACTGACAAGCAAGTCATTAAGGTCTGAAAGAAGACCTGGTTGTGCAGTGGTTAAAGCACTTAGCCACTAACATAAAAGTCAGTGATTCAAACCCACCAGCTGCCCCACGGAAGAAAGATGTGTCCGTCCATGTCCGTAAAGATGACAGCCTTGGGAACCCAATGGGGCGGTTCTGCTCTGGTATTGGGTCACTATGAGTCGGAATTGACTCAGCAGTTATTGGTAGTGAGTATCATGATCGGATTTACACTTTTAAAAGCTCCCTCAGGAAGGTGGAGGAGAAGCCGGGAGATCAGCCCCCAGTCTCTGCCGTAATCCCAGTGAAGGTGCTGGTGGCTTGGACCAGGGTCCAGAAGGGCAAGCCAGAGAAAGGTCCACGTTTGGGGGTTTGATTAGGAGCCCTGGCAGTGTGTGAGGGAGTGAAACTGCTCAGCTGCTAACTGAAAACAGCGGTTCAAACCCACCTGGCGCTCTGCAGGAGAAGGATGTGGCAGCTTGCTGCTAGAAAGATGGCAGCTTTGGAAGCAGGGGCAGCTCTGCCCTGTCTCATAGGGGCGCTGTGAGTTGGAAGGTTTTGATTTTTTGGTATAAAGATCTGAAACCAGTTCTGCCAACTTTGCCAGAGCTGGGAGAGGCTGAGACGTGCTAGAACTCAGGGCCCAGAGTCAGCGAGCAGGTCTGGGCAGAACACACGAAGGTCCTCACTCACTCCTCATATGTTCTCCAGCTTCTCCAGCTGGGAAACCAAAGTCCATGACCATGGGAGAGGGGAGCGCTTCCAGAGCCTTGGAGCTTGCCCTGGGTTAGAGGAGAAGGACTCTTGCTGATTTGAAGCATGCTGTCCTCATGCCTCTCAGGTATCTTCTTTATAATGACACTCATTCACTTCTTCCACAAATGGCTACAGGGAGTTGTCCAGATGCTAACACACTAAGGGCAAGATGGGCCCAGTCTGCTCTGGGACAATGTAACTCTGTGGCTTAACCGTATTTCCCATCCCCAGGCTGTGTTTTGGGAAAATCCCTGGGAACTTGCTGCTGCTGTCTCAGTTGCTTATTCCAATCAAGCACTCTAGCTTTGGAGTCAGACAAACCAAATTCCCATTAGCCTCTTACTAGCCCTGGGCCCCCAGGCAAGTCACCAGCAAATCCTATGTCTCCAAGAGACAGATGGTGAGAACATGTTGTCAACTTCTGGGCAGGCAGCCTAGCCCACCGGAGGCAACCCAGGACTGGAAGCTGAAAGGAGTATGTCCTACAGTGCTTATAAGGACAGAGCTATATAACAATGCATTACCCTAACAGTCCTTGTGCCTTTTCTCCCATAAAAAGAAATCATTCCTACATGGCATCAATGCAGAGACTATTAAAGAATCCCTGAATCAGTCCCCGGGCACTTTCAGTATTCAGAGTATTCAGAGTATTCAGAGTATTCAGAGTATTCAGTATTCAGAATACTGTGGCTGATAACCAACCACTACCCCAAGGGTTTTGATCTCTTTGGAAAGACACTCAAAACTCATTTGAAGGCTTTGTATCTTCATCATTGTGTGCTTTTAGGTGGAGTTCACAGGGGTGATGTCAAACATTACAAACACAAGTGAGCTGTTGCTCCTAAGGCTGAAATCTGGAACCAAAGAGATCTGGAGAATTCCCTCTGGGTGAGGTTTCCCTTCAATTACCACACATACATTGATAAATAACTGTGGGTCTTGTTACTGCTCCTTCTTAGAACTACTTCAGGGGAACCAATGAGCCTTCCCAGGCTGGCCCCTGCCCTTCTCTGCAAACCTCTTGATCTGTCTTTCCAGATTCCTCAAGTTCAGAAACACTAGGCACATCTTCCATGCAGCAAACTGCAGTGGGCATGGTGAGTATGCCTAAACTTTGACTGTCCAGGCAGAGGTCAGCTGCATCCACTGAGAGTCTATAAAGGAAAGGCTGCCTGGTAGACTGGACCATCCTAGAGGCAAGAAGTGGGGGAACTCACTACCGTAGAGAAGAGACAGGAGTCATGTGCTGGGAACCTCCTAGACCCGG
>NW_006408623.1:79270-113224 GCF_000296735.1 Chrysochloris asiatica
CTTACCACAGGAATGTGAAGTCTCAGTGTGGTGGGTGCCGCACCTAATAAGCTAAGCAGGCACCAGCCCTCCATTTGCCTTCCCCCTCTCTGATTCCAACATCACTGTTCCACAGAGTACATCTAATACCTAGGTCACCCTTGTCCATATCACAAACAGGAGAAACCAAACAGTATCACTACAAAATCATAGAACCTTTTATGAAACACAAATATCCAACTGTGAGGCTGCTATATCTTAGATCTCTACCATCTAAGTCTGTATGCTTTTGAAGGTGATGTTTCCATCTCTCTTCCCCAAAGAATTCCTTCCCAGGAGAATTTTACGCACTTCTATTTACACCACGTCAACACGGCTGTTTGGGTCTCCTTGGGGGATTCAAATCATGTTCTTTTCCTATATCCTTTGAGGCTGAGGGACAAGAAGAAGTCTGAAGAGACAAAATCAGGGCTGTAGGGTGGATGGACTAAGGTTTCCCAATGAAATTTGTGTTTGAAAAAAAAAAATTCTTGGCACAACTTTCCTGGCCTTTTTTCTCACCCATGCAGATTTTCATGTTTAAAAAAACTTCCTACTAAGCCTCTGGAGTCCTGGTGTGGCACTGTGGGTTAATGAGCTGGACTGCAAGGTTGGTTTGAACCACAAGGTTGGCAGTTCAAGCTCACCAGTCACACCTCGGAAACCCTATACAGGGTTGCTATGAGTCAGAACCAACTTGATGGCATTTACCAACAACAACAACTAAACTTCTGTGATTGTCCTTTGAGTAAAATCTATCAAGGCTATCTCTTTGGGGTCCCCCAAACCAGTCATCACAACTGCAGTGGGCATGGTGAGTATGCCTGAACTTTGTCTGTCCAGGTAGAGGTCAGCTGAATCCACTGAGACTCTATGAGCAAAGGCTGCTTGGCAGAATGGACCATCCTAGAGGCAAGAATGGGGGAACTCACTGTCAAAAGAAGAGATGGGAGTCATGTGCTGGGAACCTTCTAGACCTAGGAGCCAGAGAGCTTTAACACAGAAGACAGCAGAGATGATGAAGTAACTCAGCTTCTGAGGTGACCTATCTGTCTTGAATTTAATTGATCCCCTTGGAAACCACCATTTCAGTGGGACCTTTCTTTTTAAGTCACCCTAAGGAGTCCAAGCCACCACACGTCTGTCAACAGCCAACAGATCTGTTTTGGAAGAAGTGCAGCCAGAGTGCTCCTTGGAGGCCAGGATGGCCAAACTTCATCTCTCATACTTCAGATATATTATCAGGAAGGACCAGTCTCTGAAGAAGGACATCATGTTTGGTAGGGTGGTGGGTCAGAGAAAAAAAGGAAGACCCCCAGCGAGATGGATTGGCCAAGTGGCAGCATCAGTGGGCTCAAGCGTGGCAACGATAGTGAGGTTGGCCCGGTATTGGGCAGTGTTTGGTTCTGCTGTGCATAAGATCACTATGAGTCGGTACCAACTCGATGTCACCTAACGACAACAAAAGGAGTCTAAGACAGCTGTGAAAACTTATCTGTGGTCATCCACTGATGACAGAGACCAATTTAAACATGTTTTGTTTAGGATAAACCCATTTACATATAAACTGGGACCCTAGTAGCATGGGCTGCTAAATTCAAAGTTGATAGTTCAAACCCACCAGCCACTCCTTGGAAACCCTACACAGGGTCACCATGAGTTGGGACCAGCTTAACAGCACTAAACAATAACAACACAACATGCTAAAGCAAATTAATTGTCTTGGTTCTGAAAGCCAGCCAATAGAAGTCTGAGAAGAGAATCAAGTTGCACCGGCCCGCCCCACGACAGCCACCTGGAGAACAGACAAATAAAAGCAGGCCTTCTGGGTTTCCCAGTAGCTGGAAGCCCTCTCGTCATGGGCTCCCAAGCCCTGCTGCCCTGCCTACTGCTGTTCCATGCAGTGATTCTCCATGAAGCAGGTACTGCTGTTACTGTATTCAGTAATGGGCTTTTAAGTATTATTTGGCTTGTGCATTGATATTTAGTATTGTTGTTGTTGTTTTTGTTAAGTGCCATCGAGTTAGTTCTGACTCATAGTGACCCTGTATAGGGTTTCGGAGAAGCAGCTGGTGAGTTTCAACCGCCAGACTTGTGGTTCGTAGCCCGGTGTTTATAGTCACAATTACTTTGCTGTTGCTGTACCGTGTTCTGGAATGTATAATAAAAGAATGTATAACACTCGGCATGATATACAAGTAGCTGGACTTCATTCACGAAGTCTTCTAATCTGAAATCTGAGTCTTTCTATAAAGCAGCAGATATATCACCTTTTTGTTTTTGGTTTACACATCTGTGTCTCTTAAGGAAGTTTTTTAATTTGTAAATAAATGGATTAAAATGTCTACATAAGTTCCATTTTTTGTACCATTATTTTGTGCTTTGGGGAAAATATTAAAGTCCTCTGGCGCTTTTTCCCCATTTGAACTAACAAATGAAAAGTCGAAAATACTCATGACCAGCAAATAGCTTGGAAAATATATATTTTTTTTATTTTATTAACTACAAAGGCAGATAGTAACTCCCTAACCACAGAATTGTGGTTGAGTGTAAAGTTTATAGTCAAATTCTTTTTTTATTCTCCCCCTGCAAAATAGTTTAAAAGATACGTTTCTGTCAGCTACTGAGACATATTTATCAAACATGGTGGTGGTGGCTGTGTGCCGTGGAGTCGGTTCCGATTCATAGCAAACCTGTACAGGGTTTCCGAGGCTGTAAATCTTTACGGGAGCAGAAAGCCTCATCTTTCTCCTGTGGAGCAGCTGGTAGTTTCCAACAGCTGACCGTGTGGTTCACAGCCCCATTAGTAGCCACTACGCTACCAGAGTTCCATACTTGGATATTAAGAAGGAGCTTTTCTGGTGCAGTGGTTAAGCACTTGGCTGCTAACCAAAAGATCAGCAGTTCGAACCCACCAGTCACTCCAAAGGGGCAAAGAGCTGGCAAGCTGTGCCTGTTAAGATGGCAGCCTAGGAAATCCTAGTGGGCAGTTCTACTCTGTCCCACGGATAGTTATGAGCTAGAATCAACTCACACAAAAATAATGGCAAGATGTTAAGAATCTAAATGGTTTACTGAATTGCTCCGAGCTTTAGATCTGACCTTTAGAATGTGGACTTTTAGGGCCGGAAATTCGTGGGTCATTAAACCCCTACCATTAGTATTTTATGGAGGAGTGACCTTGAACAAGTTTTTAAATCTCTGTTAGGGCTTCCGCACATGTAAAAAAAGGGGATAATTCATTGAATTGTTGGAAGGATTTAATGAAATAAAGTTTCAAATTACTTGAGAGAGAGCTTTAGAGATAAAAAAAAAAAAAAAAAAGTTCATTCATTGTTAACTGTTATAATTGTCTAAGGCTTATTCCCACTCAAAGAGTATGATGCTGTAGATATGGTACATTTCAAACTGTGTACATTTCAAACTGAAAGAAAAGAAAATACAGACCATCAGATTATAACATTTTACTATGGTTTGTCTAGTGTCCCAAGAAGCTACTACAATATTTTCCTCATTTCAGTATCGAAGCATTAGGTTCCAAGTAATAGACTTAATATTTGTTTTAAATGTTCTTTTCTTCTAGCATATCAATTAGGTATTTTGGAGATTTATGAACTATATCAGGTGTATATGGAAATTTGTGAATTATACCAGATGTGTATATTTGTATGGAAATGCATGAGTTTTCTGAAACATAACAGTTTTTGGATATCACTGAAAGATTAAAAATCCATGTTTGTTATACTTGTGGCAAAGATTATGCTGACTCTCACAATGCTCAAAAGTGCAGAATATTAGCTTTGGGGACATGCTTCTACCACAAAGCTGAAAGTGACCCCTGGACAAATATGGATCAAATCTTACCAAGCTCTGTCCCCCAACCTCCCACCTCCCTATCCTAATTTAAAGTTCATTGCTAATCTTGGGCACTGGAATTGGTCTATGAATGAATCTGTTTGAAATCAAGCCCCTAAAATATTAAGGCTAGATAGGAGGGCAGATGGAGAGATATCCCTTGTCTGGGATAAGTGAGTTTAATGATTTCTGGGAGCTGGAAGAAAGGTACCCTATAATTCATCAATTGTTTTAAAATTCTACATACTTGATTGTTGTTGTTTTTAAATGCCATTGAGTCATTTCCAACTCAGAGTGACCCTGTGCAGGGCTTCCTACTGGGAAACATGGTGGGACCAGCAGAGAATAGATCCCTGAGAATAGGACCAGCCTCAACTATTGTTCTAACTTTAATAACACCCCTTCCCTCCCCTCACACTGAAAAACCAAGTCCCAGTGGTAAAAAAGTCAGCCCAAATGAAGGCTATGGGTTACTTTGAATAGGACTGTGTTATAGGCCAATTACAATATTCACTTCTCCACTTTCTCTGCCTACTCTTGCTTTCCTTTAAATTTGCAAACTTACTGACAACCGCCAGAGCTATTTCCCACACTGAGGACATGCATTGCTATGTATACTTTTGGTCCTATTTCTCAGCACCATTCCTGACACAAGAGAGGGCAGTTTATGAATAGTTTGAATCAATAAATGGGTGTGGGGGGTGGGAAGGATAAGCAAGAATGTCACACCATTAAGCGATCTCTGCTTACTGGAATCTCTCAAAATAAACACAATAAGATTATGGGGTTGTTCCCCCCAATTTCTTCCAACTCTAAGGATATTTGATAGGTTCCATAGAGCTTGTAGCCACCATTTGTAAGTATCAGTTATCAATGGGGCCATTTTCTTGCTGGTTCCCTGGCGCCTCCTTTATCTTTGCCCCCTTTAACAACCGTCTGGTCCACGCCCATATGCTAAACTCCCCTCTCCCCCACTGTGTGTTGCTTGCTCTACAATGTGTAGGAGCATGCTGGGGAGTATGGATTAGTGATGTGGTATGGCCTCCCTGGGTTTTTTTTTTTTTAAGCTTCCTTTCTC
Source organism: Chrysochloris asiatica (assembly GCF_000296735.1). Lineage (NCBI taxonomy): Eukaryota > Metazoa > Chordata > Mammalia > Afrosoricida > Chrysochloridae > Chrysochloris > Chrysochloris asiatica. Next base: position 84,222 of record NW_006408623.1, read on the forward strand.
AGATTGCACAAAATTCTGTCCTACAATGGGGCCAGTGAGACCTTCTGGGAACAGCCACCCAAGGATACAATCGCAGTTCAGTACAGGTTGAGTTGATACAAGCAGGGATTTGGGGAACTCGTAGACCATTGGAGCTCTGTTGATATTTTCAGGTGATTCACATGAAAAGTGAGGACAAAGGGCAACTTGTTGACCACCGGAAATGAAGGACTAATCCTGAAAATGCATTTGTTCTCTGGTGCTGAATTTATCTGATCAACACAATCCAAGTTAAATAGTTAATGTTGTTATTGTTGTTATGAAGTGCCATCAAGTAGATTCCTACTCATCGTGACCCTGTATAGCATTTCTGAGGAGCAGCTAGTGGGTTTGAACTGCTGACCTTGTGGTTCACAGTTCAGTGTTGATCCTACAGCGCCACATAAAACCACATTACAATCAGTTTGCAATTTGTTCCACTATGGTACTGGGCCAGCTTAGAATCCAGGGCCCTACATTGCCCACAACCTCCTCTTCTTGCCTCGTTTCACAGTCTCCACCCCTTGCACCAGCCTTGATTCCATAGTCCCTCAACCCAAGCACTGTCTTCAGGAAGGGAATTCATGGTGTCTAGTTTCCACTGGGTCCTCACAGCTTCCCTGTTGTCCCCCTCAGCTCCTCTCACAAATTTTGCAGATCCCACCACCACCTTCCTCTGTGTGCCAGACAGCCAACACTTAGAGCCGGCTGCTCCTCTCCACGCACACACTCACACTCAGCACCAACTTGTCCCATCCATCCCTTCCTCCTCGATCCCCTCCCCAAGGCAGACCTAACCATCCTAGTCCCCTCCCTCACTAAGCTATCAGTTACCTCCTTGCTATATTCTTTTCTATTTTATTTAATTTGAATAATTTGAAAATGATTCTTTCTTTTCATTTTTCCAAATGTATTTTGTTGTTATTAGAATAGACACAGCAGAACACACACCAATCCAACTGTGTTTACACACACAATTCAGTAACGCTGATGACGCTTTTCAACTTGTGCAAGTATTCTCACCTCTGTTTCAGAGCTGTTCCTACTACATGGACATGAATTCACTGCCTGCTAAATTCCTTCCTAATCTTCTAAGCTGCCATTGTCACTTTGCTCCCGTATAGATAGTAAAAGAGCATAATGCTCCAGGCAGATTTAAAAAATAGCTAAACTATTGCTTGGTTTTAAGCAGACTTCAGGGAAGACTTTTGGTTTAATGTTTAAAGGTTATCTCAGTATCTCAGGGTAAGGGCTTCAGGGGTTCCATAGAGGAAGACCTCCAACGAGATGGATTGGCCAGGTGGCAGCATCGATGGACTCAAGTGTGGCAACAGTAGTGAGGTTGGCCCAGGATCGGACATTGTTTCATTCTGCTGTGCATAATGCATAAGGTTGTTATGAGTTGGTGTCGACTCAATGGCACCTAACAATAACATAGAGGAATCCCGATGAAAGGGGCAAAATGCAGAACGGAATTTCAAATTGTTATGGACCACAGATTTCTTGGGAGCCCTGGTGTGGTGCTATTGGATAAGAACTGGACTGCAAGGTCAGTGGTTCAAACCCACAGGAAAACTATTGTCTTTGCTCAATTCTTGAATGGTTCCCTTACTCTGGTTTCCTTAATTCACACTAACAACTACTCCGCAAACACTATGGCTGTGGAGATGACAGTGTTTCATTTTGTTGTGCATAGGGTCGCTATGAGTTGGAACTGACCCAATATCTGATCCTTCCAAATCACCATCTCTACCCTTGACAACACTTCTGACCTTCAGACCCACAGGTTCTGCTGCCTGCCTGCTGGCCCCCACCATGAAGCCCAGCATGACCTTCTCCTGGCTTTCCTGGTCTTGCCCTGGGCCTTGAATGCTTTGTTTGCGCCCCTCCAGCTCACCTCTTCCTCTATATCATATTAATTGGCCAGCCCCAGTAATTCTGTCCCCAGATGTCTTTCACACCCTTCTCTCTCTTCTCCTCCCATTGTCACAGCTGGCTTAGGGCAGTATTCCCTCCTCTCATAAGAAATCTCCCACCTTTTGTCTCTCCCACCTTTGTTGGCTCCAGTCTGATTGCAATGTTGGCTTGATCTTTCTAATTACTTCTCTGTTCAAAAACCCTACGATCTTACTCCTTCCTTCAAAAAACCTCCCACACTTTCCTGTAGCCTATAAATTCAATCCAAGACTCTTCACCTGGGATCCAGAGACCACAACAATCTGTCCCAAGCCGTGTTTTCTATTTAGATCTCCATATTCTGCTTCTTTGTACTTCCAACCCATTCTATACCTTTAGGGAAAGTATCTGAAAAGCATGATGTTGAGTTATCAGGGCAAGATGACCCTCCTCCTACCACTCACACATACAAATGCCCTCTCTTGTGTTGTGACGTTGAGCAAGGGACAAATAAAGCACACTTTACAAGGATGAACAGCAAGCTTTTGACATGCTTCGTCTGGCAGCATCATCCTCTTCTGGAGGCTCTGCCAGCCTGGAGCTTGCTGGTATGACTCCTCCATGCCCATCAGTCATGTGTGGCAACAGTAGTGCCAGAGAATGACTCAAGTCCTGGGGTGGCAGCACCACAGAAGCTTGGCACTTGGGTTATCCATCTGAGTGACTGCAGCAAAGAGTTTCTAAGCGCTAGGGGACAGCGTTGATGTCATACTCAGAACAACAGTCTGCAATGTCTTAGCAGTTTATCCACTTAGACCCAGAAATGACTGTAGAGAAGGGGCAAGCTTGCAATAGACTATGTCATGCATCAACGTGGGGTTTAGCGACACCAGCAAACTGGATGCTTCACTAACAGTTGCCGATTCTGCCATAAACCAATTTCTTTTGAGTCGATTTTGTCATGACAATCCCACATGTGTCAGAGTAGAATGTACTCCAAAGGGTTTTCAATAGCTTGTTTTTCGGAAGTAGATCCCCAAGCCTTTGTTCCAAAGCACCACTGGTGGTGGAGGTGGCGGTTATGTGCCGCGGAGTCGGTTCCGACTAATAGCGACCCTGTACAGGGTTTCTGGGGCTATAAATCTTTACAGGAGCAGAAAGCCTCATCTTTCTCCCACGGAACAACTGGTAGTTTTGAACTGCTGACCTTGAGGTTCGCAGCCCGATTCGTAACCACTACGCTACCAGAGCTCCACTAGGTAGACTGAAATTGCCAGCCTTTGGGTGAGCAGTGGAATGCATTCAGCATTTATACTGCCCAGGACTCCGCAGTAGCTTGGCACAAATGGTTAGCTTTCCACAGCCAAGATGGTGAAGACAGAACTGCTCAGGGAGCTGTCTTACAGGACACCGTGGGTAGCAACACCCCTAGAAGCCTTGTAGCCTGGTGACACTCAGCCAGGATTGCAGAGCTCACCCCCTCATGTCACTGCATACACTCTTCTCATCCCAGTCCCAGCCTTCAATTAGCTCCCGAGATGTTCTTAGACAGTCCCGACAGCCTCCAGACTGGCTTCTCTGTCCAGCCCCTTCCCTAGTCAGTGCATCTTGAGATGGACTTACCATGAGAGGTGTCCTCCAATGGTTACCCTGGACTTTCACAGCCTCTGCCCCTCCCTGCCTACCTCGGGCTCCCTGAGAAGCTAGGACCCACGTGTCATGGATATGGTCCCGCATGGCCTGGCCGCTGGCCTCCCAGCCCTGAAGTCAGCTGTATGTGGTCTTCTGTGTTCCTGCTTGAATTCTGGCTCTATCTCACGTGCTACGTGGCTTCACTGCCCTGCATTTCTGCCACATGCAGCCACCTGGCAGAAATGCCATTGTTCTAGTTAGCCCAGTGCAGACCACATGAAGGTCACCTGTACCGGAAAGCCTTTCGCTCTGTGCCTTCCTTTTCCTCCTACACATGGGGAAATGACAGCATTTTCACAGTAAATAGCAGTCTTTGTTTCCATGTCTATGTCCCTCACTAAGGGAGTCGGACATCCCCTGGAAGTAGGGAGGGTATCTTATTCATCTTTGAGAGCTGTTGAGAGGCTCCATCAGGGAAGCACACCTGTGACATCTGTCACCCATTGATCGCCAGGTCTGCCTGGCTGGGCAAGTGTCCCCTCCTCCCTGAGCACTCTCTACCCAAAGCTGTATGCTTGGTCAAAGAAGACAACTTTCCCGGTGGGGAAAAAAATACATACCCAGGAGGGAATAGAAAAGATAGACCAAACTCAACAGCAAGCTGAATGCATGTGTAAACTGTTGCTTAATTAAGTAAAAACATATCACTATGATATGTAAACTGTAAACTGCTTAATTAAGTAAAAACATATCACTATGAACTACAGGTAGCTGAAGAGGGACATGAGAATATGTTGTTGTTAAATGCCATCGAGTCGATTCTGACCCATAGTGACCATGTATAGGGTTTCCGAGGAGTGACTGCTGAGCTTGAACCGCCAACCTTGCAGTTCAAACCGACTTTGTAGTTCAGGGGATTAACCCACAGTGCCACACCAGGACTCCTACATGAGAATATGGTGGTGGTGTGCCGTGGAGTTGGCTCTGACTCATAGGGACCAGGCATAGGGTTTCTGAGGCTGTAAATCTTTAAGGGAGCAGAAAGCCTCATCTGTCTCCCGTGGAACGGCTGGTAGTTTTGAACTGCTGACCTTGAGGTTAGCAGCCCGACTCGTAACAACTAAGCTACCAGAGCTCCTTACATGAGAATATGTTGTTAGGTGCCATCGAGTCGGTACTGACCCATAGCGACCTTATGCACAGCAGAACGAAACACTGCCCTATCCTGGGCCAACCTCACTACTGTTGCCACGCTTGAGCCCATTGATGCTGCCACTTGGCCAATGGCTAACAAAAACTTGAAATAACTGATACAAACGTATATCTGATTAAAAGGAAGAGTTTAAGATCTACTACATTCTGCAACAAAAGCGTAAGGAAAAATGATTCTAGAGCAGGGGTTCCTGAACTTGGCTGTGCGGCAGAAACATGTGGGTTATTAACATGCAGGTTCCCAGGCCCCCTTCTGCTTGCACTGTGAATAGGCGTGGGCACTGTGAAGCTGCTCGCTGGTTCCCTGCTGTCCCGATCTTGCTCTGGACTCAGGGTTCTGACACTACTGCTGTGTCTCAGTTTGTTACAGGAGAGACCCTAGTGCACGATGGAAGGGACGACCTAAAAGAAGCAGCATCCAGGACCAACCCATGGAGCAGTGGGAAGGTGGGTGTCTGCTGGAAAAAGTCTGACCTGCAGGAGGGCAGGCCTGCAGGGAAGATGCAGACAGCAGCAGTTTTGGGGTCCACCTCACGGAGCTAGCAAGACCCCTAGGTATGGAAGCTCCACTCCCCAGCAAAACAGGGCCACTCTGTTTTTATTTCTGCTTTCCAAGACAGGTACCCTCAAATGTTTGGTTTAATTTCATGGTTCTTACACATTAGAGAAGGAGGCCCGATGGCACAATGATTAAGCACTTGGCTATTAACCGAAAGGTGGGCACTACAAACCCACCCACCAGTGTTCTGGAGAAAGACCCGGAAATCTGCCCCTATAAAGATTACATTCTAGGAAACCCTATGGGGCAGTTCTACTGTGTCCTACATGGTTTCTATGAGCTAGGCTTGAATTGTGGCGCTGTGGGTTAATGCGCTAGACTGCAAGACCGTTTGAACTGCAAGGTCAGCAGTTCAAACTCACCAGCTGCTCCTTAGAAACCCTATATATAGGGTCGCTGTGGGTTGGATTCGACTTGACAGCACTTAACAACAACAACAACAGCCACACACATCAGAAACTGGCTTAAGAGTATCTCAGGTGTTCTTAGATTTTGAGAACACCTAAAAGTCTCTTGTTGGCACATACAAAATCCTGGGCCAGACCCGGACATTCTAATTTAATTGGTAGATGGCTCTTCTTCAAGAATAGAACCTGCTCAGAGACTTGGAGGATGAACAGGTCAAGGGCCAATGTTGGGAGGTGGTTACTGGGAGGTGGTAAGAAAGCAAGAAGACAGGGGAACATGTATGTAAGCTGCTGTTGCTGTTAGATGGTGTTGTGCCCATTCTGACTCACACAGAATACAATACACCACTTTGGTGGGGACTGGGCGGGGGGCTGCCTTTCTCCCAAAGACTGGCTTGCTGTGCAGCTCGTGGAAGGTTCTGGAAGGTGTTCTGGCCGTGTGGAGGTGTATTTTGAAGGCACGTGGGGCACGGTGTGTGACGACCTGTGGGGAGAGAATGAAGCGCAGGTGGTGTGCCAGCAGCTGGGCTGTGGGACGGCCGTGTCTGCCCCCGGAGAGGCCCAGTTTGGCCAGGGCTCGGGCCCCATTCTTCTGGACAACGTGCAGTGCTCCGGGACAGAGGCCTCCCTGGGGCAGTGTGCCCACGCCGATTGGTTCGCCCACAACTGCTGGCACGGGGAAGACGCTGGCGTCATCTGCTCGGGTAAATTTATTTCTGTCTTTTCTGAAAGCTTTTCTTCGTCTTTTCCCAATTGTTCCTTGAGTCTTTTCCTTTCTCCTAGACATGAGAGAATGTCTTTATAACAGGTCGTTTGATGGGTAAGAACCCCTGTCTTCTTGGGGACTCAGCTATTCTTGCTTCCTTAAGAAATACACTCAAATCAAAACCTTCTCTTCCATGATATTTATGAAGCAGAAAACTCTTGAAATATAACCTCAATCCTCTCATGTCTATTTGAGAAGCCCAAGGTAGCAATATTGGAAGAGATTTGATATCTGAAACAAAAAGACTATCCAGCCATAGAACCAGCTACCTAGCTGGCAGGTCCCTGTACAAAATACAAACATGAGTTAGTTCCCTTGTTAAATATGCACACACACACACATATGTTGTTGTTAAGTGCCATTGAGTTGGTTCTGACTCATCGCGACTCTGTGCAGGGTTTATGAGGAGAGGCTGGTGAGTTTGAACTGCTGACCTGCGGTTATCCAACAGCACCAACATGGCAACAGCAGAGCGTCAAGCCCTCCTGAGCTCAGTGTCTTATCTGACTGCACAGATCTGATGCTGGGCAAGCTGACAGCCTGTTCTCTTGTTGATACCCCTTGACCCTCCTCCCGTCCATGTGACTTTCTGCACATCACTTAGCCTTCAGCTAGCAAAATGGGGATTGTAATATTAATAACCGTACCAGTAATAATTCCTGTTGTCAGGTGCCATGGATAAACTGAGGCCTGGCCCTGCCCCCTCCTAACACTGTTGTTGTTTTTGAGCCCACTCTCGCAACTCATCTCATCGAGGGCCTTCCTGTTCTCCAATAGTACTGACGATGCCTGTTGGCCCTTCCTCACAGCACTGCTGTGGGAATGAGCTACCTCCATCATTCACATCCATTCCCCAGGCATTTCAGAGCTGTAAAAGCAGACTGCCAATGATGCTATACTTGATGTTTGTTTTTTGAGGAAATCTGTCCTCCTAGAGACAAAAGCAGACATCTTTCTGATAAACCGATTTTGGACAATGGGTCAAAGTGGGAGAGTCAAGAAGTCACAAGAAGAGGAAGCGCCTGACTCCTTGCTCCTCAGAGGCCCACACGATAATGTTGTTATCACAAAGGGGCCAAGAGCAAGCATTCAGTTCCTTAAACAAACATTGGTTGAGGATGGCTTTGTAGACCCCAAACCAGACTAAACCAAACCAAATGAGACCAAACCAGTTGCCATCAAGTTGATTCCAACTCAAGGCAAGCCCATGTGTGCAGAGTAGAACTGTACTCCACAGGGCTTTCAAGGTTGCGACCTTTCAGGCGCAGATCACCAGGGTCTGAACAACAAACCCTTCAGTTAGTCATCCAGCACTTAACTATTTGCACCAGGAACTCCCAGAAGTGGACAAAATGTCCCTGACCCAGGGGAGTGACTTATGAATGTATCTAGATACCTCAGAAATAACAGGACTCCCTGATTGATGGAGTGGTGCTTAATCGCCAAATTTTGGTTGTCCTATCTGAGGGAGCTATGGTCATCTAATGGACAGAGACCAGGGATGTTGTTCAACATCCTATAATGCACAGGGAAACCCTCCCAACAAAGAATTTTCCAGCCCAAATGTCAGTAATTCTGCAGCTGAGAGCCCTGCTCTAGAATCAAGCCTTTAATAGTTGAATTCGTTAATTTCAGCAATTACTTATAAACTAATAATTAATTCATAGTTGATTGCCTTCATGACAAAGCCAACAGTGTCAATGGCTCCTTTCCCAAGCGTTAGCTAATCTTACTGTAGTGTTTCAGTGTATTTTCTGATACTTTGATCTGATTGCCCCCTCTGTCAATTGGTGGATGGGAAACGGAGGTGGTACAACAGAAGAAGAATCTCATTTCTTTCAAATATGCCATTTTTCAGAGATTTATTGGATACTTATTGTTACATTAGCATGTCAAGAATCAAGGTGTGCCGAATTTAGGATGGGCCTCGAAGCTTACGGCATCAGGTCCTATAACAACTATAGTTTGCCAACCACTTTCTGTCCATCTTCCCATTCTATTTATGTACATTCTTGCAGCAATTTAAAACAGGTTTGCTTTAGGATCCCCATTTTTCAAGTAAGGAAACTGGGGTTCAGAGAGGTTCAGTGAATTGACCAAAGTCACACAGCAAATATTCAAGTCTCTGGGCTCTGTATCCAGTGTCCTATCCCACAAATCAAGCGTGCCTACACCCTGAATGTATTCCAGATTTTAAATGTTCAGAGTTGTCACTGATGTTCTGCAAGTAACTGCAACATTCTTAACTACTTCCCAACCCCTCACCCAATCCCCATAGGCAGAGAACCCCAGTTTATTTAAGCAGGAGCTTCCAGAACCCCCTTCCCACAACTCACACCTCCAATGGCCCAGTTCCTTAAGAGCTCTTCCTGTCTTCCTTAACCCATGCTGAGAAACAAGCAAATGAGCAACTGACAAATCTGAATGACAGTAATTCACTCAGTTCCATTGTTTCTCAAATACCCTGACAGCATTGCCCACGATTGCCTTCCCTAAGCTGAGATGCTCTTTGAAATACTTTTATCTTAAAATATCATATGGATTTTTACTTCCAAGGAATAATAAAATCATATTTACCTTAATGTAAAAACAATGTTTTAAATATTTGACCTCTGAGAAATTGGTCCGTTTGGAAGCTGCCCCACTCTCAGGTGGAGCAACAAAGAAAATCAACCCTAGTTGAATGGACAGGTGACAGTCTCAGTTCATGGAATTGAGACTAAGATATTTATAGTTCAGCTCATATTGAAGAGTCCAAAGTGTTCCTTCTAACATAGAAATCCCTTAGAACATTCTGGAATAATCTGGTGTGGTGCTGTAGGATAGGCACTGGACTGTGAACCACAAGGTTGGAAGTTCAAATCCACCAGCAACTTCTCAGAAACCCTATACAGGGTCTCTCTGAGTAGGAACCAACTCAATAGCACTTAACAACAAGAACAATTTGACTGAGCTTTTCCCCTGGAGTTTCAGTAGCTGGGCAACAGCTGACCCTTCAAACAAGTGCAGGGAATTCCAGACTCTTCATCATGGTGCTGTAGGTTCAGCACTGGAATTTGAAGCACATAGTTGGCAGTTTAAACCCCCCAGTTGTTCCTCAGAAACCCTATACAGAGTCACTATAAGTCAGAACCACTCAATGGCACTTAACCACAACAACAATAGACTCTGGAGTCCTGACTACTATTCACAAGATTAGCAGTTCAAACCCAACAGCCACTCTTAGAAAACCCTATACAGGGTCGCTGTGAGTCAGAACTGACTCGACAGCACTTAACAACAACAACAATAAACTCAAGTTACATTCATCTTTCTTTTCTTTCTCATAGAAAACGGAAATGGAACACCAGGACCTTTGGGTAAGTAAAAATCACAGTGTAGTAAGTTTTAACTAATCATCCACAAATACCCCCAAATCTCTGCTTATGTTGGCCAATGTTAACTCATTGCAGGGGCTGGGGGAGGAGAAGAAAACAATATGCAAACCCAAAGAGTAAACCAAGGACAGGAAAACAAGCCACTTGGTTAATATCTGCCTTTAACCACACAGAAAACATTGCTCCTCAATCTGCTCTGTTGGTGGCCACATGAATTTGAGAAACATATGCAGTGAAGACATGAATATGATTTAATAAATGGGCACTGAGAGATGGAGTTGAACTAAAGAAAATATGAACTTCAGACATAGCGATAGTGCCTCTGTTGATGGGGTGTGTGATCTTAGGGTGCTGCACTGCTCCACTCGTGTTTAGTAAATTCAAGATTAATGAAGAAAGACACACCTTACCTTGTCTTGTAAAGTCTCAGTCCTTCCCCAGCCCCATTTCTTTGAAGACTCTTCATAAACGCTATTGTTGTTAAGTGCTGCCAAGTCAGTATAGGGTTTTCAAGGAGCAGCAGGTGAGTTTGAACTTCCGACCTTGTGACCCAGTGCTTTATTCTGCAGCACTACCCCAGGACCCCTATAAAGACTATGGTGTTGTTAACTGCCATTGAGTAGGTTCTGACTCACAGGCACCCTGTATAGGGTTTCTGAGAAGCAGCTGATGAATTTGAACTGCTGACGTTGCGGTTCACACCGACCTTATGGTCTAGTGCCTTATACCACAGAGCCGCACCAAGACTCCATAAATGCCATTTGTTGTTGTTAAGTGCCATGTAGTTGCTTCTGACTCATAGCGACCCTTTATAGGATTTCCAAGGAGCAGCTGATGAGCATGAATCGCTGACCTTGTGGTTCAAACCGGTAGTGCAGTCCAGCACATTAACCCACAGCACCACACCAGGACTCCTAAATGCTATGTTGTTGTTGTTAAGTGCCATTGAGTCGATTCCGACCCATAGCTACCTTGTATAGCGTTTCCAAGGAGCAGCTGGTGAGCTTGAACCACTGACCTTGCAGTTCAAACAGCTCTGCAGTCTGACGCATTAGACCACAGTGCCACACCAGGAAACCCACTTTTATTAGTACTTGGCCGGTTCAGTTTCCTACCTTTCTGGTAGTAGCTATGTTTGTCCACACAAACAATCCAAGTTAAAAGAATCATTTGGGAAAGGCTCTGGATTTACGCATTACACGATCAAATTTCTCACTTGCCATTGATCAGAAAGAAGGTACCAGATAGACAAGTGTGGCATGTGTGTGTGTGTGTGTGTGTGTGTGCCGTGGAGTCAATTCTGGCTCATGATGACCCTGGATGAGTTTCTGAGGCTGTAAATTTTCACAGGAGCAGAAAGCCTCATCTTTCTCCCTCAGAGTGACTGGTAGATTCAAACTGTTGACCTTGAGGTTAGTAGTCCAGCTCATAATCCACTACACTATTGGGGCTCCTTAGGTAGACAAGAGAGCTTCAAAATGTTCATGGAAAAATAGAATTAGAAGATAATCTAATTTTTCCATGAATTTTTTGAAGCCCTCTCATAGTCCCCAAAGAATGTCCTTGGCTCAGCTTCTACTTTCTGAAGTTATCACCTACATGGGGCGCCCTCCTTTGTAAACTTGGACAGATTATCTTGCACAGCAGTGAATGACCCCTCCTTTATTTCTCTCTGCTCTTAGATGCTGAAATGCTGACACCATTTCCTGGTGGTAAGTCAGCATTCTCTAACTCCAACTTTGATGTGGTTTCATGGGTCATGTGCTTTTAAGGGGTGGATAGATAGATCACCAGCCATACAAACACTTCTCCCCCCGCCCCCCCCCCACACAAAAAAGATTCCACCTGGAAATGCTATGTATTCATCTCACTCATAAATCTTGTTTTTTTCCTCAACACATTGAGAGCCATCAAAAAGATCATGCTCTGTCTGTCAACAGCAGTTCACATTTGCTCCTGCATGTTAGATTATTAGGCACTGTTAGGCCTACAATGTAAAGGCCTTATTGTTTTATGGGAAAAGTATAAACTGTACCAATAACTAAACAATGGAACAATATGATGAGTGCTCAATGAGGAATTTTAATTAAATGTAATGGAAGCTCAGAGGCAGGAGAAATGTCTGTTGAAGGATCAGAAAAAGCTTCCTGAAGAAATACCGTTGGAGATGGACCACACGCCATTTTGAGAAGCGAAATGGGAAGAGTTTGAGTTCATGTTTTCTGGGCCAGTCCAGAGTATGAGTGTCAGGCTAAAGTATTCTGACTGCCAAGAGAGCGTGAGGAATTTTTTCTTTCTCTCTGTTTTTAAATTCTTCATATCACTTAACACCAGGGTTTTATATGCTGTTGTTGTTAAGTGCCTCCGAGTCAGATCTGACTCGTACCAACCCTGTGATTGTTCAAATTCACCAAGGAGCAACTGGTGAATTTGAACCGCTGACCTTTTGGTTCAAATAGACCTTGCAGTCCAGTGCATTATCCCACAGCGCCCCACCAGGACTCCACACCAGAGTTTTTTATAGGTTCTCCAAAATGCTTGCTGTATTAAATCTTTTCAAGTCAGAAGGACAGAGAAGTCTTGAAATTCCTTAGATAAGGTGGTGCCCTGCCAATGCTAAATTTAGGAGTAGAGGAATCCTGGTGTGGCACTGTGGATTAATGCGCCAGACTGCAAAGCCATTTGAACTACAAGGTTGGTGGTTCAAGCTCACCAGTTGCCCCTTGGAAACCCTGTACAGGATTGCTATGGGTCGGAACCAACTCGACAGCACTTAACAACAACAACAGCCCTGGAGACAAGACTCCCTGGGTAGTACAAATGGCTAAGCATTTGACTGCTAGCTGAAAGGTTGGTGGTTTGAGCCCACCCAGAGGCACCTTGGAAGACAGACCTGGCAATGTGCTTCTGAAAGGCCACAACCTCAAAACCCTATGGGACAGTTCTACTCTGCACACAGAGGGACACCATGAATTGGAATTGGCTCAAGAGAACCAACAATGTCAACAACACAAGAGCAGTGATGGGAGGGGAAGGGACTAGACCTGGGGGAGGTGTGACGTTGTCCCCTGAGCCAGAAGAGGGATGCTGCTCACACCAATGAAAAAGGACTGCAACATTTCCAATAATACATTTGATATTTACTTCACACTGCCCCATACTGTAACTGTCAGAGTCCTAGGTCCTAGCCACTCACTTTTGGCCATTTCACATTTCGAGGTTCTTCATCTTTCCTGATGACACGTTTAGGACGTTTGAGTTCACAGAAGAGCCAATCAATGAAAAAGTGAACAAGCCTGTATTAGGATTTTGGAACCAAAACCAATCCAAATCCATTGTCATCAAGTTGATTCTGATTCTTGGTGACCCCATGTGTTACTTCTCCATGGGGTTTTCTTTTGGCTGCCATTTTTCCAGAAGCAGATCACCAGGTCTTTCTGCCTGGTGCATTTGTACTTCCAATCTTTAGGTTAGCCAAGCCCAAACCACTTGCATTATCCAGGAACCTATAGAGTATCCTAGAAGCTATACAAGCAAATGGTTCTTAGTCACAAGGAACTTAACATTTAATTGGGAAGCAAATACAGTTAGCAAATACAGTTTAGACAGGGAGTCCTGGTGTGGCACTGTGGGATAAAGCACTAGACCACAAGGTCACGTTGAACCACAAGGTCGGTGGTTCAAACTCACCAACCACTCCTTGGAAACTTTATACGATGGAAACTTTATACAGGATCGTTATGCTGTTGAGAACAAACTCAACAGCACTTAACAACAACAACAACAGTTAAACAAAACTTTATAACTAGTCCTTCTTCCTTTAAATTTCACTATAATGGGCTTGTAGGTGAAATGGAGTTTCTCTTTTGGGGAAATGAGGAACAAGAAATAAGAGAATGATTACTATATTTTTCTGCAAATAAAGCACATGTCATAAGTTTTTTGTCAACTGAGCCCTTCCTACCCCTCTGGCCCTAAGTGTTGTTATGAGCACGCAATGCTAGTTTTTAACATGTTGCTGTAAAACACAGGACCATAGTTGGGTGGGGAGCAGGGAGAGGAAGGAAGGTTGGTTAAAAAAAAAAGGATACTACATGAATGTTATTTGTGTAAAACTATGATACCACCTGTGTGCTTATGATTGGCAATCCCTTTCACTCTCAAAGTGGATGAACAAAAGACCCCTGCTTACCTCCCCAGCAATATCTGGTGGCTCTTTTCTCCTGTACTCCAACCACGCTGGTTTTCTTTCAATCTTCAAAAGAGCCTTGTCCTCTGCTGCCACAGGGCCTTAGTACATGATTTTCTCCTCTGACTGGAAACCTTCCCCTCTTTCTCATCCCTCTTTGTCGACTTGACTTAACCAAAGGTCGGCTGCTCAGAACCACCAGTTGCTTTATGAAAACCCTATACAGGGTCGCTATGAGTTGGAACTGACTCAACGACACTCAACAACAACAACAATCTTTGTTCCATGCCTCAGATTCGTCATCGCTTTCTTAAGAGAGGATGTCCTTGACTCTTCTCTCAAATTATACACTATTAAGTTGCTATGCACTTCTCATCTTCTGATGCATAGTGCTTGTAAATCTGTACTCCTGTTTGAGTTAACATGACTGTTTCCTCCATTTTCTTCAAATGAGACTGTGGACTCCATGATGGCCCCAACCAGGCCCATCCTGTGGATCCACAGTGCTGTCTACTGTGATGTAGTATGTGCTCAGTAAGCATTTGCTGAATGACTAAAAAATGAGTTGATATGGAGTATGGTCATTCCCTAACACGCAATATTTCTGTGTCTTCGAAAGACTGGCCACAATTACAACTGGTGAACGGGTCCAGCCGATGCTCCGGGCGTGTGGAAGTTTTCTATCACGGCCAGTGGGGCAGGGTTTGTGACGACCATTGGGACCTGAATGAAGCTGATGTGGTATGTAGGCAGTTGGGCTGTGGGCCTGCCCTCGAAGCCCCTATTGAAGCCCAGTTCGGTGAAGGCTCAGGCAAGTTTCTGCTGGATGATGTGGATTGCACCGGAAGTGAGAGTTTTCTGGGACAGTGCCCTCATGCAGATTGGACTCTCCATAACTGTGGTCCCAGAGAAGACGCCAGCGTAGTCTGTGCCGGTAAGGTCTGCCTCCTCCTCCAAGTGCAGACATGGCATTGTCTGGATAGCATCTCCACTAATCCCATTAGCAGAGGATCTGTGTAATCACAGACCACCTCTGACCTCTCGTAGGAGCCTAAAGCAAAGAAACATTGGTAATTTGAGAGCTTCAACTTGAGCTCAAGAATTCACTAACCACAAGATGTTGAAATGGGTTTTATACAAAAGGCAATATAGTGCGAGAAATGGGCTTTCCACTACAAGGATTCGATTCCATAAGAACTGGTGAAAAAGGCCTTCAGCACCCACCAAGTACACGTTAACCTTCCTTGTGATACTGTTCTGGTAGTGTAGTGGGTTACATGTTGGGCTGCTAACCACAAGATGAGCAGGTCAAATCCCTCAGCCGCTCCGAGGGGAAAAGCTGAGGCTGTCGGCTCCCGTAAAGATTTACAGCCTTGGAAACCCTGTCCAGGATCATTATGGGTCGGAACCAACTTTATGGCACACAGCAGCAATAGCATGATATGGTGGTGAATGTAAAGATGAAGTTTTTTTGTTGTCAGTTACTATCGAGTCGGTTCTGACTCATAGTGACCCTGTATAGGGTTTCCAAGGAGCGGCTGGTGAGCTTGAACCACCAAACTTGCAGCCCAGTGCATTAACCTGCAGCACCACACCAGGATTCCATAAATCAGAATAGTACTGCACTTTGTCCTGTGGATTGTGAGTTCAAGTCAGGTTTGCTAATCACAACTCCTTGGCCAAATAATAATTACGATGATCAGCCTGGTGTAGTGCTGCAGGGTAATGTGCTGGACCTCAAGATCAAACCCACCAGCCGCTCCTTGGAAACCCAGGGTGGCTATAAGTCAGAACTGACTCGAAGCACTTAACAACAACAACAATCAGTCTAGAACAGGATTTCTTAACCTCAGTACTAGGGGCATTTTCCTAAGCCACTGCCTTTGAGTTGGCTCTGATTTTTAGTGGCCCTATAGAACACCAGAAAAGCTCCTTCTTAACATCCTAGTATGGAGTTCTGGTAGCGTAGTGGTTACGAATTGGGCTGTGAACCACAAGGTCAGCAGTTCAAAATGACCAGCTCTTCTGCAGGAGAAAGATGAGGCTTTCTACTTCCATAAAGAGTTACAGCCTTGGAAACCCTGTACAGGGTCACTATGAGTCAGAACTGACTCCACGGCACATAACAACAACAACAACAACATAGAACAGAGTCGAACTGCCCCACAAGGCTAAAACCTTTCCTGGAGTAGACAGCCACATCTTCCTGGTGAGTTTGAACTGCCAATCTATTGGTTAGTAGCCGAATGCTTTAACCACTGGGTCACCAGAGCTCCTCTCACGGGCATTTGCGAATGGATAACTCGTTTTTGTAGGAGGCTAACCTATGCATGGAGTCCTGGCGTGGTGCTGTGGGTTAATGTGTCAGACTGCAAAGTTGCTTTGAACCACAGAGTCGGTGATTCAAGCTCACCAGCTGCTCCTTGGAAACCCTATACAGGGTCACTATGGGTCGGAATCAACTCGATGGCACGTAACAACACCCTATGCATGGCGGATGTTTAATAGCATCCCTGGTCTCTGTCGTCTGCATGCCAATAGGACACCTCTGCCAACCACCTTACCCTGCAGGCGTGATAGCCAAAAATATCTCCTGGGATTGCCAAATATCACCTTGGGGGCAGACATCATTCTTAGCTGAGAATCGCTAGCCTGGACTTACAAATGAATTCCTACCACTACATGTGACCAATACTACCAATGCTGAAGACAATAATTTGGGTGTCAGTGAGAAAAATAGAAATCATGAGTGGGTCTAGAGAAGTACATTTGATTGTGAAAATCTCCAGTTGTTTTAAATGGGAAAGTCTGTATCTATACAACACTGACATAATCTGGTTTTTTCCATCAAATCAAATACTGTATGTGTATGTGTTTGGGCTTGCTTCACTTTTTTTTTTGATTTTCCTCTTTCATTTTGTTTTGTTTTGTGTGTTTTAGCTTGGGTTTCGGTTGAGCGTTCCATCAAAGCAGCTTTTTCCGCAAAGCCATTGGGCTCCACCTAGGTGTGCCGCTGGTGTAAGGGGTGTCTGCCCCCTCTAGGAGGGACTGTCACAGAGTTTGCGCACTAAAATAGCACTGCCGCACTGGATCGCTCATGCGTTACTAGCCACACGGTGCTGATGTTGACACATCTGATGATTCATTCAAGTCTAAGGCAGGGAGGGTCAGCATTTTGATTTGGGGAAGGAATCAGATTCTTTCATTTCAAAAGTCATTTTTAGTGGAGGCATCTTTAGAAACAATGACCATTTTTAAAAAGATCTTTGCTTTTCCCACATGTTCACAGAGACTGAGCATTTAAAGACCATGTTGGGTAAGTTCACACTTCTGTGATATCAACCTGACATTTTTCATTCTGTGAGCTACCAGGCAGGTAATAGGTAGATAATAGAGGGAGAAATTGAATCAGTTAGTAAGAGGGATCAGATGACCAAACATTATTTCCCATTTCTGCATTCCTGGGCTGTTCAGATAAAACCCTACTGTTAGGTTGAAAATGCTGTCGGACCACTTTCTTCCTTTCTTAAGAAATAGCTTTATATTCATTTCAGTCATGAGGGTTATGCCCCAGTGTTGATATTTTCATTTTTGCATTGGAATTTCTTCTTAAAACATCTTTCCTGCCACCATGCTTATGGAAAAACATTGGTGAGTTATTTTTATAGCTTTACACCCTAGCGGTTCTGTAGGATAAGCACTGGACTGCTAGCCACAAGATCGGCAGTTCAAACCTCATCTGCCCTGAGAGAGAAGGATGAAATTGTCTACTTTGGTAAAAATTTACAGCATCAGAAACCCTGTTCAGGGTCACTGAGTTGGAATAGACTCCATGGAAGTGGGTTTTCACACTGTATTGGTGTGACATTGTAAGATAAGCACTGGACTGCTAATCACAAGGTCAGCAGTTCAAACCCACTAGCCACTCCTCAGAAACCCTATACAGCGTCGCTATGAGATAGAACTGACTTAATGGCACTTACGAATAACAGCAAGCCTTCCCTGCTGGTGGGATACGGCTCTTAACTGTTTCTTGTTCTAATAGTCAACAAATTCTCTCCCTACAGAGAATGCTGACCAGTTGCTGCCTGTGGCCCCAGGTAGGAGGTATTCCATGTTGGATTCGCAGTATGAACCCTGACTTTGTCACATTTGCCTTTTGCTTAAAAGCTTTTTCAGTTGGAATGACTAAGTCAAATTAGGAAGGGAGAATCGAATGCATGCTTTTTGTTTTCTTTGGAATTTTTATTGTGAATTGGGTGAGGACTTACATAGCAGACCATCAGTTTTACGTCCAATAAATCATGCACAGTTTGTTTCATCTCATCGATCCCAGTCCCTCGATGTAGCTCCACTCCTCCCACGTCTTTCCTTCTTGTTTTCGTCTTCCTTCTTTCTTAACTCATCTGAACTTTGTCCTTGGATAAATGTTGCCCTTTTGGTCTCAGATGGTTGCTTATTCTCAGGAGTGTGGCTCTCACTAGCGTCATTGTCCCCCTTATACACTTGTCTATTGTTGGAGTCCTGGTGTGGCGCTGTGGGCTAACGCGCTGGACTGCAAAGTCAGTTTGAACTTCAAGGTGGACGGTTTAAACTCACCAGTCGCTCCTCGGAAACCCTATACAGGGTCGCTATGGGTCGGAACCAACTCAATGACACTTAACAACAACAACGAATGTTTGGCAGAAAATTGAGTCAGGGGGTGAGTTCAATTCTAGACCTGAAGGGTGACTAAAGGCCACAGTGTCTGGGTTCCACTAGTTTCTACCTAACCAACAAGTCTGGTCTTTTTTGTACATGAATTATCAACCTAGTGGTATATTAGGAAAACAGTGAGCCTTTCAAATAACTAGGAAATCCACCAGAAGCATGTTCAAGACAGGAGGGTTTACTAAACTAAGACTGAGAAATATGATGACTTTGGAGCACAAGATCAGAGTTCAAGTTCTATCTCTACCACTTTTTTAGTGTGACCTTGTGCAAGTCACTTAACACTCTTCTTATAAAGGGAAAAACATCTGTCCATCAGTGCTCCATGTGGAGTAAGTGAGGTCAAACAGATGGATGAGAATCAGAATCAACTTCCAACTTTTGTTGAGTGTTTCCAGTGTTCCAAGCACTGTTCTAAGTCCTCTTCTTAAATGTTGTGCTGCTGTTAGAGAGCTGATTCCTATCCATCGTGACCCTACACACAGCAGAAAGAAAGACTGCTCTCTTCTGTGTCAACCTTACCATTGCCATGTCTGTCACCATTGTTGTAACCACTGTGTCAGCCCATCTCATGGGGGAAGCTTCCTCACCCCCCCCAACCCCCGTGGCCTTTGCTACTTTGCCGTACATGATGTCCTTTTCCAGGGACTGGTCCCTCCTGATAACATGTTTGAAGTTATATGAGATGAAGTCTAGCCATTCTGGTTTCCAAGAAGCATTTTGGCTGCACTTCCAAAACAGATGTGTTTGTTTTTTTATAGTCCATGATACTTTCAATATTCTTTGCCAACACCATAATCCACATACATCAATTCTTCTATGATCTTCCTTATTTGTTGTCTAGCTTTTGTTTGCATATGAGGCTATTGAAAATACAAAGGTTTGGATCAAGCTCACCTTAGTCCTCAAATCTTTGCTCTTGAACACTTTAAAGAGATCTTTGCAACAGATTTGCCTAATGCAATATATCATTCAATTTCTCAACTGCTGCTTCCATAAGCATTGATTATGGATCCAAGTAAAATTACCTATATAGCTATTAGTTATTTAACTCCTTAACTCAGGGGGTGGCAAACTTTTTCTGTAAAAGACAAGATAGAGAAAATATTGTAGGCTTTGTGGGCTAGATGTTCTCTATCACATTTACTCATCCCTGCTGTAACCTAAAAACTAAACAAACAAACAAATGAAACCAAACCCAAGTCACAGAAACCCTATACAGCAGCTGTAGATAAACTCACAAGCAAATGGTCATGGTTATGTTTCAGTCAACTTGATTTACAAAAAGAGGTACTATGCTGGGTTTGAACCACAGGCCTCCGTTTGCTGACCTCTGCTCAGAAGAGTGAATTAATTCTACACATTCTTCATGTGTGATTTATTTTATTTTTACAACCTTATGAGGTAGGCATTTTCTTAATTCCCATTTTATATATTGTTGTTGTCATGTGCTATTGAGTCAGTTCTGACCCATAGCAACCCTGTATAGGGTTTCTGAGGAGCTGTTGGTGAGCTTGAAGAGCCAATGTTGTAATTCAAACTACTTTACAATCCAGCGCATTAACCCACTGTACCACACCAGGACTTTTATCTATTAGACCTATCATCTTATTAAAGATTTATTGAAGACCAGTAAGTAGGGAAAGTAAAAGTTATTCAATTTAATTGTACATGAAACATTTCAATATGTTTGTACCAATAGGTGATGGAAATTCAGCAGCCATATTATCAGGTAAGGAAATATTTTTGTGTTTTTTTCCCTTGGGACAGGTCTGGGTTCCTTCTAAATACAGAAGAAAAGTAAATGAGAGAGATTAATACACTACATTATAGTGCAAACATAACTTTTATACGCACTGGGAAACCCGAAAACGTGTGTGACTCATTTATTTACTTATTTTGGTGATCTGGAATGGAAGCCGCAATACCTCTAAGGTGTGCTGGTATCCCTAAGCTTCAGCTTGGTTCTGACAGTATCTAAACTCTCCATTTTTATGAATGACATGCTTCAAGTTTTCTTTGGACGGAGCATCATTTGGTCACATGCAATGTTGACTTGTCACATGAGTTTCCTATTGCTGCTATAGCAGCAAATTACCCTAAACCTAGGGGCTTATACAACACAAATGTGTAGCCTTATAGTTGTGGAGGTCCGAAGTTTGACATGGGGTCTCATTGGTGTGGGCAGGGCTGCAGTCTTTCTAGAGGCTCCAGGGGAGGATCGTTTCTCTGCCTGTACCAGTTTCTAAAGGCTGCCTGTATTCCTTGGGTTGTAGCCCCATCTCTCCATGTTCAATATCATCAGTGTAGCATCTTCTCATCTCTGACTCTGAGCCCTCTTCCACCTCCTCTTCCACTTTTCAAGACCCTGAGATTGCAATGAATCCATCTAGATGATCCCAGAGGAATTCTGGTAGTGTACTGGGTTACAAACTGAGCTGCTAACCATAAGGTCAACAGTTCAAACCTACCAGCTGCTCTGTGGACCACAGATAGAAGCTTTCCAGTCCTGTAAAGATTTGCAGCCTCGGAAGCCCTATACAGGGTCGTAATGTGTTAAAATTGACTCCATGGCATGTAGCCACCACCACCAGATGATCCTAGATGAGTCTTTCTATTGAAGGTCAGCTGATTGGCAATATTAATTCCCCTTTGTCCTGAAAGCTGACATATTTGAGATATTTGCTTTATTGTGGTGACCTGGAACTGGTTTCAGGGATCAGGATGTGAGCATTCCTTGGGCCCAATATTCTTCCAATCACATTTAATTATTAGTTTTTTCATGACCCATGAGACATATAGTGCCCACCTACATTTTTCCCCTTTGTAGCTTAGTGGGAAACTCTGACCCCACTTTTAGTACTGCCATTTGATAGGAACTTATACTTGTATGAATCTGAAGAAACAAACTTAATTCCACTCACCCCATCACTAGAGACCCCTCAGGGCATATGTGCCCCACTAATTGCACCAGAATCCATATTGCTCCCAGAAATGTCTTTTTATTTCATTAAAAAAATACCTTCCATTATGAGAAACACATGGTTTCAACAACAATTCAAAGCAGGAAATAATTTGGTCTTGGTTTCAATGCAGTTCTGTAGTTGCTACTACCAAAGGGCACAGAAACGGACACTCAGGATAGTCACTGAAATACGGTGACCCAAACAGCAAGTCGAGAGAAGAAAGGTGTGATCAAAAGAGGGGGCGCAGCTACCCATATGAATGCAAATGATTAGCAATCATGGTATCCCAACTCTTGTTTCTTCTATGGATGGACCTCATGTGTTGTTGGTGATCACCATGACCAGATATGGTATCTGGGAAGCAGGTGAAATACACAAGACCCTGCAGATCCCTGGAAAGGTTTTAGGCAGTGGAACACTTACAACACAGAGAAAGCCCAGCAATAAAATGACCTTAAAAATAAACTAAGCAGAACGAATGAACATGAGTACCAGGGAATCTTGGTGGTCTGGACCTTCAGCCAACTCTTAGGGAGAACCTTAAGACCAAAACCATATAATCTGGTCACAAAACAACCAAGATCTCTACTTGGACATCGAGTCTGGGAGAGAGGCAGGATGAGAGTGGTGGAAGCTGGCAGGACCAAGAATCAGCAGTCAAAAGGTGATTGAGCATTTCCATCTCTTACTCAGTGGTCACTTCAGAGTGGAGGTAAAACTTCATCTTAAGGAATCTCAGGGAGCTCCTGGGTGGCCCCACTTGTCTCAAATCATTATGAGCAATTACTCACTGCTAACAGGTGTTTCTTTATTACAGTTCTACCTGTTGCAATCTCAACCCTTTCCTCTCCTGTATCTGCTACCAATTCAATGCCATCAGGTAAGGACAACCCCACCATCACCATTACCAAGTGTAGCATAGCTCCTAAGTTGTAAGGCTAATCGATGCTTGTGATGTCGTCTCTCAATACTGATGATGGTTGCGAGGTTGAATGGCTGAGAGGTTGAATGGTTGAATAGTATTGAGAGTGAATAATTTGAGAAAATGTACAAGAGGAACCCAAAGAGGTCTGCATCTCCTGCTGTCTCACTGTACTTTACGTTTCACTGTGTATAGTTTTACTGTCAAAGACCAAGATCACACAACAGTGACCACTTCACATGCTTCAAAAAGGCAAAGACTAACAGAAAAAGAGCTTGGCGTGTATATAGGTCTGTGTGTCTGTTCGTATATATGTGGAGGGATGATTGTATGTGTCTGTGCATGTGTGTTATAGAGAAATAAATAAAAGGGTCACCTCACAGATTTTGGATTTATGGAAAGGGAACTGGAACATCTGACCCACTGTTTGAGAAATGTCTCTTTGGAGAAGATTGAATTATTCTTCTGCGCTGGTGAATTACGTAACTGAGGTATACTCCTTCCTCATTGTGGGGAGTGGCGGGTACCATTCTGTGCCATTTTCATCTCATCAGCATGCTAGTTGGTGCCATCTCCACTCTCCCATCACCAGTAATTGCTGCCCTTTCAGTTATACCATCATAGAATTCATATAAGGAGTTTTGGTGGTATGATGGTTATGCACTGCTAGCTGAACAATCCACAGTTCGAACCCACCAGCAGCTTCATAGGAGAAAATGCCTGGAGATCTGCTCTCCTAAAGACTACAGTCCAGGAAACCCTGTGGGATGCTTCTACTCCTATAGGGTCACTATGAGTTGGGATCAGCACGACAGCACACAACAACATAATTCATATACTGAAAATGAGGAGGACAATAATTACTTCTTAGTAAGTCCTTACCTGCAATACAGTCAGCATTTTTCTCCTGTGGTCAGTGAGTCCTTGAAATATAGCTTCTCCAATATTAGTTGTGCAACAAGTACAAAATACATACCAGATTTCAAAGATTTAGTACAATATAAAGACTATAAAATTGTTCTGTTGATTCCTGGTGTGGGGATGTAGGATAAGCACTTGACCATAAGGTCAGTTTAAACCACAAGGCCAGTGGTTCAAACTCACCAGCTGCTCCTCAGAAACCCTATATAGGGTTGCTATGAGTAAGAACCAACTTGATGGCAGTTGACAACAACAATGGTGATTACATGTTGAGATGTCAATATTTTGGATATATTGGGTTAAATAAAGGAGCCCTGATGGTACAATGATTAAGCAAGCACTTGGCTGCTAACCATAATGTCAACACTTTGAGCCTACCAACCACTCTGTGGGAGGAAGAGCTGGAAATCCTCTCCTCCAAAGACTGGTGTTGTTAGATGCCTCCAAGTCAGTTCTGACTCATAGTGACCCCATGTATGGAACGGCTTCAAAGAGTTGATGGAAAAATTCCATTACTGCTTAATTCAATTTTTTCCATGAACTTTTTGAAGCCCGCTCAGATAACAGAATGAAACACACGCAAGTCTTGCGCCGTTTTCACAACCATTGCTGTTTGTTGCATTGTGGCAGCCACGGTGTCAATCCCTCACATTGAGGGTCTTCTTTTTCATTGGCCCTCTACTTTACCAAGCATAGGGTCCTTCTCCATCCAGGGAAAATCTGATGGGGCAGTTCTACTCTGCCCTATGAGATTATTATGAGTTGGAATGGGTTTATTTTGACTGGTTAGCTGGGTTACATATGATATATGTTGTGGCACTGTAAGATAAGTGCTGTTGGACTGGACTGCTAATCACAAGGTCGGTGGTTCAAACCCACCAGCCTCTTCTCAGAAACCCTATACAGGGTAGCTATTAGTCAGTACTTAGCAAGAACAACAAACTATTAAAATTATTTTCACAAGTTAATTTTTACTTTTGAGAATGTGGCCGCTAAAAATTAGAAATGATAGATATGGCCCGCACTTGACGTCTATGGGTCAGCATTGCCTTACGTTATGCCAGTCACTGCGAGGACTGCCTGGCCTGGATTTTCAGACTTAACTCTCGCAACAGCCTGATGAGAGAATCGCTCTAATCTCCACTTTCCAAATGAGAAAGCTGATGATAAAATAGGCTAAATAGTGTCCCCAATGTTGATGCATAGATAGCACAACCGATCTGACTGTGGAGCCCTAGCATGTGACCTCAAATCTCTCCAAACCACATTAAAGTCCTATTATCTGCTATGAAGACTGACTGACATGTTGCCTATTCTGGTACTCGGAGGCTCCACTGCAGATGAGGGAAGCAAGCTTTTGGTGAAAAGATGGGCTGATCTTGAGCCAGGGCAGCATTTAATATCCTGACTCTTGAGTTTACTTCTCCCAAATCCACATTTCCTTGCACCCCCCACCCAGGACACCAGCCTCGCCTAATCTCCCCACTTCAACTCATGTGGTAACTCCCTTTTCTATAAAAGCACTGAAGTGCAAACCACAAGTTCAGCATTTCGAACCCACTAGCCACTCTGCAGGACAAAGATGAGACTATCTGCTCCCACAAAAGATTTTAAAAACCTTGGAACTCTATACAGGGTCACTATGAGTCAAAACCAACTCCATGGCACTTAGCAACATAACTCTTGAATTGTCCTCTCTTTTAGTTCAATTCTTCTCCTTCATGGGTGTGTGTAGCATCCCTAGGTGGCACTCAATTGCTAACTGAAAGGTTGGAGATTCGAGTCCATCCAGAGACCCCTGGGAAAAAAAGCCTAGAATTCTACTTTGGAAAAAACAGCCACTGGAAACCCAGTGGAGCACAGTTGTACCTTGACACAGATGGGGTTCCATGTATCAGACTCAATGACAACTGTGTTTTCTGTTTTAGTTATGTGCGTACCCACTAATGACATTGACAGTTTCTTGAGTGCAGAATCAGTATCTTTCTCAGACATTGTCTCCACACACATGCCACATGCCACATGCACACATACACACACACTCACACATGCACACGCTTTAGAGAAATGCCTGCTTGTTCGCTGTCTGGTGGTGGTTCGGTGCTTGTTACATGAGTGGATGTTTGACTGAACACACACCACCTGGCTGTTTCCAGCTTGCTTGTTTCTGTCCAGTTTCAAGCACTGACCAAAGAGAGAACACGCACATAGAAGTCCTTAGACCTCATGTCAAGTGACCCAAGAAGGACACTTTTCAAACCCAAGTGCCGCCTCCCCTTCACTGGGAGCAGACTCTAGAAGGAGACTCTGTGTTTGACCCTGTCCCAGCTGTCTGACTCTCATCACGGTTCTGCACTTCCTTGCACTTCCGTTTGTTTACCTGAGAGGTGGGGTAATGGCTGTGCCAGTGACTCTGAAGCCATCACCTCCCTAGTGTTCCAGAACACTCTGTCCCCTGAAAGAAAACCCCGCACCCACTAAGTAGTCACTCTCCATCTTCTCCCTCTGCCCGCCCACCCCAGACCCCTGGCAACCACTCATCTTCCCTGTCTCTGCGTGTTTTCCTCTTCTGAGCATTTCCTACTAGTGGAATTATACAAGATGTGGCCTTTATTCCTGGCTTCTTTTGCTTAGCCTAAGGTTTCAAAGTCACCGTTACTTTTTTAAATTCTCCATTTGGGATGAGCTTGTTGAAGGGTCATTGACTTTCTCCCTCTGGAAATGTTAAGCAGATGAAAAGATTCTTTCTCTTTCCATTAAGTATTAAGCTGTTGTTGGTCAGTAGCAAGAGTCATTTTCCTCATATTGCTGTTTTTTCCAACAGCTCTTTCAACTTCCACCATCCTAGAAGATGTTGACCACCCAACTGCTTCATCAGGTAGGTCTGTGAACTATGAGTTCAAATCATGGATGATGGGTGCAAAGGAAAAAAAAAAAAAATGAGTGTATGCCACCCTCAGCATTTCTAAGCTCAGAAAACCAGTTGCCATTAGTTGGTTCCGACTCATGACAACTCCACGTGTGTCAGCATGAAACTGAGCTCCACAGGGGTTTCAGTGACTGATTTTCCAAAGTACTTTGCCAGGACTTTCACCTGCGGGGCCTTTGGGTGTACTTGAGTCACTAACCTTTCTATGTGAGGATGGGTAGAAAGTCACTGCTAATGGGATTGTGCATGGCGTCCAGGGTCACCTCCAGCATGACATTATAACTCCATTAAGGCAGGAGGCAAATACTGAACATACTGTGGACCATCAAAAGGACAAACAGATATGAGTTAGAAGAAGTACAGCTAGAACGTTCCTTAGCAGCCAGGGTGGCCAGACTTCCTCTCTCATATTTTGTACATGGTGCCGGAGTGACCAGTTCCTAGAGAAGGACATAATGCTTGGTAAAGCCAAAGGTCGGTGAAAAAGAGGAAGACCTCCAACGAGATGGATTGGCACAGTGGCAGCAGCAATGGGCTCAATCATAGCAGTGATTATGAGGTTGGCACAGGACTGGGCAGTGTTTTGTTCTGTTGTGTCTAGGGTCACAATGAGTTGGTATTGACTTGACAGCACCTAACAACAACAAAGTCGGGGGTTTACCTGTCTTCCTCATCACCGTGTCCCTAGAATTAACAGTGTCTGGCACGTACATACCTAATAAATGTCTGTTGCTTGAGTAAACAACTGTGCAAGCAGTTTGTATGTGGACAGGCGGTTTGACCCCTTGTGGGAGAAACTACAACAGTCCAGCTAGGCAGTGTCCAGAAAAGGCAAGTTCCTCTCTTTGAGAAATGGATTCATTAACACAGGTGTTCCTTTGGAAATGGCCAGTAGCCTTTACTTGTATTGCTATGTTAGTATGGCATCTGTGAGCAAATGAAACCAGACCCTTGTAAATGGTGTTTCTGTTTTTCAGTGTCAACAGAGAATAAAAACGTGCCAGTCGTCTTATCGGGTAAGACCAGTGATTAAGTGTGTGGTTGCACAGGTCTGCAGCCTTACCATCAAGATGAGAGGAACAGATACATCATGTTGCCATTGAGTTGCTTCCAACTCATATGAGTCCAGTCATGCACTGTTGTTGTTACTGAGTGCCAGCGAGTTGGTTCTGACTCACAGCAACCCTGTATAGGATTTCCAAGGAGCAGCAGATGGATTTGAACCACTGAACTTGCAGTTAGCGGTCGAATCTTACAGTGTCATACCAGGACTTGTTAAAGGACATTATACTTATTTTCGTTTTAAGGCATGATATATAGAACGTCTTTCCTGGGGTCTTCCAAGACAATCAGCATCCTATGAACCACACAATTTCTGGACCTTTTGTCCCATTCTTCATTGATTGGTTTTTCTACTGCTGAGTAGTAACCTCACACAGAGCCTTGAATGGGCATAGGTTATAAGGGGAAAGGCATTTGGGAACAGCAGCAGCACAGCTTTCAATGAGCCATGTGAACTTGACTCCAGTCTCACCAGGAGCCTGGTCATTCCTTATGGCCATGCATCCTCGTCAGATGCTTGTGGCCATGGCCAGTTCCAATGTTTTAGACAAGGCATGGCATGGCTGGTGACCCTTCTCCAGCTCCTGGTGGAGTGATTTCCTTGAGTCTATACCAGGATTTACACCCTTGGAAACCCTGTACAGGGTCGCTATGGGTCGGACCCGACTCGATGGCACTTCACAACAACAACAACAACAATACCAGGAAAGAAGGTAACAATCCTAATGATCGTTTCTATGCTTTCCTAGTTCTGCCCGTGGCTGACTCAAGACCTGCCAGCCGCAGAGCCAATGTGCCAGCGCTTAGCCCACCAGGTAAGCACCTTCCTTACAGCACACACAATTTCAATGGGTTATAAGTGAGTCACCACAACCCTGAGAGGACCTACACAGTGAGAGCCACTGGGACCCTCAAGAATAAGGAAGCAGGAGTCTCCAGGACTGGGGCAGATAGCTAGACCTCCCACACAAATTAGCATCTGAGAGCCCTAATCTTTCTATTTTTCAGGAGAACCATTTCATAGTTCAGAAAAGATTGAGACTAACAACCGATCTCCTTAACCTAGACATGGCCGATGCTTAAACAGAACCATAGTGGGTTCCCAGTCTTGAAAGAAAACATGATAGTTCAATTGCTGTTGTCATTGTTGTTGTTGTTGTTGTTGTTTGGTGCCATTGAGCCGGTACTGACTCATAACAACCTTTGCACAGCAGAACAAAACACTGCCCAGTCCTATGACAACCTCAAAATCATTGATATGCTTGAGCCCATTGCAGCTGCCACTGTGCCAATCCATCTCATTGGGGGTCCTCTCCTTCACCAACCCTTCCTTTACTAAGCATGATGTCTTTCTCCAGGGACTTGTATCCTCCTGATAATATGCCCAAAAAGACAAAATCTGGCATTCCTGGCTTCTAACAAGCATTCTGGCTGTAC
>NW_006408623.1:132860-145620 GCF_000296735.1 Chrysochloris asiatica
GGAGAATATTAAAAGTGCCTCAGACTCCTAGGAGACCAAACTAATCTGTGTTGTAAGTACAGAATTCTCCTTACAAGTCAGGATGGCCAGAGTTTGTCTCTCTTACTTCGGACATATTATCAGGAGGGACCAGTCTCTGAGGAAGGACATGTGCTTGGTAAAGTGGAGGGTCAACGAAAAAGAGGAAGACCTCCAGCAGCAATGGGCTAAAGGGTAGCAACAAGGATGAGGTTGGCACAGGCTGTGGCAGTATTTCGTTCTGTTTGCATAGGGTTGCTATGAGGCAATATGGATTCTAGGGCACCTAATAACAACATCAGCAGCACTCTAACTCATGAAACTCTGGCATTGTCAACAGTGGTATGAGGCAGACCTCTCTGGGATGTCATCGTCTTTGGGTCTTTTCAGAAGCATTCAGAGTCTCAGAAGTTATTGAATACAATTTTGTTAGCGGCACTGTAGAACTTAGCAGATGGATTTTTCTTGACCATCAGGTGCTGATGACTCACCAGGCCCTACTCCAACCACAGAGCCAGAAGTCTTCACCCCATCGTATAAGCCATCAGGTAGGTCTGTACACACCACCATGTATACTATTGTGGCTGGGATCCTCACTTGGTTTCTCTCCCTCTCTAGAAAGTCTTGGTCTTAAGCCCAGATAGAAAGGTCCTTGTAGTGCATGACTTCAGGGGGAACACTTTCATGGGATGCACTGTGATTGGTATCCCAATGCTGATCGCCACCTCTTCCAATATGGGCATGGTGTTCCCAGACTTGTGCAGCTCAGAGGCTCTGCATGGTACATAATGTCCAGGGCTAGAAGAGGGAACAGCCATTGTACATCATCTGAGTGTACGCCAACTGGCATGGAACAGAGAGGAAACAAGTCTTTCATTCCATCACCTGTGGTAGCTGTTGTTGGGTACTGTTGCATAGGTTCTGATTTATAATGATCCTATGTACAACAGATCAAAACACTGTCCAGTCCTGTGCTGACCTCACAATCCTTGTTATGCTTGAACCCAGTGCTGTAGCCACCACATCCATCCATTTTCTTCCTTTATTTTTTGTTGTTGTTGACTCTCTACCAAGCGTGATGTCCTTCGCCAGGAATTGCTCCCTCTAGAAAACAAGTCCACAGTATGTGATTCTAAGCATCTGGCTGTATTTCTTTCAAGACAGATTTGCTTGTTCTTCTGGCATTTCATGATATATTTGGGGTTTATTATTCCACCATTCTTATTCAACCTGTATGCTGAGCAAATAATCAGAGAAGCTGGCTTCTATGAAGAAAAACATAGCATCAGGATGGGAGGAAGACTCATTAACAACCTGTGCTATGCAGATGATACAACATTCTTTGCTGAAAGCAAAGAGGACTTAAAATATTTACTAATGAAGATCAAAGAGCACAGCCTTAGGTATGGGTCACACATCAATATAAAGAAAACAAAATTCTCCACAACCAAACTAATAAATAACATCATGATAAATGGAGAAAAGTTATTAAAGACTTCATTTTGTTTGGCTCTGCAATCAACACTGGAGTCCTGGGGTGGCGCTGTGGGTTAATGCACCAGACTGCAAAGCCATTTGAACTAGAGGGTTGGCGGTTCAAGCCCACCAGCCGCTCCTTGGAAACCCTATACAGGGTCGCTATGGGTCGGAACTGACTCGAAGGTACTTAACAACAACACAATCAGCACTCATGGAAGCAGCAGTCAAGTAATTAAATGACATATTGCATTAGGCAAATCTGCTACACATGACCTCTTTAAAGTGTTCAAGAGCAAAGATATCAGTTTGAGGACTAAGATTCTCCTGACCAAACCACGGTATTTTCAACAGCTTCATATACATGTGAAAGTTGGACAGTAAATAAGGAAGCCTATAGAAGAATTGATGCATTTGAGATATGGTAATGGAGAATAATATGAAAATTACCATGAACTTCTGGAAGAACAAATCAATCTGTTTTAGAAGAAGTACAACCAGAATGCTCCTTAGCAGCCAGGATGGCCAGACTTCGTCTCAGACTACAGACACGTTATTAGGAGGCACTAGTCCTTGGAGTCCTGGTGTGGCACTGTGGGTTAATGCGTCAGACTGCAAAGTCATTTGAATTGCAAGGTCGGTGGCTCAAGCTCACCAGCTGCTCCTTGGAAACCCTATACAGGGTCGCTATGGGTTGGAATCAACTTGAGGGCACTTAACAACAAGTTCCTGGAGAAGGACATCCTGCTAGGTAAAGTGGAGGGTCAGCAAAAAAGAGGAAGTCCACCAATGAGATGTACCAGCACCATGAAAAAAACATTGTGAAGATGGCTCGGGACCAGACAGTGCTTTGCTCTGTTGTGTATGTTGAGTCTTGACGATACCTAACAACAAATCCAAAAAAAGAGAGAAAAGAGAAAAGATGAACAAAAGACTCCATTGCCATGAAGTCTAGCTCAACTTACAGTGACCCTGTAGGACACAGCCGGCCCTGGGAGTGTAGTGGCTAATGAGCTGGGCTACTAACCACAAGGTCAGCAGTTCAAATCTGCCGGTCACTCTGCAGGAGAAAGATGAGGCTTTCTACTTCAGTAAAGAGTCACAGCCTCAGAAACCCCATACAAGGTCACTACGATTTGGAACCAACTCGACAGCACAGTCACCACCACCATAAGGCACATTAGAACTGCTCTCTTAGGGTTTCCAAGGTTGTAAGGTGTTACAAGAACAGACTGCCACATCTCACTCCTGTGACGTGGCTGGTGGGTTAAACCACAAAGTCAAGTGCTTAACCACTGCATCATCAGGGCTTCCTCAGGCTACCTAACCCAAAACCCAAACCTGCTGCCCCGGAGTCGGCTCCAGCTCATGGTGACCTCACAGGACAGAGGAGGAGTGCGGCCTAGAGTTTCCCAGGCTGTGAACCTTTCCAGAAGCAGGCTTCCACATCTTTCTCCCAAGAAGTGACTGATGGGTTCAAACCACTGACCTTTGGTTAACAGCTAAGCACGTTAACCACTGTGCCACAGGGCTTCTCAAAGAACTAAACCGTAGAGTCAATTCTGACTCACAGTTAACCCGTAGAGCAGAGTAGAACTACTGCATAGGGTGTTGTTGTGAAGTGCCATGGAGTTGGTTCCGACTCATAATGACTCTGTATAGGGTTTCCAAGGAGTGACTGATGAGTTTGAACCACCAACCTTGTGGTTCAAACTGACCTTGTGGTCCAGTGCATATCCTACAGTGCCAACCAGGACTCCATAAGGTTTTGGAATCTGTTGATATTTTACAGAAGAAGACTACCACATCTTACTCTCGTGGATCGGCTGGTGTGTTTGAACTGCCAACCTTGTGTTAGCAGCCCAGTGCTTAATCCACTGCACCTCCAAGGCTCCGTTTAAGTCTGCATCATTGTTGCTGCTGTTAAATGCCATCTAGTCTGTTCCAATTTATAGTGACCCTGTACAGGGTTTCCAAGGAGCAGCTGGTGAATTTCAACTGCCAACTTCGTGGTTCACAGTCCAGTGCTGATCCCCAGCACCACACCAGAAGCCCAAGGCTCTAAAATAGTCACACAGACATCCTACTATCTGGTAAGAGAACATTCACCACAGCCAGATGCCACCTCAGGTGTCTCAGGCTGCTGCTTAGGTGACTACAATGTTCATAGGCCTTGAAAAGTTGTGTTCTCAGAGCCCTCTTTCTTCATAAAAAAAAACAAAAACTCAAGATCATATCTTATGACTGTGCTGGTATAAAAATGAATATAATCCAGATTGACTTTAATCATTAGTTTTCTTCTGGTTTTAAAGAATTCAGATATCTCCATGGTCCCCAGGCACTTGCTGAAGCTCTTGAACCAAGAGCTTCAGCAAGTGCCTGGGGACCATGGAGATATCTGGTCTCTGAGCTAAGCAAGTTAGAAATTGACACTACATATTTGACTGTGACTTCACTCTCCTAACATTTGTCCTTATGAGATTGGGTTTTGGAATACCTAAAATGGGGGTACAACGTGCCCAGTGAAGGAGGCTTCCTGCGGAGCCTCTGCATTACATAAGACTATAGATGGAATCCTGAACAGCATCCTGAATCTTCAGAGGTGGAAATTTTCCATTTGAAAGGATAGGCAGACCAGCCTGGAGCAGCTAGAAGAACAGAAGATACTACATGAAAGAAAGACCAACAGGAAAAATACAAAACAGTAATGGCAGTCTGACTGACTACTACAAGAACAAGAAAGTTGCTCGCCCAGAAGACATCAAGGCAAGTGGTCGGGTCCCCTCAGAGCAAACCCCCTTCCAAGACGAAGACTCAATGGGAATACACTCTGATTGGTGGCCACGTTCATCACCAATAAGGGGAAGTGAGGGAAAAACAGCAATGAAGCTGCAAGCTAAGCCCTAAAATGCTCAATAGACTCCTGTGAACCCGGGTGGAGCCCTGGTTGGCCAGTAGTTTGGCAAGACCTGGGGACTCTTTGGCCCAGAGTCAATGACATAGCCACAGAGGACTAGAGTGGAGAGTGAAACACCCAGCTGATAAGAAGAGAGGGCATATGCACAAGAACACCCACACTTGCAGATAATACCCACTTGACCTGGCTTCAATGACTGGATAATCAGAGCTCAACTAGAAAAAGAAAGAAGAGGAAAAAAAGAGTAATCTGATACAATGTGATGAACTTGACCTACACCTATGGATGCAGTAGCTCAAAAGAGGGAACAAATCTTTACAGAGAGGAGCATTCCCACCCCCTCCATACACAGAGCAGACAGGGATGGACAACTTGGATATTGGCTATCCAAAGTAGGGGGGCTACAAAGGCAAGAAGTGACTGGCTTACAAGCTTTTAAGGGGGAACCTAGATCCAGAAGGCATGGAGGAACATCGAATCTCCACTGAGTAATATCCAATCTGTCTAGGCGGGGCTGATGAAAAGAAATGCAGATAGGTCTCTTGTGATACAAAAATGAATAATTGTCATGAGCACTGATTGTGAGGGTTGGAAATGTAAAGGTAGACGTTTTAAAGCAAGGAGGGGAGTGATTAACTTTGCAGTCTAGGAGCGGAGGTCCCTGGGACCATCAAGGGAGAAGAGCGGAGAGCAGGACCCTACCCAGAGAAGCAGTGATGCCAGAGATGGAGGCAGAGATGATGATGTGGAGAGATGGAGCAGCTGGGGTTTTTAAATCCAGAGAGGGAGAGGGGCTGTGTGCTGACGACCAGGGGGCAGGCTTGCAGGGTATCCTCTATGGTTGGTTGACCATGGCAATGAAACGATATATGATAGGATGAATGTAACGATATACGATAGGCATTGTAACCATGGCAATGATACGATATACGATAGGATGAATGTAAAACTAAAGTTCTCCCATGTAAACTATCACATAATTCACAATAAAACATTAAAAAAAAAAAGCACTAGTAGAAGAGTTTGATGGAGTAAGATTATGACTATATCCTGACACCAGCACCTCTTCTCCCACTGTTTTGTGTCTCCCAGGGGTCTGGATGGAGGTGAGGCTGGTGAACGGCTCAGGGAGGTGCTCAGGCCGCGTGGAGATCCTCATCCAGGGCACATGGGGGACTGTGTGTGATGATCTCTGGGACTTGGCCGAGGCCACTGTCGTGTGTCGCCAGCTGCAGTGTGGTCAGCCAGTGCAGGCCACCACAGGGGCTCACTTCGGGGCGGGCTCTGGGCATATCCTGCTGGACAATGTGCAGTGTGTGGGCAGCGAGAGCCACCTGGGGCAGTGTGTGCACAAGGACCTGGCTGGATTCAATTGTGGCCACCTGGAGGATGCCGGTGTCATCTGCACAGGTGAGGAACTGGCTATCGGCCCTGGTCATTTGGAGGACTACTTCTAATCTCTTTACTATCCCAGCCCCTCAACATACGTCCACAGACACACCCCAGCCCCACCGCAGCCTAGCCCAGAAGGGCGGGCTCCAGGCAGGTAACCGGTATGACCAACATCCTTCAAAAGGGATGCCCAGCCTGAGCTGCTGGAGTGTCTCAGAAGCTTGAATTTTTAAATCTGAATATTTGCCAAAAATAATCCTAATACTTACATTTCTTGAAAAAGAAAATCCAAGCACAAAACTTCAAATTCTTTCATTATATTCACTGGCTGCATTAGAGAAAACTGCTTCCTTTGATTATGGTACGGGCTTCCCTGTTTGCTACACTCCACACTGTGTAAATCTCTTGTTTATCTTCTCCACATGGCCCTCAGAATTTTTTGCATTTATGACCTCCCATTGATGGGGCAAATTTGTCAGCTGCTGTTCAAGGCCCTCCATGTTTGGGTCTGACGATCTCCCCAAGCCCATCACCGGACCACTCTCTGTTGTTCTGGTTGACTCGCCCCACAGGACTCCCCACCCTTTGCTTATTCCTGCCACTGTAATAGCTTCACTAGGAAGGACAAGTTCTTCTGGGCTGCACCTGGTCCATCCTGAGCTGCACCTCCTTCAAGGAACCTTCCTCAACACATGAAGACCATGGGAAAGCACACATTGCAGTACCTCTCCTGATACTCAGCATTTGCTTCCTGGTCTCATGTCCCTAATTGCTAAGAAATGCCAAGATTCTTGAGGGCAAGGTCTCTGCTTCCTACGTCTTATGCCTCCAGCAAAACTTTACATGTAGGAAGCCCCTAATCAACATCCACCTATCAAATTGTGATAACATGAACTGTGTCTCTTCATACCTATAGGTGCTGATTCCTCTGGTGCTCTGCCTACAGGTAAGACCACATTTTACATTTGATGTCATATCTTAGACTCGGTTTGATGTAAAACATATCATGAGCTTTAGAGTCAGATCTTGGTTTGATTCTCAGCTTCATTCATTTACTCGCCCATTCATTCAAGAGATATTGACTGAATTCACCATGTGTCAAACCCTTGCCAAGCACTAAAGATACAACAGTGATTAAAATCCCCTTGTCTCTTTTTTGCATGGGGTTTACATATTAATGGGGAAGATGTGGCCTATGGTAACCCTTAGTTGTGTCCTCAGCCAAGTTATGTCCTTTCTCTTGGTCTCAGTTTTCTCATCATTAAAATAGGAACATTATAGAAAATGGGCTGAATATGGCAGTGTCTGATGGTACCTGACACCTGGCATATATTCACCAAGTGATGGGTTCCTTCTCTGGTCACATGCTGACCTAAGACATGTGTGGGATGGAAATGGCTTTGAGCTACAGGAATCTGGTTCTGGGTTGGCCTCCCACCAGTTGAATGTCCTTGGTCCTCAGTGTCCATGTTAGAGTCTATTCTTCCTAATATTCTAAAGGTGCCCTGGTAGCATAGTGGGTTACATGTAGGGCTGCTAACCATAAGGCCAGAAGTTCAAACCCCTGAGCCGCTGCACAGAAGAAAGATGAGACTTTCTGCTCCCATAAATATTTGCAACCTCAGAAATTCTATACAGGGCCACTATGAGTCGGAACCGACTCGACGGTACCCAGCAGCTAACATTCTATGACTTTGACATTCTCCAACAAGGCAAGAATGATGACCATGTGGATGGACTGCATTATGTATATGCCACTATGAAATGCAAGAAGTTGTTGAAAAACAGAGAAATGGATCTCTTAATAGAAATTCAGGGGCCCTTCCCTGCCCTGTATTATTACGAAAAATTTCAAGTACAAAGCAATGTTTGAAGAATTTAGCTATGACCCCCTACTTAGCCTGTATGATACATTTCTCTATCCAGTCCCCCTATATTAAGCTATCAATCCATCTTATTTTTATGAAGGTTTTATTTACTTGCCAGGAAAGTCAACCATTTTAAGGTCAAGTTTCATGCATTTTGATAATTGTACGGTTGTGTTGTCTGACCTTAAAAGTTGCTCTCCTGCCATTTCAACGTTGATCCCATCCTCCCCCCATGAATCTATGGTGTGACCTTCTGTGGTTTGTTGGGATGAAGTCATAGCAGTGATATACATGGGGAGAGGACATGGGGAGAAGGTGGTCAACGATGACCTCTCAGGGAGCAGGCCAACTGGGGTCAATTGCCCATGAACTTTGCTTTCACTAACGGCCACTGGGGGCATGTGGCTTGCCAACCAACAGCAATACCATGCTCAATCCTAAATGGAGCTCACTGGGATATGAGGTCACTGGTCGTATAATGCTGAACCCTAGGAGGAGGTAGGCAGTGCTAGAACATTCTCTGAATGTTCTGATTGTTCCTTAATGACAGCCCTTCCTTCCTTTTTATTCATCATTAGACCTTGGGAATCTACTTTCCACATCAACAGTGATACCTGTGGTTAAACATCCACCTTCTTCTACACCTTCAGGTAGGGTTGTGTTTTTATGCAACTTACTATAATACTTTTGATTATATCTTCTGAGCAACTTCATCTGTTCAATAGCGAAAGATAATGAGAGATAGGTCCGTGGCTATTATCTGAGGTGACAGAGGTGAGGGCATCACATGGCTTTCATTACCCCCCAGGTTAACTCAAGTTTCTGCACATGAGCTTGAAATAGTCTCAGTTTATGAGGCCCCGGGAGGCTCTATACTGATGCACCATGACGTCTTTCACGTTCTGTGGCCAAATCAAGCCACAGGCTGTCAGCCCAAACTCAAGGAGCAGGAAGGTAGGTTCTACCTCTTTCTAGGATGAGCTGTACTATTACATTGGGGGAAACAAGGACACAAGGAAGAGAATAACTATAGCCAAGTTTGTAACAAATCTACCACGAGCAAGTGACCTTATAACAGAGTGTTGACAAGGAAGACATTTTAGGCTCCTTAGAGCAGACAGATCTGGGAATGAAAAACAGGGTCCCTGTGGCCAGGCTGAGTTCCTGGCAGGTGGGAACAGAAATCACCACCTGACACCTTGTTCTTCCTCAGGAAGCTGGGCACCCATACGGCTGATGGGAGGCCAAAATAGATGTGCTGGCCGTGTGGAGCTGTTCCACCAGGGAGTCTGGGGCACCGTGTGTGATGACTTGTGGGATCTGAAGGAAGCCAACACTGTCTGCAGGCAGCTGGACTGTGGTTGGGCCATCTCAGCCCCGGGCGAGGCCCACTTCGGGGAAGGTTCTGGGAAAATCCTCCTCGACAATGTGCACTGTAGGGGAGACGAGCAGTACCTGGAAGAATGCTCCCATGTTGGCTGGTTTTCCCACAACTGTGGTCACAGTGAAGATGCCAGTGTGAT
This sequence comes from Chrysochloris asiatica, assembly GCF_000296735.1. Lineage (NCBI taxonomy): Eukaryota > Metazoa > Chordata > Mammalia > Afrosoricida > Chrysochloridae > Chrysochloris > Chrysochloris asiatica. The sequence goes on from NW_006408623.1 coordinate 142,055, forward strand.
CTGCTCAGGTAAACTTCTGCTCCTTCCCTGGCCAAGAGAGTACTTTTCAATATCAGGGTAGAGCTAACTACAGAAAATGAACCTGTACTTTACCTGTTCACTGTGTTCTCATTTCTCACACCTACAGGTGCTGGATACTCAACCATCACACCACCAGGTAAGGAAGCCAGTGCTCATATCTGCAGTTCATCAAAGTCTTGGAGAAAGTCTTGATGGAAACTAGATGCATCCTATTCTGTGAGCCCGTGGCATCCTGAGAGAGAAGGAAGGAATCTCCTGGTTGTCCAGTGAGAGAATGGGGTGGTACCTTAGTCCAGCCTCATGTTTACCTCCAATCTGACCCCATGCATTTTCCACACAAGAAACAGATTCTACATTTCTCAGACTGCTGAACAGCACTTTGGGTGTGTCAGTTCGGTGCATTGCATCATGCAGAACAATGAACTATGGGTAGAGAGGTGATTAAGCACAACTCCTGCCTTGGCAGTCCTGGGCAAACTCAAGGTGGCCAATTCTGTTTCTAATCTTTCTTTGCCTCTGCCTTGTTCATGGCGTAGAAACAAAGGAACAGAGCTCTTAATCTTCCCACATGCTCTCAACCCAACACCCAGAATTTTCCATGCCAATCTCTGTCTCTCATCAAACCCCCAGATCCCTTGATGCCCTCAGTCAAAACTAGATTGACAAAGCCCAATAAAGCTTACTTCCCACCCCTGCCTGAGTTGTCAACTCCTGTGGGTGGAGATAAATTGGTCCAGGGAAAGTATCTCTAGTGGGTGACACAGAGCTGAGAGCCACTCTGGTACGAGAGACAATGAGGGAGGAGGACAAGGTCCACATCATCCTTCAATCTTGGCTCATCACTGCAACATGAATCAATGTCTTCTAGTATGACCTGGGTCACAGCAAGAGGCTACAGAAGCCATAATTATATGTCTTTGATTTTTGGAAACCCTCAAACTTTTCTTTAATCTCATTTACACATGTGAGAGGAGAACAATGCATCCAAGTCTAAGTTAATTCCTTCCACACATTAAAACCCGCTTCATGTGCAGGCCTTACTCCCAGAGACCCTACTTTAGAAGTTCTGGGATCGACTTTAACAATGGGCTTGTTCAAGGCTGCAGGGGGATGTTCATGAACAGATGGGGGTGCAGAGCTCAAGCCAGCTGATGTTCCAGATGTCCTTTGTGTTTAACAGGTCCCACACCGGCTGACCTGGCAGGGAAAACGCCTGCAGGTGAGACTTCTGTGTCCTCAGCTACTCTGGTCATCATCCTCTAATCCAAACCCTAAAGTGATTCTTCATAGCAACTGAGCCAAAATCATACTGCCCTGTCTGGGTTATCCCAATGAGTCAGTGCTCTGAAAGAAGGGCCTAATAAAAAAGATCAATTAATTTATGGTTTAGATTACATTTCTAGTTCATCAAAGAAGGAAGTCCAAATAGTCTAGTGATGCCAGCTTTTGGGTGTGCCGACATGGCCACCATGAGTGAAGGATAGGCATGTGATCATGAAGACAGCAATTTAGCCAGGGTCATCATTGAAGTGACGATGATCAGTCCTTTCTCCTTCTCTGACATTCTCCATCCTCCTCCTCCATCCTTTCTTTTTCATCTTCCATTGTACTCTCCTCTCTGACCTGCACTGGGATGTCAGAAGCTCCATTTTTAGCACTGCTTGTTCACAAGGACTAAAATAATGTTGGTGCCTAGAAAGTCTGCCTGGGCCTTCTAGAAAAGAGGGACAGCTAGATGGCAGGGGCCAACTGGACCACCACACACAGTCAGATCCTCTGATGGAGGAAAACCAGGTATTCCCATGGTCATGGACAGCACCTTTCCTTGGAGACTGAATGTTAGATGGGTGAGTAGACAGACAGACAAGCAGATAGAGAAACAAAGGAACAGACACTGGATGGGCCGGTGGATGCAGAACGTTTTCAGTATTTGTGGGAGGTTGGTGTGGATAACTTAGGGCAATTTCTTCCCACCATTAAGATTACAATTGAAGGTGGAGAGGACACTGCCATCTTTATAGACACAGAAGAGAGATTCCACAAAGGCTCAGTCTTTCCTGGGGGAGAGCTGAAACAACATTTTATCATCACAACTGTCCAAATGTAATGTAAATGGCAAAGTCAAGGCTATTGGATTCACCACGAGGGAGTAAATCAAGGGAAAGGTTCTGACCACCAGTAGATAACAGCTCTTTCTGAACAAGTCCAAGTCCATGGTAGAATGCTCAAGAGGAGAAAGATATTTCAAAACCCAAATTTTTAAACCCCTAATTTCTTAAAATTGCAAGACTTTTTACCTGGTTTATACCTGGTTTGCACTAGTTTATCATGGAAATTTCTAAGACACACTCATAAAGTAATGATCAATAAAACTCTTTTGGGGGGGGGGGAAATGTAAAGGAAAAGGTATGAATTACAAAATAGTAAAGGGAACAATGGAAAAAAAACACAAAAAAAACAACAACCCTGGAATTCTAAACTATCTTCTTTCTTTCTCTAGAGAAATCTCCATGTGGTGGCATTATTACAAATTCTTCTGGAGCGATCAGGAATCCCCCCCAGAATGAAATGCATGACAACATAACCTGTGTTTGGGAGATCAAGGCTAATGCTTCGGATCATATACTGCTGGCATTTCCATATCTTAAGTAAGTCTAGAGCAGGGTCGCTGTGGAATTGGAACCAACTCCATGCACACCACCAACACCAACACCAAAGCCTGTGAATCAAGTACATCGTTGCTGTGATTAGTACCATTGAGTAGTTCCAACTCACAGCAACGCTGGAATGGGTGTCCAAGGAGCTTCTGATGAGTTTGAACCACTCGCCGTATGGTTAGCAGTCCAACGCTTATCCTACAGCATCTTATACTGGGTAGTTGAAAAATCCAATCATTTACTCCTCTGGTTGATTCTCATTAGAAAAGTTCTTTTAAATAAATAATCTGCACTAATTTCTATGTATTAGAAATACATTTAATGTTTATTTTGTAATAATTGTAGGTACTCAGGACATTGAAAAACTATTACCTATAGTCCCATGTCCTCTTCACCTAAGTTCCCCCAGTGACAGCAAACATCTTATAGAACAGTATCAAAGCCAGGACGCTGACACCAATACAGTACTGTTAACTAGACTACAGGCCTCATGCCGTTCCCACCATTTTTTTTCATATGTACTTATGTGTGTGTTTATGTGGTGCTAGGCGGTATATGTTGTTGTTGCTAGATATTGCCAAGTTGGTACCGACTCATAGCGACCCTGTGTACAGCAGAATGAAACACTGCTTAGGGATACATGTTGTTGTTGTTGTTGTTGTTGTTGTTGTTAGGTGCCATTGAATCGGTGCCGATTCATAGTGACCTTATGTACAGCAGAATGAAACACTGCCTGATCCTGGGCCAACCTCACTATTGTGCAAATGCCTGAGCCCATTGATGCTGCCACTTTGCTTATCCATGTTGCTGGGGGTCTTCCTCTTTTTCTCTGACCCTCCACCTTACCAAACATGATATCCTTCTCCAGTGACTGGTCCCTTCTGACAC
>NW_006408623.1:149155-193892 GCF_000296735.1 Chrysochloris asiatica
AGACTTGTTTGTTCTTTTGGCAGTCCATAGTACATTCAGTATTCTTCTCCAACATCATAAATCAAATGCATCAGTTCTTCTACGGTCTTCCTTATTCATTGTCCAACTTTCACATGCATATAAGGCTATTGAAAATACAGTGGTTTGGGTCAGGTGCACCTTAGTCTTCAAACTGACATCTTTGCTCTTGGACACTTTAAAGAGGTCTTGTGCAGCAGATTTGCCTAATGTAACATGTAATTTGATTTCTTCACTGCTGCTTCGATGAATGTTGATGGTTGTTCTGAGCAATATGAAGTATTTGACACTTCAAGCTTTTCCCCATTTATCTGGATGTTATTTACTGGTCCAGTGATGAGGACTAATGTTTTCTTTACATTGAGATGTAACCCATATTGTGGTCTTTGATTTTCATCTACAAATATTTTAAGTCCTCTTCATTTTCATCAAGCAAAGTTTTATCATCTGCGTATTACAGGTTGTTAATGAACATATAATCCTGAAGATTATATGAAGTCCTGATACCACATTCTTCTTCATATAATCTAGCTTCTCAGATTATTTGCTCAGTGTACAGATTGAATACGTATGGTGAAAGGCTACAACTCTGGCTCATAACTTTCCTGATTGTAAACCATTCAGTGTCCCCTTGTTCTGTTCGAACAACTGTCTCTTGGTCTACGTACGGGTTCCTCATGAGCACAACTAAGTGTTCCAGCATAGCCATTCTCTACAATGTTATCCATAGCTTGTCATGATCCACCAAATCTAAAGCCTTTGCATAGTCAATAAAGCACAGGTAAGTGTCTTTCTGGTATTCTCTGCTTTCAGCCAAGACTCATCTGACATCAGCAATGACATCCCTCATTCCATGTCCTCATCTGATTCCAGCCTGAACCTCTGTCAGCTCCATGTCAGTGTACCGGTGCAGCGTTTTAAAAATTATTTTAGCAAAATTTTGCTTTTATGTGATATTATTGACATTTTCCAATGATTTCTGCATTCCGTTGGGTCACCTTTCTTTGGAATGGGCGCAAATATGAATCTCTTCAATCTCGTCAATCAGTTGGCCAGGTAGCTGTCTTCCAAATTTCTTGGCATAGATGAATGAGTGCCTCCAGAGCTGCCTTCATCTGTTGAAAGATTTTAATTTATAATCCATCAATTCCCAGAGCCTTGTTCTTTGCCAATACCTTCAGTGCACTTTCGACTTCTCCCTTCAGTACTATTGGTTCTTGATCATATGCTACCTCTTGAAATGGTTGAACACCAACCATTTCTCTTTGGTACAGTGACTCTGTGTATTCCTTCTATCTTCTTTTGATACTTTCTATATCATTCAATTTTTTTTGCCCAGAGAATCCTTCAATATTTCAAGTCAAGGCTTGAACTACTTCAAGTTCCTTCAGCTTGAAAAATACTGAGCATGTTCTTCCTTTTTGGTTTTCTAACTCTAGGTCGTTGCCCATTTCATTATAATATTTGACTCCTATTCAGCTCTTTTACCTCCTCAGTTCTTCCATTTGCTTTAGCATCTCTGTGCAGGAGAACAAGTTTCAGAGTCTCTTCTGACATTCATTTTGATCTTTTCCATCTTTCTTGTCTTCTTAGTGACCTTTTGCTTTCTTTCTGTATGGTTTTCTCAGTGTCATCCCACAACTCATTTGGTCTTTAGTTGTTAGTGTCTAATTAGTCAGATCTGTTCTTTAGATGATCACTAAATACAAGTGGGTTATGATCAAAGTCATATTTTGGCTCTCATGGACTTGTTTTAATTTTCTTCAGCTTCAGCCTGAACTTGCATATGAGAAATTGATGGTCTGTTCCACAGTCTGCCCCTGACCTTGTTTTGGCTGCCAATATGGAGCTTGTCCGCTGTCTCTTTCCACAGATGTAATCAATTTAATTTCTGTGTATTCCATCTCGTGAAGACCATGTGTATAGTCATCTTTTTTAAAAAAATATTTGCAATGAAGAAGTAAATGGTCTTGCAAAATTCTATCATGTGATCTCTAGCATCATTGCTATCACAAAGACCATATTTTCCAACTGTTGATCCTTCATCTTTCTTTCCAAACTTTACTTTCCAATCATTAGTAATTATCAGTACATGTTAATTGCATGTTTGATTAATTTCAGATTGAAGAAGTTGGTAGAATTTTTCATTTCATTATCACTAGCTTTAGTGGTTGGTGTGTAAATATAAATAAAATTTATCTTAACTGGTCTTCCTTGTAGGTATATGGATAGTATTCTATCACAGACAGTGTTATACTTCAAGAAGGATCTTGAAATGTTTTTTCTGATGATGAATGCAATGCCATTCCTCTTCAACTTGTCATTCCTGGCATTGTAAATCATGTGATTGCCAGATTCAAAATGGCCAATTCCAGTCCATTTTAGCTCACTAATGCCTTAGATATCGATGTTTGTGCATTACATTTCATTTTTTACAACTTCCAATATTCCTAGATTCATGCTTTGCACATTCCATGGATGTTTACAGCTGTTTATCCTCATTTTGAGTTGTTCCCCATCCGCAAATGAAGGTCCTGAAAGCTTATTCCATTTGCATCATCACAGTCAACTGTACTTTGAGGAGGCAGCTCTTCCCCTGTTGTATTTTGCATGCCTTCCAACTTGAGGAACTCATTTTCCAGCACTATATCTGACAATACTCTGGTGCTCTTCCTCATGTTTCAATAGTCAATATTCTGGTGCTGACAGTGTTCTACTGCTCAATAAGGTTTTCAGGGAGAAAATATTTGGAAGTAGTCCATCTCTCCTTCCTAGTCTGTCTTAGTCTAGAAACGCAGCTGAAACATGTTCACCTTGGGTGACCCTGCTGCTGTTTTAAATACTGGTGCCAAAGCTTCCAGAATCACAGCAACAGGCAAACCACCACAGTATGACACACCGACAGACGAGTGGTGGGGACAGATGCCTGAGTTCTTTAAACAGTTTCCCCAGAAGGACCTTGGGATTGTTTCCAGTCTTTTGCTATTATGATTCAACGTTTTAGGAATTTTCAGGCACAGGTGTTTGTGTAAACGTAAGTTTTCATTCCTTTGGCATAAATGTTCAAGAGTACAATTCCCACTTTGTATGGTAAGTTTGTATTTCGCTTTTTAAGAAAACACCTCACTACTTTCCAGAGTGGCTGTACCTTCTAGATACCATTCTCATCAGCAATGTAGGAGAGATCCTGTTTGTCCCATCCTGATTATTGTCTCAAGAAGCCCTGGTGTCACATGGACTAACCTTTGAACTGCTGACCACAAAGTCAGCAGTTCAAACCCACCGGCCACTCCAAGGGAAAAAGATAAGGCTGGCTGTTCTCGTAAAGGTTTACAGTCTTGGAAACACCATGGAGTTTCTACTACACCCTCTAGGTTTGCTATGAGTCTGAGTCAACTCAATAGCTGTGAGTTGGAATTTTGGATTCAATGCTGTGGATAGGTCTTTGTGTGCATGCACACACACTAACACACATGTATGTCTGTGGGAGAGTTCTGCTGCTTAAAGATGCAGATTCCAGAATTAACCCCAAACCTTATAATCAGGAAAACTTAGGTCTTAATGTTGTAAATATTCAAGGTTTGGTGCTCTCCATAAATGAATGCCTTACGGAAATTAACTTCTAGGAACCATTTAAGCTATTTATTACTCTTAAATTTTGGTTAATCAAAATGTGGCTTGGAATGGGTGGCTCATTGGATAGAGGCATGGAAATTATTTTCAAGACAACTGGGTAAAACTTCACAATGCAGGACAGCCCTGAAGAAGTCAGATTACTTTCACAGGGGAGCTGAGCCAATTTGGAAGTCCACTTCCCCCTAGGCAGATGGGGTAACCAAAACTTGTTTGGGAACCTAGAGCTTGTGATGTGCCACATGGTGAAACTGATTCTGTATGCTGTGGCCCTGCCCTTGGCCCTGGGCTGTGAGGTACCCTGTGTTCTCTAGCTGCTTGGAGGCCCTCAGCAAGGGTTTACTTAGAGCTTCAACCTCCTTTTGTCTCCTCTAGTTAAAATCCCACTCCCTTGAGGCAATGACTCTGAGAAGGAAAACTATAGTTTGAATGACCGCAGTGGATTAACCTGTCCTCAGCCTCTATAAACCCATTGCCATAGAATCGATTCTGAATCATAGCAACCTTATGTTGTTGCTAAGTACTGTAGAGTCGCTTCTGACTCCTAGCAACCCTCTATAGGATTCCCAAGGAGTAGATGGTGGGTTTGAATCCATGGCCTTACAGTTAGCAGTCCAGTTCTTATCCTCCAGCATCACACCAGGATTTCTCTAGTAAAGAGGTGCCTCTGAGCTCTGCTGATGTTCCCACAGCCTCGATTGCACCAATGAATATTTTGAAATCCTGGATGGCCCTCCATCCTCCACAAAGTCCCTGGGGAAGACCTGCACTGGCTCCTACCTCACCTATTCATCCTCCTCCAGCTCACTGACCCTCCTGTACTTCCGAAGCTTCAATAACATCGGCAAAAACTTCCAAGCTTATTATTACTCTGCAACTAAAGGTAAGTATGGTGACTAAGAGCAACAGCCTCCAGCCTGGGTTTCAACTATGGTTCCATCACTTGTGCTGTGGCCTTGGACAAACAACTAGACCTCTCCATGCCTCAACAGTCTTCCCTGTATAGTGGGAATAATAATGGAATTGTATTTCCTCAACTTGTTGCAAGAGTTTTATGAAATGACTCCCATAGAGTGCTTGGCATAGTAGTGAGGCATCGTAAGTGTGAGAAACATTGTCAATACCCCAAATGCTGCCTCGGTTCCTCTTGGTTATGAGATCACTGATGAGTTATCACAAGTGCTTACTGACACTCAAGAAATCCAATCTGTACTCATTTTAGTGAGAGTGAAATTTTCTTTATTTGATTTTGCAAAATCGGGTGCCCAACCCAGTAGGCACGGGCAGACGCACAGCATGGCTAGCCCACAAACAGTTTTATTTCCGTTTTCCTTCCCCAGTTAGCAAGCATGCAGTTCACAATCTAATCCGGATGGCGCCCATGGCCTTAATGACTATATTCTAGGAAAGTTCCTAGTCCTAGAACAGAGTTTTTCCACCCTGCCCCAAGTCATCCTACTCACATACCCCTGGGTGTGAATCAACAGCCTATATCTGGTCTGGCACTCTTGTGTGCCCTTTATTCTTGAAGATGGACTATCTCAAGAATATCTCACAATAAATACATAATAATTGGAGCTGTAAGACGAGCTTTTTAGTTTCAGGTAAGCATCTCATCACCGTTGGCCCATTAGGAAGTACGTCCTGATGATTTTCTGAATATACTACTGTTGTTGCTTATCAGCATTGAGTTGATTCTGACTCGTGAGAACATAACGTGTCCAGAGTCGAGATGTTCCATAAGGTTTTCTTGACAGTTATCTTACCGAAAACAGATCACCAGCCCTTTTCTTCCATGATACTAACAGGTGAGTTCAACCCACCTGTGGTCCCAGCCTAAGAAAGTCTCATGCAAACCTAGGGGAAGATCCAAGACAAATACTTGCGATACAATCGAGACATTTAGAATATGATAAACCGACATAAATAAACCCATAGAACAAATGTAATACATTAGAAAACAGCAAACTAACACACGCATGCAGCTCAGCAGAAGCAGTTGGAAAAACAAGACTACAACATGGTTTACAATTATTAAGGGAACCGTCAGAGGAAACAGCCATGGATTTGGCTATAAATACTATAAAGACTGTCAGTTTCCTGAATGGTTCAGATGGTTTGAATCCACTAACCAGTAGGTTGGCTGTTTGAATCCACTCAGCAGTGCCACTGAATAAAAGGCTGGTGATCTACTCCCATATAAAACGACAGCCTTTGAGACCTTACAGAATGCAGTTCTACTCTGAAACACATGGATTGTGGTGAGTTGGCGTCAACTTGATGCCATTAGGTAGGCTGTCCATCCTAGAGCTATAGGAAGGGCACCGTTGGGAGCAAGTTACAGGAGCAGATGCAGAGATGGGGTGTATTCGTGTACGATGGGAAAGCAGATGGAACCTAAGCCCAGGATTTCTGTTGCTGTGCAGTGTGCTCATGGGTACGTAAGACACCCCCTCCTCATTTGTCAGCTATCTCATTACCTAACCTTTCATATTTACAATAGTAAGAAAATCTATCACTTTAATGATGTACATCTGGCAGTAACAAACTCCAAGGTGCAATGCTGGAGTGGTGGTTAAGGTTACGGCGTCAACTTGCCGTGGAGTCAGTTCCAACTCATAGCGACCCTGTACAGGGTTTCAGAGGCTGCAAATCTTTACGGGAGCAGAAAACCTCATCTTTCTCCTGTGGAACAGCTGGTAGTTTCAAACTGCTGACTTTGAGGTTAGCAGCCTGACTCATAACCACTATGCTACCACAGCTCCTTATGTAATGCTATTGTTGTTGTTAAGTGTCGTTGAGTCGATTCCGACCCATAGTGACCCTATATAGGGTTTCCAAGGAGCAGCTGGTGAGCTTGAACTACGGACCTTGCAGCTCAAATGACTTTGCAGTCTGATGCATTAGCCCACAGCACCACACCAGGACTCCTGTGGTGGTGGTGGTTCTGTCCCCATTTGTAGTGAAGTCTGTTCCTACTCATAGCAACCCTGCACAGGGTTTTCAAGGCTGTCAATCTTTACGGGAGCAGAAAGCCTCATCTTTCCCTTTATTTTGTGATCTGAGGTGGCCATCCTCTATTTTCTCATAATGCCAATTTTCTGATAATGCCCTGTCCATACCTGACAAGAAGACGCAATCGTAACAACAGTGATTAAAATAACAAGTAACATTCATTGACTGTCTATTGTATGCAAGCAGGGTTTTAAACACGTAACAAGCAGTCAGTCCTTTAGCCCAAGCACAAAGCCTTGGTTCTTCCCCTTTTGCAGACAAAGACATTTAAAAGGCTTAGCAGTTGTCCTGAGGTCACCCAGCAATGGACTCTGCACCATTTATCATTAAACAGAAAGAGCAGAACTCTGGGAAGTCTAAGTGACTAGTTAGGGACTCCACTTTGTCCAAGATGCTACTGAAAAATGGTCACTTGTACTTCTGACAAGTGCCAGGGTGACTCTTACTGGGGGAACATGCTATAAAAGGTAGGGGAGGTGCTTTATGTAATGAAGTGGATGATGGGCAAGCATCGTGACTGACCGTGATCTCCTTGTGTTTGCAGAGGCGGCTTCAAAGATCCCACATCTAATCAGTGAGTTTCATCTAACATTGTTTAATTGGAATCACTGTTTCAGGCTTCCACCCTACTCTGTCCGCACCCCTCTGTTCTTATTGCTCTGTGTTTTATCTCTTTAATATGAAAGGGCTTCAAAAAGTTCATGGAAAATGAAATTTAAAAATAATGGTGTTTTTCAAATCTGTTCCACAAGACCTCTTTAAACTGTTTAAGGGCAAAGATTAAGAACTAGGGTGCACCTGACCCAAGCCATGGTGTTTTCAATAATGTAATATGCATGGGAAAGTTGGACAGTGAATAAGGAAGACAGTAGTGTTGCCAAACCGAAATGAAGGCTTGCCACCTGTCACTGTAGCCAATCACAGAGCAGGGAAGATATCCAATCCAAGCTTTAGTAACAGAAAGCCAGCAGTCTGGAGGACAGTGAAAATAACTTCTCAAGACCGTCCTGCCCATTATGAAGAGTGGGCACAATGTATAGGGTAAGTTACATTTGGATGTATACTTTATTTTAACACCAAGACAGCATTTTTTGGAAAAAGAAACAATAAAGCAATAAATTTCTTCAAACACTCTTTTCCCTTTTTAGGGAAAAGGAAACAATCAGGTAATAATCCTTCTCAAACATTCCACCTTTTAGGATCCAAGCTGTTTAGTTCCTGAGATAACTATCTTGGTGGGCTTAAGCACATACGGATCTCCTTTTAGGACCATGAGGTCATCTCAGCTCATTTTTGAACTAACTTCCCCATTTGCAGGGTCTTCATTTATCAAGACCTAATGACTAAACCGACTCCATTTTGTTTAGGTTGGTAGAGCCATGCTATCAATAGAAGAATTGATGCATTTGAGTTATGGTGTTGGAGGAGAATATTAAAAAGTACCATGGACTGACAAAAGAATAAACCAATTTGTGTTGTAAGAAGTACAACTTCCAAGAGTGCTCCTTGAAAGCCAGCCTGGCCAGACTTTGTCTCTCATACTTCAGATCTAAGATCAGGAAGGACCAGTCCCCAGAGAAGGAGATCATGTTTGGTAAAGTGGAGGGTTGAAGAAAAAGAAGACCCCCAATGTGATGGAATGGTACTGTCACAGCAGTCATGGGCTCAAACACAGCCACGATTGTGAGGTTGGCACAGCACTAGATAGTGTTTCATTCTGTTGTGTGTAGGATTGCTAAGAGTTGGTACCCATTTGATGGCACCTAACAACAACGGAGTCCTGGTGTGGTGCTGTGGGTTAGTGTGCTGGACTGCAAAGTCAATTTGAACTGCAAGGTCAGCAGTTCAAGCTCACCAGTCGCTCATTGGAAACCCTATACAGGGTCGCTATGGATCGGAACTGACTCTATGGCAGTTAACAACAATAGAGATCTGATAGAAGGCTATACTCGTTGTATTATTTTTTTAATGAATTATCAGCACAATTCACTTGCTTTTGCCTCCAAGATACCATTAAAGAGATATCCATTTCACTTATTTAATAAAGAGAAAATGTACCAAAAAATTAAATAATGGCATTTTTCCATGAACTTTTTGAAGGCCACTTGCATATTCCTAGTTTCCTATATAAATCTAGCAGAGCTGAGAGAGTCAGTCTATATGTCTTTACACACAGACTCATAATGCCCATTCAAATGACTTTGCAGTCTGGCGCATTAACCCACAGCACTACACCAGGACTCACTGCACATAGATAACTGCTGTTTGATGCCTAAGTCTTAGCAACGACAATGAGACTCATCTCATCAGACTACTCCACATTTAGGAAAATGATGACGCAGAAGTTCACAGGACAAAGAGGTGTTTGGTTTTACCAGGATGATAATTGGAAACGTTCGCATTTCTAACACGAAAGAGTACAATTTAAATGCCACTACATTTCCAGCAAGAGTCCTGGCTTGTGCTGTAGGATAAGCACTAGACTGCAAATTGTAAGGTTAGCAGTTCAAACCTACCAGCCGCTCCTTGGAAACCCTATACAGGGTTGTTATGAGTCAGAATCGACTTGACAGCAGTTAACAACAACAGCAACGTATTTCCAGGGACTGATTAGAAGAAATGACATTTCTGTTAGAGCCCATATACCAGAGAAACAGTAAAACCCACAAGGAAAGAGTTTGGTTGTAACTCTTTGGATTATTATAAAGATTGCAGGAAGGATGACTCAGTTATAATCTTGACACTTATTGGAGGTGACCTAAGAATGCTGCCACCTTGATATGCCCAATGTTTAAAAAATTTAATGGTTTTTATTTAAGGGTTTCTTCTTATATCCACAGCTATTCCAACAGCAATGCCTAAGACAATAACACCAAGACCAGGTAAGCCCTGGGAACACACCCATTCATTCCCCAAGCAAGACCAGGTAAGCCCTGGGAACACACCCGTTCATTCCCCAGGCAAGACCAGGTAAGCCCTGGGAACACACCCGTTCATTCCCCAGGCAAGACCAGGTAAGCCCTGGGAACACACCCGTTCATTCCCCAAGCAAACTTTCCATTTCTACCTGTTTCATTAGCAGAAAATGGACCAATTGCAGTTGATTCTCCAAAACTTCTAGGGCCTCTCAAAACCACTGGGATCTTTTGGTTTTGACATCCCAGGATGAACAAAGTTCATTTTTCTGTGTCTTTCATAGTCTTCAAAGTGTGAGCGGCCTATCCGTGCCTCTAGTGGGATTCTTTGCTTCTTTATATGGTGGAAGTGATCAAAGTTAGCTTCACATTGTGCATCCCTAAAGACTTTTCCAAAGTGAGATAGATGAGCAGAGAAAAATCAGAGAACTTTGGGGTTAGGAGACTTGAGTGTCAATCTGTTACTTTGAGGGGAACTTCTTTGCTTCTTCAATCTTCAGTGCCTTGCAGATAATACGGTCACACTAATACTTTCCTGGACTTCTGGTGTGGCGCTGTGGGTTAATGTGCTGGACTGCCAAGTCAGTTTGAATCGCAAGGTCAGCAGTTCAAGTTTACCAGCCGCTCCTCAGAAACGTTATACAGGGTCACTGTGGGTCAGAAACGACTCGACACTTAACAACATTACTCTCCTGATTACCTTCCTGAGTTCTTATAAGGGTGAAGATACGCAAACACACACACCTGTTTTGTTGTTAAGTGCCATCAAGTCAGTTCTGACTCATAGCAACCCTGTATAGGGTTTCTGAGGAGCAGCTGGTGAATTTGAACCACCAACCTCGTAGTTCAAACTGACCTTGCGGTCGAGTGCTTTATCCCACAGCACCACACCAGGACTCCTGCTTTATAAAGTTACAAATCACTACACAAATTATTTATCATGTTTTTTCTGCATTTAGCTGAAATAAATTGGCACATGCCTCTGGCAAAATCTACACCTAGTTAAAGAAATTTTTCAGACTAAATGCTGTTTGGCAATCTGCATGGCATATCATCTTCTTCCTCAGAGCTTGACTAATTGACTCCTCCATCCCTAATAGTAGAGTCTAGGGGTGGGGAGAGGGGGACCCGCTCATGGAAAGCAGGCAGTATCCTGAGGGGACAACAATTACTGGGTTTCTGTCTCTAGGCGCCTGGCCACAGCTGCGTCTGGTGGGTGGCTCAGGTCGATGCTCCGGCCGTGTGGAGGTCTTCCACCAGGGAACCTGGGGCACTGTGTGTGATGACCTGTGGGACCTCAATGAAGCGGAGGTCGTGTGCCGTCAGCTGGAATGTGGCCGGGCCATGTCTGCCCTTGGGAAGGCCCACTTTGGTCCAGGCTCTGGGGACATCCTCCTAGACAACCTTCAGTGTGCAGGTGTGGAACGGTTCCTGGGCCAGTGCGCTCACTCGGGCTGGTCAGAGCACAACTGTGGTCACCACGAGGATGCCAGTGTCATCTGCTCAGGTAAGCTCCCTGTCCCGTCTTCTGAGTATACAGAATCAGTCCGTGACCCTCAAGCCTACAGCATTCCATTTCCGCTGTAACTGTTCTAACTTGGAGTCCTGGTGTGTCAACGTAAGGTAAGCAAAAGGTCGGCGGTTCAAACACTCCAGTTGCTCCTTCGAAATGCTATCTATCCAGGGTCCCTAGGAGTCAGAACTGACTCCACAGCATTTAACAACAAGACACTTATCGTGGAAGGAGTTCTGGTAGCATAGTGGGCTAGGAGTTGGGTTGCTAAGAGTTTGGATCTACCAGCCGCTCTGTGGGAGAAAGATGAGGCTTTCTGCTCCCATGAAGATTCAGAGTCCTTGCATTGCACCACAGGATAAGCACTCGACCTCGAAAGGTCGGCAGTTCAAACTCACCAGCAGTTCCTCAGAAACGCTATACAGGGTCACTATGAGTCGGAACCAACTGTGAGTCAAAACGGACTCCACAGCACTTAACAATAAAAACAACATTCTAACTTAAGTAGTCAAGTGTTTAACTGATAGCCTCAGAATAAAATCTAATTTGGTAGTCAGAATTACCAAAGGAATAGGTGTTTGATTGAATAGTTGTTGTTGTTAAGTGCCATCAAGTCGGTTCTGACTCACAGTGACCCTGTATAGGTTTCTCAAGGAGCGGCTGGTGAGCTTGAACTGCAGACCTTTCGCTTCAAACTGACCTTGCAGTCCAGCGCACTAACCCGCAGTGCCACCACCACCACCATCACCACACAGCACCTGAGAAAGAGTTGTTGTTGTTATTAGGTCAGGTTGATTTTGACTCATAGTGACCCCATGTACAACAAAACAAAACACTGCCCAGTACTGCCCATCCTCACTATTGTCACTGTGTCAGAGCCCACTATTGCTCCACGCTGTCAATCCATCTTGTTGAGAGTCTTCCTCTTTCTCACCAAGCATGATGGACTAGTCCCTCCTGATACTGTCCAAAATATGTAAGACCAAGTCACATCATCTTCACTTCTAAATTCTGACTGTATTTCTTCCAACACAGATTTGTCTGTTCTTCTGGTGGTCCATGATGGGCTCACTATTCTTTGTCAACATCATCATCCAAAGACATCAGCTCTTCTTTCATCTTTCTTATCCATTGTCCAGCTTTTGCCCATATATGAGGTGATTGAAAATACCACAACTTGGGCCAGGTACACCCTAGTCCTCAAGTGACCTCTTAGCTTTTGCACACTTATAAAAGTCTTTGCAGTCCAATGCGATGCAGCCTTTGATTTTTTTTTTTTACTGCTGTTTCCATGGGTGTTGCTATGTGGATCCAAGTAAAACGAAATTCTTAACAACTTCAATCTTTTCCTGATTATCATGCTGTTACTTATTGATCCAGTTGTGAGGATTTCTCTTTTCTTTATATTGAGGTGTAACCCATACTGAAGGCTGTAGTCTTTGGTTTTTATTTGTAAGTGCTGCAAGTTCTCTTTGCTTTCAACAAACAAGATTATGTCATCCACATATCACTGCTTGGCAACACTTCTTCCTCCAATCCTGACACCGTGTTCTTCTTCATATATTCCAGCTATATGAGAAAGAATTGTTGCTGTTGTTGTTGTTGTTAAGTGCCATCAAGTTGGTTCTGACTCATAGTGACCCTGTACAGGGCTTCTGAGGAGTGAGTGACTGGTGGGCTTTAACTGCTGACCTTGCAGTTAGCAGCCCAGTGCTTACCTTACAGTGCCACATCAGGACTCCATTAGAAAGAGTGGCAGCTATGTGCGGTCAAGTCAGTTCTGATCATAACGATCCTGTATAGGGTTTCCAAGGAGGGGCTGGTGGGTTTAAATGTTTGACTTTGCAGTTCAAACTGAACTTGTGGTCCAGCACTTTATCTTTAGTGTCACCACAGAACTGAATGATTGTTGTTGTTGTTGTTGTTGTTGTTAAGTGCCGTCAAGTCTGTTCCAACCCATAGCAACTCTGTATAGGGTTTCCAAGGAGCAGCTGGTGAGCTTGAACCACCAACCTTGCAGTTCAAACGGCTTTGTAGTCTGACGCATTAACCCACAGCGCCACACCAGGACTCCTAAATGTACTATGTTGTTGTTGTTGTTGTTGTTAGGTTCCATCCAGTCGGTTGCAACCCATAGTGACCCTGCATAGGGTTTCCAAGGAGCAACTGGTGAGCTTGAACCACCGACCTTGCAGTTCAAATGGCTTTGTAGTCTGGCGCATTAACCCACAGCGCCATAGAGGCTGCATATTAAGTAGTTTTTAGTCCATTTCCTCTCAGTCACAATCCACCAAGCAAATCGGTAAGTAGATTAGCCTGACTAGTTGTAATTGTCATGTGACAATTTAAAAAATATTTTGGATTTGTTGTTGCTGTTAGTACCATCGAGTCAGTTCTGACTCATCATGACCTATATAAGGTTTCCACACAGCAGCTGGTGGGTTTGAACAGCTGGCCTTGTGGTTCGAAGTCTAGTGCTGACCCCTCAGCATCGCACCAGGTGTCCATTTTGGATTTACTTGTGTATAAACAATTAGCTTGGAGTGAGTTAGTTATTCTGGTGATAACCTTCCCTACAATAAGAAGTCTCTTGATAAACTAACAGCTGCAATATAGCACGGTGTGACCTTAACTCAAAGAGGCACTTACGGCACAGAGAAGCTATGGGGAGAAGAAGAAGCTCAAATGTATATCAGCACCTGCCATTGGTGACATTTCATCTGAGGCACATATTTAAAATCATTGTTTTGCTTGTTGGCATATTCATGCTTCTCATGGTTTTATGGCACACCTAACCCAGCTACAAGGAGTTCTGGTAGTGTAGTGGTTATGAATCAGACTGAGAACCACAAGGTCAGCAGTTTGAAACTACCAGCTGTACCGTGGGAGAAAGATGAGGCTTTCTGCTCCCTTAAAGATTTACAGCCTCCAAAACCCTGTTCAGGGTCACTATGGGTCAGAACTGACTCGATGGCACTTAACAACAACAACAACACAGCTACAGCCTAACAGGTCATGGGTTATTCCCCTATTCAGATGTTCTGAAGGACGGCTGTCTAGATCTAAGGTTCCCCAAGTGAAACTCATCAGCTCCAAAACTCATGGTCGTCATTGTTGTGTTTTAAGTGCCATCGAGTGGGTTCCAACTCATAACAAGCCTGTATAGGGTTTCTGAGAAACGGCTGTTGAGGTTGAACTTCTGATCTTGTGGTTCAAACTGACCTTGAGGTTCAGTGCATTACCCTACAGGGCCACAGCAGAACTCCATGGTTCATGTCAAACCATCCCAAGTGCACATCCATCTGACCAATGTCTCATGGTCACTAGCAAACCAGTGACCAATAATAGCTAAATCTTCTGTCTGCATGAATCTGGTTCTCCCTGTACTATGTTATTTAAAGGGACCAATGTTTCCCATAATAAACACTTATCAGAATGTCATCAAAACCAGTGTCTTTAGTTATTAAAGATAGGATTCCTCAAAAATACTGACCTATTTATCCTCTACATCAACAGATGCTGAAGAATCACTTGTTAACAATCCAGGTAAGTGGCACCTTTGCTAATAGGAGACAGGACAAGTTAAACACAGCAGGTCCCAGTATTGCCTGGAGCTATTTATTCTCCCAGCTCCAAATTTACTCCTTCTCTGACCTGCAGAGATTTTCATCACATTGAGATGCCATTAGAAAGTCTTCTTTGGAATTTTTTTTTGTCGTGTGATGATGGCTTTGCGGATTTTTGTTTTGTAATGTTCATACTTTTTAGAATTACCTGCAGGAGTTTAGTGGCATTTCAGGGCCTTTTTGTGTATGCTAACTTCTCTGGCCCAACTCTCCCCTGACTTTTATTTTTAGACGGCCTTTCCAGACTCTTCCTCTTTATTGTCCTCGTTCAAGCGCCCTAATACTCTCCATCACTGCGCATACTGCACTGTGGATGAGTCCCTTGTACTATTGTCCAGATTTGACTAATAGACTGTAGGCTCTGTGAAGGCTGGAGGTTCCAGTACACCCCACGAGGCCTTAGAATAAAACCTAGTGATCTCCTCTACAAACTTAGCCATTGAGATCCCTACGGACCACAGTTCTACTCCGACATATATAGGGTCTTTATGAATCAAAATCAACTCAACAGGAACTGGTTAAGACTTCCCGAAGGCAGGAACCATATCTCTTCCATTCATAACTATAATGCTATGCCTAACATGAAAGACTGTATGTATTAAATTAGCTGAAGACAACACATCTTGCAGCTCACAAATACACGAGAAATGTTAAGAGCAGGCTCCAAGGTCCCAGACCAGTGCCTGTCCAATCCCTGGCCTTCCCCATAGTCCTGTTCCCCTCTGAGGTGCTGGTAGAACCCAGGCAACATCTTTCAGGGACTCACACATTACATCTTTGTCCACAGGGGACTGGCCCAAGCTGCGGCTGGTGGGAGGCTCAGGTCGGTGCTCGGGTCGTGTGGAGGTCCTCCACCAAGGGACCTGGGGCACTGTGTGTGATGACCTGTGGGACAATCGTGAAGCTGAGGTCGTGTGCCGCCAGCTTGGGTGTGGGCAAGCCATCTCTGCACTTGGTGAGGCCCACTTCGGCCCAGGCTCTGGAGACATCTTCCTGGACAACATCCAGTGCTCAGGGGTGGAGCGTTTCCTGGGCCAGTGTGCTCACTCAGGTTGGGCAGAGCACAACTGTGGTCACCACGAGGACGCCAGTGTCATCTGCTCAGGTAACCTCCCCTGTCAGCCCACTAGCTTATAATGTCGATGAGTCCTGGATGGAATTCCATCACCATCCATTTGCCCTTTGTTGCATGACACCCCTCGAGCTTCTACTCTGAGCAAGGCCCTGGGCTCAGGCACTTCCCTGCCAGGCAGTTCCCAGGGTTCAGCAGGGAAGGTCTTGAATTTTAGCAAACACAACACTGTCTGGAGCACTCCAGTACAGATTCCAGGGCCCCATCTCCAGAGTCTGGAATTGACTAGGTTTTAAAAGGGGTTTAAGAAGCTACACTTTAATAAATAGTCCAGGTAATTCTACAAAAGGTACCAAAGGGTAACTCAGGCCTGGGTACTATGGGGCAGAGTAGACCCAGAAACTGTGCCTCATCCCCCAAGGGATGTCTGGAAGAGAGTTGGAGCTACCCAGTGTGGGGTCTCAGTGCTCAGAGCCCCATGCCCAGAAAGGCCATGATCTTCATGCTCTTCATTCACACCCTTGTAACCCCAACTTCCTACACTTTGGAATCACTAAGGAGGGTGACCTATTGCCTTTCTTTCTGCATTCAGATGCTGAAGACCTACCTCTTTCCACACCTTCAGGTATGTCTACTTTTTTTCTGGTCCAGGCAACTTTCTAATGATGATGATGTGATGATGAATGATGATGATGATGGTGATGTGGTGATGTGATGATGATGGTGATGTGGTGATGGTTGATGATGTGGTGATGATGATGGTGGTGGTGATGTTGATGTGGTGATGGTAATGATGATGGTGATGTGATGATGATGATGGTGATGTGATGATGATGATGGTGATGATGTTGGTGATGATGATAGCAAGCACTTACCAATGCTAAGAAGCAGACACTGCTCTAAGCCCTTCACGAGTATCTCTCATTTTATCCTTCCAATAACCCTTGAGACAGATACTTGGTTATTCCCATTTTACAGACAGGTAAATGGAGACTTACTGTATGCACTCTTATTGTAGGCCTTACTGTAGGCGATCTTGGTCACCACATTACACTGTCTTCCAATCTCACTGACCACACAGTGCATTCACTGGCCCCAGATACACAAAGACCATGTGACAGTAGAGCAAAGATGGGAAGACATTTGGTTCAAATGATTGCTCATCCTCAGATAATCCTGCAAAAAATATATTTCATTATGTATCTTATAGATGAAAAATTTGAGACTCAGAAAGGTTATGTGACTTTTCCCAAATCTGTGTGGCTCCACAACACATGCTGCTTAGAAGCTTCTAATTTTGTCTGATTTCAAAGAGCTAATCATTAAATGATCAAATAATACTTACCTGTAATCAAAACCAAGAGCAAAACACCACTGCCTTTGAGTTTATTCCAACTCATATCAGCCTTACGGAACAGAGCAGAACTGTTCCCTAGGGTTCCCATGGCTGTCAATCTTTACAGAAGCAGACTGCCACATCTTGTCTGTGGGTGGGTGCAAACCACCAACCTTCGGGTTCACAGCCCAATACTTTACCCACTGTGCCACCAGGGCACCGTAATAAAAACCTGAAGGCTAGAAAGGCCCAACCAGCACATGTAATATAAATTCTAAAATGATGCTGGAGTGAATGAAAAGGCCTTTTTTTTCATTGCAATGGAGATTTCCAAGGGCCTGCATAGTGAATTTGCATAAGTTAATTTATTTGATCCTCACAATGGAAGTTTAGGGAGGCAAGCATTCTGCTGTAGGTAATATCAATTAAAACAAGCAGAAATAGAGTTTACAAACCCCGTCTTGGGCCCTTTGGATACCCCTGACTGTTCCTACACAGCCTCCAATAGCACAAACAAATCACCCATTGACTGAAGCATCTCTCTTGCTGTTTGCATGGGGAAGGACTTAATGTGACTGAATGTTTGAGAGGAAAAGCGCATGCTATGTGCTGGAGTCTTGAATGAGAGGAGAGAGCTGTGTAAAGTTGGGTCAAGGCAGGGAGTTACTCAACTGAAGTTTTCTCATTCTTATGTAACTCAACTCAACTAAATATTACATGAAGAATGGGGAAATAAGGGAGCCAATGTTGAGTAAAAGGACCTATGCTGGTTATCCATTGCTCCTCCAAAACTTAGTGGTTTAAAACAGCAACCATTTAACTATAGGTCAAGGTTTTGTAGGTCAGGGATTCGGGCAAGACTCCCCTGGGAGAGTCTTCTGCTCCACACGGCACTGAAGAGCCACTTGGTGGCATTTACTTGGTTACTGGTCTGTTCAGGAAAGTCCAAGATGGTTTCACTTGTGTGCCTGGTGCCTTGGTGGTGGCAGTTGGATGGCTTAATTCAGGAGGGACTCTCTCACCTTCCAAAAGGTCTTGGGCTTCTTCCAACAGAGTTGTTAGTCTTCTTACAAGATGAGTTAAGGGCTCCATGAGTGAACCTGTGTTCCCAGAGACAGGAAGTGGAAAATAGCAGTTTCTTGAACACAGTGTCACTTCTGCCATGCCCTCTTGGTCAAAGCAGTCAGTGAGACCACTCAGATTCAAAGCCTGGTGACAGGAGTCAAGTCAAAGAATGTGTGACCTTCTTTCCTCTGTCACCAAATGGGAGCAAGCATTCACTCTGCAGCATCAGACCTTTCTGTTTGCACTCAGGACTGCCACATGGCTCTAGAAAACCCTTGGTATTTCACTAACTTGTAGGTGAAGTACTTCCTTTGGATGTCATCATCAGCTTCCTTTTTCTCCTATAGGTCTTTCGACAGCACCTCAGGATGACATTACAGGTAGACACTTGCTTCATATTAAAATGGTAACTCCATTCTAAGAAACCCATCATGGCAGGCGCTAGGCCATGTGCCCAGGATGGAGCATGGGGAAAGACTGGTTTCATGTGGGTGAGGAACCACTTTTTCCAAAGTGGCCAGGGCAGTCAGGGCCCTGGCCAAAGAAACCTCTCAGTGGAGAAACCCCTCAGTCTACATCACAGCTTTGCTGAGGGGTGTGGCATTGATGTTTCTGTCACACTGCAAAGACTGACTTTTGCGAAACCGAAAATGTGGATCAGATTGGCCAGCATCAGAAAGAGGGCAGGACTTGAAGAAAGTGTGACTCACTTAGTCTGGCCCAGGGTTCAGCCTGCTTGTTTGGGCACCAGTCCACCATCCCCTGCTACAGGGAGAACCTTTGGGAAGTCGTCTTCCTAGGGATTCCATGTGATGTGGATACAGTTATGGTGGCCTGGAAATGCAATCCACAATAGATTTATAGACGACTGGATGGTCTCCACTCTCACCCTTCTCCCTCTTCTCCATTTCCCACCCCCCCTTTCTTTCTCCCATCTCCCTATCTCCCCAATAACCACTAATGTTTTAGCAAGAAAGACTTGGAATCTAGGGGGTGGGTGGGCTCTGTGAGCATGATGAACTGGCTGGGGTGGCCACAGAAAGGAGACAAATTAAGAAGCTTCGTAATTTAGGGACCAGGTCAATTAAGCATACTGTGCTTTCAAATTCCCTCTAAAATAATTTGATGGTGCTAAATCGTCTGCCTTGTGTGGGGGGGGGGGAGGGAAGGGCATGCTATTGCCTGTGTTTACATGTAAATGATTCTCTGTGCTAATATGACAACTAATGTGAGAGAGTTAGGTCTCACCGTTATCTTGTTTGATGCTTGTGAATCCAAAACCTACCAATTCCTGTCTCAAAGCAGATACTGAGAGAAAGGGAACACAGTCTACCCACAAAGATGATGTGTGAAAGTCACTGATTCCTTCCTGGCCTGATGAAAAGGAAGCTTTATAACCCCCCATCCCCATTGTTTCCAATTTCATCAGATTCCAAAATTGTTTGGGAGGCTCTTGCTCCCCAAAATGCCTCAAACTTTCTCCTGACAGCAGTATATGTCTCCACTATTTGTCTCCCTTCCTCGTCTAACATTCTATAGATAAACACTGCTCTCTCCTAGCAAGCAAGAATGCTCCCACTGTAGAATGGAGAGCAGACAGTGAACAGAAACACAGATGCACCATTTTCCTTACAAGAATTCAACTGAATAGAGTCTCCTTCTCAAAGAGGAGGGTAGGCTCTAGGTCAATTCAGACAGCATGTGCACCCACCCAAGCAAACGGCTGCCTGAACCCACCAGGCCACTGGCTGTGGGCTTGTCATTATTGGGAGTGCACAGGTGATAAAAGTGAACACATCCTGACCCCTTTTTCCTGTGGTTTCAGGAGGAAGTAACTATTGTGGCGGGGTCATTTCCAGTCTCTCGGGCTCATTTTCTAGTCCGAATTATCCAGAAAGCTACCCAACAGACATCCAGTGTGTTTGGGAGATCCACGTGGATCAAAACTTTCGGATAGAACTCATGATTCCAAGTTTGAAGTAAGAAAATGATTTTTTTCAGAGTCTATCTGAATAAGGATATTGATTTGTGATGTGCTAATAAAGATATTTCTTTTAGTGGGGAACATCTATAGACAAGATGAGAAGAACATAAAATTCTATAGACTTTCTGAGTTGAAGTCTGAGTAAATTTTATAGTGCTATGCAATGAATCCTGGAGTCCTGGTTTGGCGCTGTGGGTTAATGCGCTGGACTGCAAAGTTGGTTTGAACCACACCAACAACATGCAATGACTCCAGATGTGGTGCTGCAGTATAAAGCACTGGACTACAGGGTCGGTTTGAACCACAAGGTCAGCAGTTTAAACTCACCAGCTACTCCTCAGAAACTCTATACAGGGTGGCTATGATTCAGAACCAACTCAATGGCATTTAACAACAGCCCTGAGTGACAGATGTCTTTGCCTTCCACTATTCAGGAGACTAAGAAGCGGCAGCTGAGAGGGGTTAACTAACTTGCCTACAGCTACATGGTCTGTATGATGCAAAGCCCCAGCTCTGTAAAGGAAGCCTGTCCTGTGTCAACTCCTTTCCTTTCTGTAGATGCCACACGTCCTGTTACAAACAGCAATGCTGTGGCATGCTATGCTAACTCAGATTATGGCATGCACTCAACTGTTACTCAGGTCTGACTATACCAAGAATATAGAGTCAGACATGTCCTCAAGCCAAGGAAGGTCCTAGAAACCTGTTCTGTCTGTTAATATTAAAACCCTAAGCCACATGGAGTCCTGGTGTGGTGCTGTGGGTTAATGTACTGGACTGCAAAGTCAGTTTGAACCACAAGGTCAGCAGTTCAAAATCACCAGCCAGTCCTCAGAAACCCTACATAGGGTCACTCTGGGTTGGAACTGACTCTACAGCACTTAGCAACAACAATAACAAGCTAACCTAATGATTGTTGGTTTGAACCCATCCAGAAGGATCATGGAAGAAATGCCTGACAATCTTCTTCTATAAAAAGAAGCTCATGTTCTTTTATGGAGCTCAGTTCTACTCTGTCACATATGGTAGCCAGGAGTCCAAATTGATTTGGCTGCAATGACTTTCATTTGGGTTTGGTTTATGATCTAAAAATTGGTTTAAGATCTAAAAATTCCTAACCTG
The DNA here is from genome assembly GCF_000296735.1 of Chrysochloris asiatica. Lineage (NCBI taxonomy): Eukaryota > Metazoa > Chordata > Mammalia > Afrosoricida > Chrysochloridae > Chrysochloris > Chrysochloris asiatica. The sequence continues at coordinate 170,455 of NW_006408623.1, forward strand.
CTTCTAACTGTCCAATCCTGTTCCCTGCAGACTGGAAGATGTCCTGGGATGTCCCTATGATTCGGTGGAAATCTTCGATGGCCCCAGGATCGCCTCGCTCTCCATGGGGAAGTTCTGTGCCCCTGTCACTGTGATCTTTTTCTCCTCCTCAGACATCATGACTGTGGTGTTCCGGAGCGACGCCATGATAACCAACATCGGCTTTTATGCTCTGTTCAACGCCATTCCACAGACTGAAGGGGGGTCAGGTAGGAAGAACAAGTAGGCCTTTGGTCTTTAAAAGACAGAACAGCTATGTAATTTGAGAGACTCCCCTATTAGTAGAAGGAATCCTGGTAGCATAGTGGATTACAAGTTGGGCTGCTAACTGCAGTTCAAATCCACCAGCCTCTCCAAGGGAGAAAGAGGAGGTTTTCTGCTCCCATAAAGATTTACAATCTCAGGAACCCGCTGAGTCAGAACCAACTAGACGGCACACCACCACTACCACCTATTCACAGAATCTGAGATTAAGTTTTAAAAGACCCTCACATTTAGTCCCATCCCCCTTACTCCATAGCTACTAGCTTTTCGCTCTAAGAGAACCACGTGGGCAGCTGAAATGAGGCCAACAGTGGAGTCCAGGTGACTCCTCTCCATAGGGAAAAGCTGTCTGCTAGGAAGGATCTAAGGAGCCCTGGTGGGGCAAAGATCAAGCGCTTGGCTGCCAACTGAAAGGTCGGCAGTTCAAATCCACAAGTTGCTTCGTGGGAGAAAAGACCTGGTGATCTGCTCCCATAAAGATTACACCTTAAAACCCCTATGGAGGCAGTTCTACTTTGCCCTGTATCGTCACAGTGAGTTGGAATGATTCTGTGGTATACAACATCAAGGATCTGTGGCTGCACCAGCCTCTTGGGACCTGTCCAGAGTTCTGAAATCTGGAAGGCAAACTCTTCTAGGAGAAGCGTCCATTTCCCTCCACCAGCATGCATTGGACCCTAGACCCACCCAAATGTGAGGCTCAGGGACTTCTATCAGTCGTGGGCTCCAAGGCAGTCATTCCAGAGCCGGGCCCAACCTTCATCCTGTCCACACATTGCCTGTTGGTCATGGGACCCTGCAGGAGCCCCAGTAACTTTTTTGGGGAGGCCGGGGGTAAGAGTAAGAAGTGAGGGATGGGGTTGGGACTATGGCTAGGTCCTTGGATAGACCTAGGACTTGGTTTATTGTTAAGGTTATGGTTAGGACTAGAGTGAGGATTGGGCTAGAGTTAGGGGTAAAGCTTAGACTAGTTTTTAGGGTTATAGTTAGGTTTGTTTTTATTTATTTTATTTTTTTCTTGAAATCTGTTTGATGTCCTCTTCACTCAGAAGTTTGGATAATTCCCTCTTTTTCCTTTATGTTTTTGTTGCAACTGTATCTCTGGTTCTCTTCGGTCTTACAGGTCTGTTTTACTTTGCACTTCTATATCTGGGTGTGTCTGGGTGATATTGTCATGTAGGTTACTCTCATGTTATTGTCTGCTGTTCTTGGTGAGTACACTCTGTCCAAAGAACTCCTTTTAGCATTTTTTGTAAAGTTGGTCTAGTTTTTACAAATTATTTTCATTTCCGTGTGTATGAAAGGGACCTAATTTCACCATCATATTTGATGGACAATTTTTTTTGGATATATGGTTTTTGGCTGGCAATTTTTTTTTTCTTTCAGAGTTTTATATATGTCCTCCTATTGTTTTCTTACCTACATGGTTTCTGCTGAGAGATCAGAGCTTAGTCTTATTTGTTTTTCTTTGTAGAAGAAAACTTTTCATTTTTCCTAAGTTGTTCTCAGGATTCTTTCCTTGTCTTTGGTTTTGAAAAGTTTGTTTATACTATGACTTGGTGTTTTTCTTTGCGGGGGGGGGGGGACGCGGGGGGGAGAGTTGTCTATCCTGTTTGGAGTTCGTTCTGCTTCTTGAATGGCTATTTTCTTGTCTTTCGTGATGTTAGGAAAGTTTTCTTCCAACAACCCTTGGACAATATTCACTATGGGTTTGTTTTTTGTTGTTGTTTATTTATTTATTTATTTACGTTTTGGAATTCCAATCACAAGTAAGGCATTCCTCTTGATAGTGTCCCACATAAATGTTAGGCTTTTTAATTTTTAATATTTTCTTCATTTTTCTGATTGTCCCTCTAGCAGATGATTATTGAGAGATTTTTCTTCAAGCTCAGCAATTTGGTTTTCCATTGAGTCAGCTGTTTCTTTGCTCTTTCAGTGTATTATCCATTTCTGGAGTTTTTATGTTAATCTTCTGGCTTCCTAATTGCTGATTTTGTTTGGTTCACATTTTTCCAGTTATTTTGTCAATTTGTTTCTTAATTTTCCCCATAGTTTCATCTATGTTTTCCTTCATTTCATCTGTAATTTTCTTGATTTTCCAATCCACTGAAGCTGCTTAATTAACATTCATTTAAATTCCTTAACCAGGTAGTTCCAGTAGCATTTCTGGTATTTTCATTTTTTGAAGCACTCTGTCTTGTTTCTTTTGTAAACTGAAATCGTGTTTTCTCTGAGACATTGTGGTGTCTTATTTATATTTATATGGAGTCCTGGTGTGGCACTGTAGGCAGCTCAAACCCACCAGCTGCTTCTTGGAAACCCTATATAGGGTCTCAATGAGTTAGAATTTGATGGCACATAACAACAACAATTTCTATTTCGTTGATGAGTGTATACTGGTATATTCTCAGGCACTCCCCACCTGTCTGTCTCCTGGTGGATGTGGTTGAGACTGGAAGTATAAATGCAGTTAGCTCTTGATTTATGTAGCCATAGTTCAGGGTGGGCTCTCATGCCTCCAGGAGCAGGGGCACTATGCCAGGTGCCCAACCCCAGGAAGAACAGAGTGGGTACCACTGGCTGCTGGTTGGCAAGGGCAGGATTAGCCATGCCCCCAACTACCAGGAGAGCACAGGAACAAGGGAGAACTGCACTGCTCTGTTGCCAACCTCCAGTCACGTCCTGTGCCCACAGGCCGCTGTATCAACAGCCTCTCACAAAAGCTCAAGACAGCTGTGCTGCTCCATGGCAGCCCACTGTCTGCTCATTTTTCTCCTCTCGCACTGCTCCTTTCCAGCTTCCTCTTCCAGCCAAGTTGGCACATAACCTTAACCATCACACTTCCCAAACCTGAAAGTAAAATTCTGTTCTGTTTAGGTGATGAACCAGTGCTGAGGCTAGTAGGCGGCTCGGGTCGGTGCTCGGGCCGTGTGGAGGTTCTCCACCAGGGAGCCTGGGGCACCGTGTGTGATGATCTGTGGGACCTGAGCGAAGCTGAGGTCGTGTGCCGACAGCTCAAGTGTGGACAGGCCGTTGCCGCCCCTGGAAAAGCCCGCTTTGGCCCAGGCTCTGGAAACATCCTCCTGGACAACATTCAGTGTTCAGGAAATGAGAATCACCTTGGCCAGTGCTCCAGCTCTGGCTGGTCAGACCACAATTGTGGCCACCACGAGGATGCCAGTGTCGTCTGCTCAGGTATCCTCTTCTCATGCAACAGGATCTTTGATATTTCCGCCCCTGGTATTTTAGTGATGGCAACTATGCCAAGGAAACAAAAAGAGGTGATCCAACAAATGAGTGTCCCTTCAGCTTAATAGACAGAATACTGGACGCCTCTTTCCATCTTGAGAATGGGCTCAACAGGACCATACACTGGCTGTCTAGTCTCTGTCCCTCTCCCAGATCTGAGGCTGCTTGTCCAGAGTGCAAACATGCCCTTGTTCTTGTTTATGTTCCTGGTAAGACTGCCTACTCAAGACCTGTCCACCCTAGAACGCCACCACTTCTTTGTCCTAATAGAACTCAATTCCTAGTTTCTAATGAACTTTTATTTTTATCTTTTATATGTGCAGATGCTGGAGAATGGTCTCCAGATGTGACCCCCACATCCTCAGGTAGGTCTAATACTGTGATTCTCCACAATCTCTGCAAAGTTAATAAGAAATCAGCCTACCTGTCCTGACCTGGGCCTTGGTGGGCAAGGGGCTAGGACCAGTGATGTCAATTGCTGGCTATGTACTTAGACTTACCTGCAGAGCTTTTCAAAAGTCCCAGTGTGCAGAGGCTTCCTCACAGACCAGTCACAGCAGAACCTCTCAGGCAGCACACAGTCATCGTTCATCTTAAACTCACACCATCAAGTGTGCAAACAAGATTGAGAACCAGTGGCTTCAACAACAAGCTAAGAGTCACATTTCCCAACTGAAATCACACCCCAAACTCTTGTTGCTAGACAACAGAGCAAGGAAAGGAGGAGAAGGGGTCTGACATATAGAGCAGAGAATGTGGAAATGTTTGCCTCTCAGGGACATGAATTAGAAAAGAAAGTGGGAAGGCAGCTGGTAATAAATGCTAAGCTCTCTCCCAGTGAGTCAAGAGCAAACTGGTGGTGGGAAGTGAAACCATCTGAACCTCCTGGCCTGACCCAACACAGTAGGCATAGAGAAAGGTAGACCTTCTTCTGGTGACCTCCCAAACACAAGATTCAAACCAGACCCAGAGCACCTTTATATAGAACCCCACTGTAGTGTTAACATAGAAAGGCATTTCTTGATGGAGCATTGTATGCCTACATGTTGTTGTTGTTTAATGCTGTCAATTTGGTTCTGACTTATAGCAACCCTGTTTCCAAGGAAAGGCCGGTGGATTTGAACTGCCGACTTTGAAGTTCAAACTGACCTCGTGGTCCAGTGCTATTCCTATAGTACGACACCAGGACTCTGCACCTACCTTGTTGCTGTTGTTGTTAAGTGCCATCAAGTCAGTTCTGACCCATAGTGACCCTGTATAGGGTTCCAAAGGAGCACCTGGTGAGCTTGAACCACCAACCTTGCAGTTCAAAAAATAGGACCTTTGCCATCTAATTCTCTGAGAGAAATCTTGTATATTTAGTATTTCAATTAAAAAAAAAAAAGATTGTTTATGAGATACTTTAGGTGGAAAAGGAAGTCATTTTGTTGATATCCAATACCCTTTCCTAGCAAAAGTCTACAAAGGATAGGCAGTTGATAGTGTCTGTCACCTTCATTGCTATTCAACTTGCAACATTGTACAATAGAGATAAAGGATTCTCATATGCATGGATCCATTTGCTTCTAAAGCCTTCCCCACTAAAGTCTTTGTGTAAAACTCAAACATCTGCATTCTGACTGTCCTTCTCTTGGCTTGCCATGTGGTGAAAGATGTGCTAAATAGAAGTCAAATCAAAAAGATGGGTGAAAGGAGAAAGAGGGGTCTTGAACGCTTGTGCCTGGTCAACTGTAAAGGTACACGTTTTGTAACAAAAAGGGGGAAGTAGTTAATCTTACAGTCCAGGAACAGAAGACCCTAGGACCATGAAGGGAGAAGAGCACAGAGTGTGGGACCCTATCCAGAGAAGCAGCGACACCAGAGATGGAGGCAGACATGGGGACGTGGAAAGAGGGAGCAGCTAAGGACTCTAGATTCATGGAAAAAGAGGGTCTGAGAGCGGGCAGCCAGGAGGCAGACTTGCAGAATGTGCCCTTGGATTGAATGATTATATATTGCTGAGTGTTTTGGTGTACACCTGAAAAAACAAAAAACAAACCAAAAACAGAGGGAATAGAAGTAAATACTGTTGACTGATAATGCATGGAAGGGATTGCAATCATTGCAATGAAACAAAATATGATAGGATGAGTGATGTAAACTATCACTCAATTCACAATAAAAACTTTAAAAATACATGAAATAAAATGCTTGTGCCTGGAGCTCCCTATTGAGGTTGGTCTTACTCAGTGGGCTGCTGTATAGGCCACCTTTACCATCATGGCTTACAGCTTCCTGATGTTTGTCTTTCTGGAAGTCCTCACTCAACTGGTTTCCGCAGACACAATGGCATGGCATGAGTCTGGTGACATCACTGTGGGTGATTCCTATTGATAGGTTAATCTCAGGACAGCCCCTGACTTGGTGGACTAGAGCATTTAAGAGGGTACAAGTCACGTAACTGAATGCTTCTTGGGATTTCCTTGTGAATTAACTGAAATTAGGGGAGAGGCTCCATCTCAGAAGCTGTCCACACATCTTATTAAAACTGAAGAGCAGGAATAGGTTTGTGCATCTGTAAAAGTATAAGATGATTTTATGATGCTAAATTCTCTCTTGCTTCTCTTTGTTGTTCTTTCTGCAGTTGTCATGCCTCAAGCCCCTACACCACAAGGTAACTGGTTTATTGAAAGTATGCCCAGTAGGGTAGGAAATGGAGTTGGACCACTTTGGTAATTCATAAAGGCTTCCATCTGTCCTGGCTGCTACCAGGGGAGGGAATGTGAAAGATGGGGCCCTCTCCATTGGTGATTTATCTACATTTACATTCAGCTGGTCTCCATGGCATGAGGCTGGAGAGAATGGTAATGAGGTGTAGGCTGGACTCCCCTACATATCACGATGTATGTCCAATCCCATTTCTAGTCTCACATACTGCCTATTTTAGGGTCTTACCTACCAGTTATGCATCTTCCTTTCTCCCTTCTTCCCTCTCCAGGATAGAATCCCTCCCACCATTCCAAGCCACACTGTGTCTACTATAGCATAGCTCCTTCCCATTTTATGATTCCCAACTGTTGATGTTGCCAGAATTCTGGATTCTGCCCTTAGAAGATGATGCCAGCCACAGGTCTCTTGTCTACTCTTCCAGGAGGAAGTAATTCTTGTGGTGGAGTAATTTCAAACCTCTCAGGCTCTTTCTCCAGTCCTTGGTATCCAGCAAACTACCCCACTGATTTAGAGTGTGTCTGGGTGATACACGTGGCCGAGACGTTCCACATAGAACTGATGGTTCCAAATCTGAAGTAAGCATCTCTGCCTTACCTCCTTTCATGCAAATTAGACTTGAATCTATGTTTTCCTCAAAGAGGTAGCCTTTTCATAAGACAAACCTTTTCACATTTCAGGTGGACATTACTCTGATCATATCTGAGCTTTTTATTATTAACTGCCAGCAAGTTGGCCTCCGACTCAAGGCAACCTCATTTACAGCAGGATTGGATCACTGTGACCATAGATAGGGTCTTTTCATTGGCTGATATTTTGGAAGTAGATCACCAGGCCTTTTTTCCTAGCCTTTCTTAGTCTGGAAACCCCACTGAAGCCTGTTCAGCACCTTAGTAACTAACATGCAAGTCTCCAATGACAGTCCAGTGGTAGCTGCACTTGAGGTGCATTGGCCGGGAATTTAACCTGGGTCTCTCGCATGGAAGGCAAGGATTCTACAACTGAACCATTACTGCTTCCCGAATGAGCTTAGGAGACTACTCAATTATTTAGTGCAACTTCCTACCCGATGTGATAATATTCCTGAGCAACCAGCGCTAACCCTGCCCATTGAGCCTCAGCTGGACTGACCCACCCACGAAGACTTCGCCTCTTTACTCTCAGCCAGCTCCTTCCTCCTACTGAACCCAGATCTGTTCTTCACTCCCACTAGCTGGGCTTCATTCTCCCCTCTGCTGCTGTGCAAACCAAATCTGATTTCTCTTCCCTTCAAGAATTTGTAGCCTGTCCCTACTAAGATTGTTCTTCTATGGATTAAATAGCCTCAGCGTGTTTGTTCCTCCCAGGACAATGGTTGCTTTTCACTTAACCATTTGTAAACTAGTGTCAGATGAAACCCACCTGTACATTGAGAGTTAAATAATTTGTACCCAAACCACCTCCTCCTCAACTCACATCCAGTGCTGGGTCCAACATCTTCACTAGGAGATCTTTACATTCCCACAGACTTTCCATTCAAATAATCATTTTGTGTTCTGTTTCCTCTCTTCATGAAAGCCTCAGTCTTGCTAAGCTTCCCTCCAGCGACTGTTGTCTTCTCAACATCCTGCACCAACCATATGTGAAACACAGTTCCCATTCCTTATCTACCAACCCCACACACCCCAAAACCACCACTCACACAAGGCAGCAGGAGTGGATCAGCAGTTAGTTAAGATCTAGGATGACAGAAGTGTGGAGCAGGGATGCAAAGAACTTAAAATGGAAGATTAGTCACCTCAGTTCTTCAAAGCTCTCTGCCAACCACCCCACTTCAGAATTTCTTACTGGTCTTGTTTCAAACTCAAACCTCCCTTCGAAGCTCTTCCAACTCGCTTATGTTCCCCTCTACTCATTCTTTCTCCTCTCCACCCCCAAATGTCTCTTTACATTTTATGCAGAGCACACTTTCCATTCCTTTGTCTCCTTGTCTCCTTTCAGACAACACCCACAAACCTCCCCTTCCTTTCCTAAAATAGCCCCTCTGTGTGTCTCCCTTATTAAGGATTGTTCTCTCCTTAAGGAAATTCTGGCAGTCATTAAAATCAAAGTGTCACCCTGCTGCCCACTCAGATATCTAACCATCCATCCTCCCCACAGACAGACCAGCAGACAGGTCATGGTAACGCAGTATGTTTGGTGCAGGGTCCAGGAGTACGTACTGTGGTCAGGCCTACAGCACTCTCCATGCACCATCTTGTTTCAGCCTCACTGTGTGCGTATGGCATCCCCATTGGATAGAGTTACAAACAAATCCCAGGGAAGATGGCTTAACTTGACCCAGGTCACATATCAATCCAAGCACTGTAGCTATAGAGTGTATGCTCTTCACACAGAGAGAGGAGGACTAACTCAGTCAGGATGTCTGGGGAGGAAGGGGTGAGTTGGTGACAGTACCCCAAAGCAGTGACATTGAAGTAAGCAGCAGATAGTGTTAGAGAGACAGATGTGTGGACTAATAGGTCTGAAAATCAAGCAACATGGCAAGGCGGCAAGAAGAGGAGGCTAGAGTTAGGTTAGACCAGGTGAAAATGGTCTCATGGGCAAACCTAAAAGGTTTGGGCTTTACTTTGTAGGTAGAGTCTGGAGGGTTTTAAGCAAAATGGTCACATTAGGAAGTTTACATTCAGGATAGAGAGGCAGATCACGTGTAAGGGGGAATGACTGAAAGCCAAGGAACCAGGTGGTAAGATAGTGAAATGGACCAGGTGAGGCATGATGACAGCTGACATGGGACAGTCCCAGTAGGGAAGGAAAGGAAGGCAGATATTTAAGAGGTAAAATCACTGGGCTCGGTGGGTGGTAGGGTGTATGCTTGGAAGAGGAGGTGGCAGGGATGATTGTAGTGGCTGGCTATGCCAACAATGAATCCCATTTGAGATGTTTCTACACATTCCTTTGGGGAAATTAACTTGTTTTGTACCTTCTTAGATTAGAAGACATCTACGGGTGCCCCTATGACTTCATTGAAGTGTTCGATGGCCGGCAAGTTGCATCCCTCTCCATGGGCAGATTTTGTGCTGGGTCTGAGATCACTTTTGTCTCTTCTTCAAACATCATGACCTTCCTGTTCAGAAGTGATGCCATGATCACTAACACAGGGTTTTATGCTCTGTACAATGCCCTTCCACAAGACAAAAAAGGCAGTGGTAGGTATCCTAACACATTCCTTGGCAGGAGGTTGAATCTGATTTGTGTCCCTTTCCTGTAAGAGAAGAAAGACTTTTCTAAATCTCCCTCCATTAATGGCATTGACGCGGACACTAAAAACTCCTCACCCTACATGATCATCACGGGCACACTTCTCTACCAAACATCAGGTTAAAGAAGCAGATGGCTCGGGTCTCATGACTTGCAGTGACCACATGTGAAACTGGAGGACTCAAGTAAGGGTGTCCTTTTCCAAAGGAAAGGGGAATAGGATAGGGTATATTATTGTTGTTGGTAAGTAGCGTCGAGTCGATTCTGACTCACAGCAACCCTGTATATAGAGTTTCTGAGGAACAATTGGTAAGTTTGAACTGCCGACCTTACAGTTCAAACCAACCTTGAGGTCAAGTGCTTATCCTAAGACACCACACCAGAAATCCATGATAAGTTACATCAGTACAATCATAACAAGAAAAAAATCCTTCTTGGAAAACAAAAAATTATCTTCAAACTGCAGCACCCAGCTCAGACTTCAGTACAGACTTCAACAGAATTCAGCACAAACAGAATTCAGTACAAACACCATCCAACACTTACAGCCCCCTTTGATGCTAGCAAGATATGGGGGAAAGTCATTCCTTAGCTCCCAGTGGCTTATGACTTGGATGAACATATAACTTATCCAATTGGGATACTTTTGAGAGTTTAAAAAACATCCTGAAATAATGAACAGGAGCTGGGTGGTGGTGATGGTGTGTATCACTAAGTTCATTCCAACTCATAAATACCATCAAATTGGTTCCAACTCATAACAAACTTATAGAGGGTTTTTGAGGAGCAGCTGGTGGATTTGGAGAGCCATGGAGTTGAATCTAACTCGTAGTGATCTAGTGGCCCTGTATATGGTTTCTGGGAGCAGAAAGCCTCATCTTTCTCCCACAGAACAGCTAGTCTTTTTGAACTGCTGACCTTGAGGTTAGCAGCCTGAGTCCTACCCACTGTGCTACCAGAGCTCTTTAGCTGGTGTCTGGAGGAAGCTTAACATGAGCCCTGCTCTGCTGAAGCCAGTGCATTCATTCTCTCATCAGCCTCTTTGTGAAGGACACAGTCATGTTGTTGTTGATCACCACTGAGTGGGCTCCAGTTCACGGCGACATTGTATGAATGGGTCACAGAAGGAACCCTTGCCCAGTGCTGTGCCATCATACCAGTCCAGCATCTGAGTCTAACACTGTGGTTGTTGGGTAGTGCTTTCCAAACTTCCAGCATGATATCAGACAATATTCTGTTGCAATCCATAGTGATTTCATTGGCTAATTTTCAGAAGTAGATTACCTTTGTCTGGAAGCTCTGCTGAACCCTCAGCACATGGGTGACCCTGTTGACATATGAAATATCAGTAGCAGAGCTCCCAGCATCACAGCAACATGCAAACTGCAATAGTTCACCAAACTGACAGATGGATGGGACAGATACTATTCTCATCCTCATTTTCTTGATGACATACCAGGGAATAGGCACAGAGCCATACTCACTGAATATTATTGCCTCTCCATGATGCATTCTTAAAGCCTGTGTTCAGCTCTGAGTGACTATTCCTCTTCTGTTACTAAACCTTGGTTCACCCAGTAAACTGAATACTTAAGGATTGACTCTAGTGGTTATTACATACCATCGGGTCAGTTCCAACTCATAATGACCCTAGATTGGGTTTCCAAAGAGCGGCTGGTGAGTTTGAACCACCGACCTTATGATCCAAACCAACCTTGAAGTCCAGTGCTTTATCCCATTGTGCCATACCAGGACTCCATACTGTATACCATGTATCATTTGCACCATTGTGAGTCAGGGAAACAAAGCAGGCTCCCTCACTCAGGGGCCACTGAAGTAGGCTGCCAGTCTTAACTAATGTTGATGGGTACTGACCCAAATTTCCCAGCTACCCAGGAGAGATTATTTTTGATCATGACAAAAAAAGTGACTGATTTTTTTTTTTAAATAAACTATGTGATTGCCTTGCTCAATCCATCTCTCATTCTCTCTTCTGTCTTTAAATAGATGCTGATGGCAACCCAAAGGGACCAACAGGTATTGCTTTTCTGTACATTTCAACTAGTTGCCAGGTATGTGTGAGTCCTGGCTACTCTTTGATCTGAGGTTGGGGCCCAGTCCAGTGAAAATTCTCTGTTGCTAATGAACAGAGCAATGCGATCCATTGGGGCTGACAAGAGATGGTGCTGGAGGCAGCACAGAGCAGAAGAGAGGTAGGAGGGAAGGACATTTAGATTCACCAGCAATGCCGTCTTCAGGCACTGGGGCTCCCAGATCGGTATATGCTGTGAAGAAGGGGTTTCTACTTGTGGAGATGGGCATGTAACTATTTCTGGAGGAAGCGGGGAATGGAAATCCCCGGGAAAGCACTTAACAAGGGTATTCAGTTGTCCTCTCTGCCCATCGGGGCGTGGGGAAATCCTTTCTTCTGATTTCAGTATTTTTGAATGTCAATATTTTTTAGTATTTCAAAGGAATAATCTGTATAAAAGTCTTGGCTCATGGTATCCCTATTTCTTTGTATTTTCAGGCTCCAGTGGTGACATCCTTATGGCAGGTACTGTGTTTTTACTAAGCTCTTTTTTCCTTTTCTCTGAGAAACTACAGCACAGAAGGACTTGTGGCAAATTCTACAGCGAATCCAATGCCGCACACAGAAACTGGGTGCTGTATGCAATCCTGCTCTTGATTTCAGTTAGGATTTGTACATAACATAACTGCGTTGTTGTTGTTGTTATGTACCGCAGAGTCAGTTCTGACTCATAGCGACCCTGCACAGGGTTCCCGAGGCTATAAATCTTTACGGGAGCAAAAAGCCTCATCTTTCTTCCACGGAACAGCTAGAAGTTTAGAACTGCTGACCCTGAGGTTAGCAGCCTGATTCGTAACCACTACGCTACCAGAACTGCATGGCAACCCAATGCACAACAGAAAGAAACCCTGTCTGGCCCTTCGCCATCACGATGATGGGTTTCAGATGCAGACTGCTGTGATTCATGAAGTCCACCGGCTGATTTTCTAAAGTAGATTGCTAGGTCTTTCTTCCTTGTCCTTTCTTATTCTGAAAGCTTCTCGGAAACCCACTCAGCATCATAGCAATATGCAAGCCACCACTGATAAAAAGGTGGCTCCAAGAAGTGCCTTTGCCAGGAATCAAACCCAGGTCTCCCACATGGAAAACAAGAATTCTACCACCAAGCCACCACAGCTGCCATGCTGAGAAAGGATTCTTGGACTTGTATTGTCTGCACTCCTTTCCGACTCGCTTTTCAGACTCATCTGCATACTCAGATTCATGGAGCACTTTCACACACTTGTAAACCGTCACTGTCATTCTCTCCTCACAAAAATCGTCCGAGGACATGTGTCGCGATTGTTATCTTCAAAAGGACAGCAGTGGGGGCTCAGGGAAATCTCCAAAACTAGTTTTTTCAGTCCTCAATAAAAACTGTCCTAGAACCAAGCTTCCCTACTTGCCCCTTACTCTACTGCTGAGTCCTTCTAACAACACCAGCCCCTCGGAATGACAGCGTCATCTTCTGATGGGACTTCTCCAATGTTTTTTGCAGATGAAAATTTCCAGTGTGGTGGCTTGCTGACAAATAACTCAGGCTCCTTCTCCAGCCCTTGGTACCCAAAAAACTACCCCACAAATGTGGTGTGTGCCTGGGACATACAAGTGGATTCCAGAGCCCATGTCAAACTCACATTGGAAGTGGTGAAGTGAGTAAGCAGTTCCTATTTTTACTGTCATCTTTAACTCAGTTACACACACCAGTTTTACTGACTCTCCCACCCACCACCCACCCTCGCCCCAAAGCACAACTATTCCATATTTAATTCTAAGAAGCAAAGTAGGCCTTTGGAGGCTCATTCAGCAATATTGTCCAAAAGTTTAAATGCAAAGGTCTTTAAACCCAGCAATCCCTGTTCCAGGAATTTTGTCTCATGTACCCATAGAATGGCCATGATAGCATTTTTACAGAGGTTGGGAGGGAAGCCATTCATTCCATTTTGGTACATTCATGTGTGACTGTCACACTTTGGAATGATCTATTAAAAACCCTGGACAATGGGCATAGCGCAGCACCATCTGCTCAAGGACTAGCTCCCGAGAAAATGGAAAGAAACTTCTAGAAGGGGAGTTAAGTGAAAGAGGACCTAGACCAAAGTGGGGAAGAAATGGACTTCTCACTGCATAACCATTGTTACTGCTGTTGGCTTAAAGTCAGTTGCTTGTGCCGGTGAAACCTAGATAGAAAATACAATTGATGGAAAACTTTAGATTTAGTCTAAAGATTTTTAGAGACAAGAGCTACATACTCCTCAGGTAACTGGGTATCTTTTCGGACCCAATTAGATTTCAGATAGCTTTCTCAAAACCCTTCCGAACTAATCTGTGCAATGTTTACTGGGTAGGAGGAGCCCCAGTGGGTTGAGTCTGAATAGTATCGTTTCCCTCCACAGAATGGAAAATTTCTATGGTTGTCCGTATGACTTCATTGAAATCTTCGACGGCCCACAAAGTGAATCTTTTTCTCTGGGGAGGTTCTGCTCTGGTACAGCCCCAATCTTTACCTCTTCCTCAAACCACATGACGGTGGTGTTCCACAGTGACGCGATCATCACCAACACGGGCTTCTATGCGTCCTATGAGTCTCTGATGCCAGATAAAAACGATAAAGGTACGTGTTTGACCATTTCAGCCCCTGCTTGGGAATGGTCATTGCTGTTGCTAAGTGCTGTTAAGTCAGTTCTGACCCACAGCAACCCTGTGTAGGGGTTCCAAAGAGCAGCAGGTGGGTTTGAACTGTGAGCCTTGTGGTTCGAAGTTGAGTGCTGATCCTACAGCGCTTCACCAGTAGTATGTTGGGAATGATAACTAGGTTGAAAGGCAGACTCAGTCAAGTCGACACTAGGGACTTCAAAGGACTAAAGGGGTCTCCGATATCCCCAGTTTACTCCCAAGCTATGACTCGAAGAAATGGGTGGGATACACCACCCATTGGTGGTGCTCCTATATTCCTTTTTTTTTTCGGAGATTAGAGGGACTTCACACAGCCCAGCAGACACTTGGTTTACACTACCTGGAGCCATGCAAAACTTGTGTGTGGCTTCTTTGCACGTGGTGTGAAGATGTGATTCGACAACAACCAGTGTTTGTAGACTTAGCGCTTTCCATTGGGTCCCCAGAAAATAGGCCATTAGTCTAGGGGAAGAGTTCAATGTGAGAAGTTAAGCCCCAACCAAGTACCCCTATAACTTGCTTTATCTCACACAATGCTTCCCTCCCCAAGTGTAAGGGTTGGAGCCCCCGCAGCAGTTAACGCTGAGCAAATGCCCACACCTCCCTCTAACACCCTGGTGACAGGCACCGGCCCAGAGCAGGGACCTGTGTCTTCACCCCCAGATGTGGCCCTCCGGCTGAGCAACGGCAGCCACCGGTGTGAGGGCAGGGTGGAGCTGCTCTACAATGGCACGTGGGGGACCGTGTGTGATGACAGCTGGGACCTTCGCGATGCCCAGGTGGTGTGTCGGCAGCTGGGCTGCGGCGGGGCGGTGTCGGCCTTCGGGTGGGCGCACTTCGACCGCGGCCGGGGCCCCATTGCCTTGGACGACGTGGAATGTGTGGGGAATGAGGTCCGGCTGTGGCAGTGTCTGCACAGCGGCTGGCTCGCCCACAACTGCGGCCACCATGAAGACGCCAGCGTCATCTGCTCAGGTGGGCCCAGAAGCAGGGCATCCGCGAGTACCCCGCCCAACTGAGCCTAGTTGTGGTTGTTGTTAGCGACCCCAGGTACAACAGAACCTGCCCTGCGCCATCCTCACAATCCTTCAGCTTGAGTCCGTTGTTGCAGCCACTGCGTGGATCCATGTTGTCCAGGGCCCTCCTCTCTTATGCTGACCCTCTACACTATCCAGAACCGAGGGCACTAGGAAAATCGCAGGGGGCTGAAAGGGGTCCTGCACGGTCTACCCACTGTCTCCCCTGCACAGTCCTGCCTTGGTTCCACACGGCCCTGCTATAATTGTCTGCAAAACAAAACAGAGCGAAAAAGTTCATTGTTCCCGAGTCCATTCCAATTCACAATAACTCTAGAGGACAGAGTAGGACTGCCCCATAGGGTTTCCAAAGCTGTCATTACAGAAGGGTCCCTGGTGATGCAGTGGGTTAAGTGTTGGGCTGCTGTGAGTTTTACAGTTCAAACCCACCAACCACTCTGTGGGAGAAAGAGAAGGCCATCTGCTCCCATAAAGATATTGTTGTTGTTGTTAAGTGCCATCGAGTTGGTTCTGACCCATATCGCCCCTGTATAGGGTTTCCAAGGAGCAGCTGGTGAGCTTGAACCACCGACCTTGCAGTTCAGACGACTTTGCAGTGGGACACATTAACCCACAGCGCCACACCAGGACTCCATGTAAACATGGATAACCTCAGAAATACTATGAAGCTATTCTACTCTGTCCTTTTAGTCACTATGTGTTGGACTTGACTCCACAGCAGTGGGGTTTTGTTTGGGATTTTGCTGTTGTTGTTGTTTTATCTTAATAGAAGCAAACTGCCACATCTATCTCCTGCAAAGCAGCTGGTGGGTTGGAACTCCCGACCTATTGGTTCACACTAGCTGAGTGCTTTTACCACTGTATCTTCCTTTAAGTGGACTGTTAATTTATATTTTACAAGGCCATTTTCTGTCACCAGCATAAATGGAAGCCAGGATCACTTGTCACAAATAGACAAGACATGAAATAAACACAGTAGCCGTGAGAGATGTGAAAGTGCTTAAAATGAAAATAAACAAGGAGCTATCTAATCTAGTCCATTCACATCCATGCATATCTAAAAAGATCCTTTTAGAAATGGAACTAAAAATAAATCGTTACGTTCTGCTAGAAAATAGGAATCAACCTTAAAATAGAAGGTTGTTATTGTTGTTAAGTGTTGTCGAGTTGTTTCCGACTCATAGCAACCCTGTATATGGTTTTTAAGGACCGGCTGGTGGGTTTGAACTTCAAACCTTGTGGTTCAAACCAACCTTGTGGTCCAGTGCTTTATCCCACAGCGCCACACCAGGACTCTAAAACAGAAGGTGCACCACCTCAAATCACCCATTCCAGAAGAATTACAAAACCAAACTAACTGGCAAGACAGGTGCCAAAACCAAGGCCATCATCACTACTGGCCAACAGTTGTTGGTCAAGTCAATCGCCACAACTGACCCAAAACAGCAAGAAGAAGACATTTCCATATCTGGCAATAGGACTGAGATGAGCCTGTAGATCCAGGACATCTGGTGGCTGAAACTGTGGTTACTCAGACCACTCTTAAACGGGTGTCTATGTTGTGAGTGCTTTATCCCCAGAACAAAACTTTGTATCTTTCTGACTCAGATGTGCAAGTTTCCTCTCAGGTTTAAGAAAAATGAAGGGAGATGATCCACCCACATCATTTCTTTTATCTCTTTCATAGAAGCTCTGCCTCACTCAACGCTATCAGCTGTTGGAAGTTACCCAACTTCAGGTAATTTCCAGCTACTCTTCATTGGTGAACTGTGACTCGCTATGGCAAAGTCATTCTGGGCAGTGATTTAGGGGCCCAATGCCCTAGATTTGTCATCCTAGCTCATACTTACTGTGAGAACTTGAGCAAACTGCTGAATCACTCCTGCCTCAGTTTCCTCCTCTGCATGAGGATGGGGGGGGGTGGTGGTAATAGTATCTACCTCCTAAAGCTGCATTGGGCTCGATGGGCTTCTCTTTGTTGAGTGGCTAGTACCCTGCTTGCCATGTGGGGCACACTATTTCAATGCTGCCCATTGTCTTCTAACCCACTAGAGGGACTTAGCTCTGTTCCATGTTCTGTTTGACAGATTTGTATCAAATGGAGATACTGAAAGCATCACTCTTTAGTCTTTATCTGACTTCATGAATGATCTAATAGATGTCACATTTCAAATTAGGTCAATAGCTCTCCTACAGTAGGGTTTTCATCAGTGAAATACAATATGGTGAGAAGAGGTGGGAAAAAAGAAAATGATCCCAAACCATCAAAGGAGGCTCCGGGTTGGTTACACTGAACAGCAAGTGGTCCCCTGGAAGATGTTCTCAATGAGCCACTGTGCTCTACTTCTCCTGAGCTTGTACCCATTGACCTCCCTGTTCACGCACTGATGGGAAGAAGAGAGGAGCACCTCCAGAGGAAGACTCTGGGACAGGAACCTGACTTAGAATCAGAAACTGGGTATAGATCATCCACAAAGTGGATAGTCCACTGACAGTTGGCTGAGAGTTTAACACTTAACCAAGAGGGTGGATCATTTTCTATTTTTGCTTTCTGTCTGTCCACAGCATCTTTTTCAAAGCCAATGGAGATGCCCACCGCAACAGGTAACCTTTTTCTATCTTAATATGCCTTTCTTTCTTAGCATTTTTTCTTAGAATCACTCTAGCATTACTATGAGAGAAGATGTCCCTGCTGGAAACGCTGCCCAGTTCCCCAGACCTTCACAAACTTCATGCTAGAGGAAAGTCTGATAGTGCTGTGTTCCCCTGAAAATTCTGTGATTGGAAAGGGAAAGGAAAGGAGAGGCTGTGAGATGCAAGAATAACTGATGTAGGCTAGTCATGGAGACCAATAACCAGAAAGACTGGAGGATACTGATGATCCCAGTTCTGCCCTCAGCTCCACCTTAGAGCTAACTATGGCTGTGCTCCAAGCATGTACATTTCCTGCTTCCTTATACAACACTGCACTTTGAACATGGGGCAGCCCTTATGGACGTCCCTCATATTGCTCACAGCATCTTTACACACGGCGTTGCTCCTGATCGTGGGAACAAAATAGACTGGATGCTGTTGCTAATATCACTTTATCAATATATACAAGGCCTGCAGAGAATCTTACACACACACACAGCACCTCGTATGAGCATGTGTAAACCCAAGGGATGTCAGAAAGCAAGGTTTCATGACTCCCAGTGATGGAGAGAGGGATCACTAGCTATATGGTACCCAGATTGCTGGTCCCGCTGGCCAAAGAGCTCAGCCACTTCTTGACCAACCTTGACTTTGAAATACACTCTGAGTGGTGCCATGACAAAGAGTCAATCAAAAGAATAAGTTTGTTACTCCCCACTGTGGTATTCAACTTCCAGGAAAGAGCTGCTTCAGCTGGGGGCCTTTCTGGGGAAGACTTGACAAAGGGGCTTCTCTGGAATGTCCACCAGGTCTGAGCCTGCGGCTGGTGAATGGGTCCAGCAGGTGTGACGGCCGTGTGGAGGTCTACCATGCTGATACCTGGGGCACCGTGTGTGATGACAGCTGGTCCATCGAGGATGCCCATGTGGTCTGCAGGCAGCTGGGTTGTGGCCTTGCTGTGTCCGCCCTCCCAGGGTCCAGCTTCAGCCCCGGGGTAGGGAGCATTCTCCTTGACGATGTCAAGTGCACAGGAAAGGAGTCCACCCTGGAGCAGTGTCCACATGGCGGCTGGTTCACCCACAACTGTGGGCACCAAGAAGACGCTGGGGTCATCTGCTCAGGTTAGTGCTTGGCCAACCTGGAGCTGCCAAATACCCTCATAAATGCATTGCCTGCCATCTTTAATCCCTTTGTGGTCTGTGGGACAGATAGCACCCCCCTGCATTTCCAGCCTCTCAGGTGCGAATCTGAAGAAATCCTACCACTGGAGTCCACTTAGTATATATGTGTCCCACACAAGTATATCAAAATTCATCTGACCTTAAAAAACGTTTTTTTCCTGGATTCAGGATGCCTGCCATTACTTACAATGCATGCTATCAGTAAAAAATTAAAAATGTAAGCAGAAAATGTTTTGGTCATGAAAGGATTAAACCACTTTCTCCTCCTGGTTTTTATGATTAAGCTAATCTCCTGTTTCCTTTACATCTGCAGAGTCCACAGCTTCCAGACATCCAGGCACTGGTGAGTTTGTCCATCTTATTTATTGAATGGTGACCAGATGTCTAGTTACAGGGACCACCACCACAAACACACTCTCTCTCTCCCACATTGACTCTTACCAGTCTTCACTTCCTCTGAGCTCCAGAGCCTTCTAGAGGTGAAGACCCAGGGCTCTTCCAACCACTTAGGGAAAGGTGATTCAGGCGCTAACAGGCTGGTGTGTTCTCTATTCAAAGAGCTGTAGCTCAGCAACTTTTCCACCCAATAGGTACTTTTCCCGTTCTTACACTAGGCACTGGACCCCTTGTTGTTGGACTCTGGGGGTTACAGCCAGTAATGCCAACGTCCCTGGAACCCTGTCTGACCCAAGCTGAGAAAACACAGGCTCGGACCTCCATATCCATTTATGCACCTGCCGGTCTAGTTGCTGGTTCTGGGAGAATGTTTGAGCTTTGAGTCTGGGCCAGTGGACAAGTTGTCCCAAAGAAAATAATTCACGAAAAGTTGGCTTAGACACATTTCAGTGCTTCTGTCTACCCATGCGATGGCTTGGCTTCAAAGGAGATATTTATCCTTATCTTTGCAATGCCTGTATTTCAAAATCCAAAGCACTTAACAACAGGATGTAATAGTGAACAATGCAGACAAAAACCCTGCCTAAGGGTGCTTGTGTTTCAGTGGGAGGGTTCAGAATCCTTTGTACTTTTCAGCTACGATTTAGCATTGGCAAAAGTAAATAAATACCAGCCAAACAGCCAGATGCAATTAAAGAGAATGCTAACACATTATGAAAAACCACAACTGATGTCATTGAATAATTAGTATAGGGTTTCCAAAGAGCTACTGGTGGACTGACCTTGTGGTTAGCACTCCAGTGCTTATCCTACAGCGCCACATAGCCACCATGTAAGGCATTACAGCTCAGGCCACATGTCTTATCAAACTGTTGTTTTTTACATGCCATTGATTAGCTTCTGACTCATAGTGACCTTATGCACAACAGACAAAACACTGCAGGGTCGTGTACCATTTTCACAACTGTTGCTACGTTTGAGCCCATTGCTGCTGCCACTGTGTCGATCCTCTCATTGAGGGTCTTCCTCTATTTCACTGACCCTCCATTTTACCTTCTTTAGGGACTTGTCCCTCCTGATAACATGTCCAACGTATGAAAGTTTGATGAAGATGAAAAGTCAGCGATTCTGTTGTCTCACAACCAGGTGACATTTCTCACATGGAGTCCTAGTGTGGTGCTGTGGGTTAATGGGCCAGATTGCAAAGCCTTTTGAACTGCAAGGTCAGCAGTTCAAGCTCACCAGTCACTCCTCGGAAACCCTATACAGGGTCTCTATGGGTCGGAACCGACTCTACAGCACTTAACAACAAAAACAACCTTCTGCATGGAGCCCTGCTGTGCTGCTGTGGGATAAAGCACTGGACCGTAAGGTCAGTTTGAACCACAAGATTGGTGGTTCAAACCCACCAGTGTCTCCTTGGAAATCCTGTACAGGGTCACTAGGAGTCAGAATCAACTCACCGGCACTTAACAACAACTTTCTGCATCCTTATTTCTACTTCCATCTCTTCCAAGGAAATCTTGCTGATTTTTCATTTTACATTTCAGAAATTGTTTTGTATCTAATTTTAATGTATTTGGGGCATACACTTTTAAAATTTGTTTGTGGGTGGAATTTTTGTTTAGGGTTTTGTCTTTTTCTCTTTTTTTTGCAACTTTTCATTGTGAATTGAGAGAAGAGTTACAGACAACATCATCAATTTTACATTCAACAAATCATACACTTTGTTTCATCTCAATGATTGCCATCCCCTCCCTGCAACAACGGTTGTCCTGCTTCCTCCCTGTGCTTCTGATTCCCAGTCCATCCTCCTTTCCATTCCTTCTCAACTTTGCCCTTAGGTCCATGTTGCCCTTTTTTATCTTCAATGTTGACCATTCCATGGTGAGCCGACCTTCCTAGTGTGGTTGTTCTCACTGTATATCTAACTTGTTGTTGTTGTTGTTAAGTGCCATCGAGTCGGTTCCGACCCATAGCGACCCTGTACAGGGTTTCCGAGGGTGAAAATCTTTACGGGAGTAGAAAACCTCATCTTTCTCCCGCGGAGCGACTGGTAGTTTCGAACCGCTGACCTTAAGGTTCGCAGCCCGATTCATAACCACTACGCTACCAGAGCTCCTGTATATCTAACTACTCCTTGTATAAAAGTTGGGCCATGGGCTGAGTTCCGTTCCAGACTTGAGGGTGGAAAAGGGCCATAGTCTTGAGTTCCTCCAATCTCTCTCTGATCAATAAGCCCAGTCTATTTTATAATTTTGTGTTTTGCTCCACATTTTCTCCCACTCTATCTGGGACCTTCTAATATGATCCCTTTCAATAACCAGGCAGGCATCATCTAGTTCTTCTGGTCTCAGAGTCATGGTGACTGATGTTCACATATTCCATTAGTCCATTGGACTACTTGATTCCAAGCATCATCAATTCTCATCACTCTTCTTTCTTGCTTATATGGAGACGTCAATAATTGCACCTTAGATGGCCGCTCACTTAGATGCCGCTCACTTAGATGCCAGTCACTGCTCTCGCCAAAGTAAGGTGTCTGTGTGGACTATATCATGCCATTGACCACGGTGCCCCTTGAGAGTTGAGGTTTTACAATAGTGGTTTCATTCAATATTTGTTCTTTTATGATTGACTAATTTCATTCAGCATTGTGTCCTCCAGGTTCATCCTTGGTATGAAATAATTCACAGATTCATCGTTATTATGTAGTATTCCATTGTGTGTATGTACCAAAGTTTGTTTCTCCATTCTTCCATTGATGGGCAGTTAGGCTGCCTCCATCTTTTTTGCTGTCATGATTAGTGCTGTGATGAACATGGGTGTGCATATATCGATTCATGTCCTGGCTCTTATTTCTTAGGGCTATATACCATATGACCCAGCAATACCAGAGGGTTTGCTGGGTCATATGGTATTTCTATTTCTAACATTTTGAGGAAGTGATATGTGCCATTTTCCACAGTGCTTGCACCATTTTGCAGTCCCACCAGCAGTGTAGGAGGGTCCTAATTTCTCCACAGTCTCACCAGAATGTGCTGTTTTCTGGCTTTTTTTAACTCTGTTCTTAATGCTGGGATTAGATGATATGTCATTGTTTTGAATTGTGTCTCTCTAATGGTCCCACCCATCTATTTTTTGTCTATTGTTTGTGTGTGGTTTAGTTATGTTTAAGTGTATTCATGCCATGTATCAGAGCCCCTAAGCTTGTCCCTATTTTTTTCATTTGTGATCTTTATAGTTCTAGGTTGTGCATTTAGGTCTTTGGTGTATATAGTTTGTTTTTTTGTTAATATGGTGTGATATACGGGTCTTGTTTCTCTTTTTTTTTGGAAATGGATTTCCAGTTTTTCTAGCACCATTTGTTGAAGAAACTATCTCTTTCTCCATTTAATGTGCTTTGGCCCTTTGCCAAAGATCAGCTGACTGTATGTGGATCTATTTACTTCTGAGATCCCAATTCTGTTCCGTTGATCTATGTATCTATTGTACCAGTACCAGACTGCTGTGCCCACCGTGGCTATGTAGTAGATTTTGAGATCAGTAAATGAAAGAACTCTAATCTTGTTCTTTGTAAGTAATGTTTTGTTTATCCAAGGTCTCTTTCAATTCCATGGAAAGCTAGTGATCAGTTTTTCACTTTCTTTAAAGAATGGTTTTAGGATCTGGATTGGAATTGCGTTATATCTATAGACTTCTTTAGGTAGTGTTGATATTTTCACAATGTTAAACCTTCCTATCCATGAGCATAGTATATTCTTCCATTTTTGTATGTCTCTTTTGGTTTCTTATAATAGTGTTTTGTCGTTTTCCTTGTATTGGTCTTTTGTTTCTCTGGTTGTATTTATTCCTAAGTATTTCATCAACTGGGTAGCTATTATAAATGATATTGTTTTCCTGATCCCTTTTCAGATCTGTCTTTATTAATGGAAAGTAATCCAA